>NC_056055.1:249514487-249814487 GCF_016772045.2 Ovis aries
TTCCCTGGTGGGGGGCCTAGGTTCAGTCCCTAGTCAAGGAACTGAGATCCCTCAAGCTGCATGAAACCATCAGAAAATAAAAAAGAGAGTAGTGGGAAGCGTGCAGTCATGTCACCCTTCGTATTCCATCGCAGCATGTTTGAGTTCTGGGAGTAATTAAGTGTTCTGCAGATGTGAGCCTGTTGACGATTAAACGGCATTTCATTTCCTAATATCTCTAGTTTCTTTAATTTCTTTGTTAATTTGAAAAGTCTGTAGCTCTGTTATTGTGCATTGTTAGAGGTCAGATCGGAGAAGGCAATGGTACCCACTCCAGCACTCTTGCCTGGAAAATCCCACGGACGGAGGAGCCTGGTGGGCTGCAGTCCGTGGGGTCGCTGAAGGTCGGACACGACTGAGCGACTTCACTTTCACTTTTCACTTTCTTGCATTGGAGAAGGCAATGGCAACCCACTCCAGTGTTCTTGCCTGGAGAATCCCAGGGACGGGGGTGCCTGGTGGGCTGTCATCTATGGGGTCGCACAGAGTCGGACACGACTGAAGTGACTTAGCAGCAGCAGCAGCAGAGGTCAGATGTTTCGGATTCACTCCTTCCACTGGCTGAGGCTACAGGGTATAAGTGACTGAACACATTGCTTTTATTATCTCTTAACTCATCCAATTTTCAGATGTGGCTTTCCTAGTGTGGAGAGTCCTTAAAGGCCTATCAAGTGGGCTGAGTTTAGAAAAAATAGGAAAGGAGGGTTATTCCCAGAACGTTTGTGTATCACAAGAGGTTGATTATGGCAGCAGCACTTCCCTTTTTCTGAGCTTGAGTAATGGTGCCAGAGTTCAGAAGAGATCTTAAGAACAGTGGTGGACGGAATTGAGCTGGACCTACCGATGGGCTGGGTGATCACCAAAGCCATGCCGCCCTAGTGGGCCGAACCTCTGAGTTTCTTTTCCCTTTCTGCTTCCTTTTCCGTGATGCTTAATGCTTTAGCCTAGTTTCCCTTGGGGAGGTCTGGTTTTCCCACTGATGTGCATGGAATGGATGAATAGTTTTGCTCCGCTCTTTCCCCTAAAACCCAGGATGGTGAATGCAGAGCTGTGAGGAGCATGGCCATCTCTCCCACAGGATAGAGGCTGCGTGCGCCCTCTGGGAAGCATGGTGGTGGAGCTGAGCTTCCACGTGTCTTGTCCAGGCTCCGGCTCTGGTCTTCCTGGTGTTAGGGGAACAGCCCCTCTCACAGCCAGCCTTTTGCCTTCAGAATAGTGTCTGCTGGTGAGGTGTATATGATCACCTGGTTAAAAAGGCGTTTCTTAGAGACCTCGGTGCTCTTTGTTGACTTATTGACAGTGTGTGTGTGCTTCTGGCGTGCTGGGTCTCTGCTGCTGTGCGCCGGCTTCTCTTGTGGAGCGGGGCTCCGAGCGCGTGGGCTCAGCAGCTGGGGCTCCAGCACTCGTGGTGCGGGACTGTCGTCACCCAAGGCGTGTGGAGTCTTCCCGGGCCAGGGGTGACCCCGTGTCCCCTGTACTGGCAAGCGGTTCCTATCCGCTGCACCACCAGGCAAGGCCGACGCTGGTGCTTTTCACGTGGTACTTACGCGTTGGTTTTCTGTTCAGCACCGAACAGTCAGCTTTGGTGGCTTCTGGACACACCTAGGAGCTTAATGACTTTCACGCTTTTCCCTCTTGGTGGTTTCGGGACCACACGACCTCCGAGATCCCCAAGCTACTCTGGCTCCGTATGTGTGGTTACCTTGTGGCATTGATTAAAATTATTTTCTGTGATTCTCTTTCATAGAAAGTCGTGTTTATTGTTTCGTTTCTTCACATCTCATTTGAAAGCAACAGCAGTGAGAGGAGCGGCGGGGAGCGGTGGGAGGACCCAGAGCCCGCCGTTGGCAGTGCCACTCCCCTCTGGCCCGCGAGGATGGCGGTGCAGGCTCAGGCTGGTCATGGCGCTGTGCTGGCCCTCCACTCATTGAGCAGTCTGAATCCACATTCTCGTGTGCTCTTGCTAGAATAATGCTCTTACGTAATATCACCGGCAGCCTGCTTAGTGTGCTCAGAAATAACATTTCCATAGCTTCTCTCTGGTCCTTAAAGGTTAATGTAGTGTTGATGAAGCTGAAGACACGAGGCTGGTTATAGGAAGGTTGGCACCTGGTAACAGCTACGACATGCGTGAAATGATTGGTCTTTGAAAGATACAGACTGCAGTTACGGTGTTAGAGCACCTTCCAAATCCGACACCAGTTGCTCATTGCCTGTTTTCTTTCTAGGTGCGTGCTATTACGATGCTAATCAGTCTATGTATGTGTTTGGAGGCTGTACCCAGAGCAGTTGCAATGCTGCCTTCAATGACCTCTGGCGACTTGACCTAAATAGCAAAGAGTGGATCCGACCTTTGGCTTCAGGTGAGAGAGAACATGCTGCTCTTTGCCGCCTCACCAGGTAACTCGCTTTGCACGGACACTCATGATCGTTTCGGTGTTGGTCTCAAGAACAGATTGCTGGGGCCGCAGGTCCTCTGCCAGATCTGCTTGTAAACACTAAAGAGTGGCGTGCTTGTGTGCGGCCTTTGCGCTCGTTCTGAGTTTTACTGCGTCGCTGGTGCGGGCGCCCGGCCGGAGCTGCTGCACCGCCGTGTGAGTGCATTTGTGCGGCTTTCGCGAGTCCTTGTGCAGGTGTGATCTGCTCTTTGGTATGCAGCTGGAGTAAGACAGCAGCCCGTCGTGAGAACTGTAGCTGGCTGACAGAAGCGACTGTCCCAGGGCTGAGGTCTCTGAATGTCGCCTGTTGTTGCCAGCTCAGGTGTCTGGGGAGTGTGTGAACATGCCTCTGCTGGCTCCTCCTAACTGCGCAGGAGTGTGGGGAGATTCCACAGCTGGTGCAGCCCCACATTGTCCCACTGCGCCAGAATCCATGCAGGAAGCTGCCGGGTCACTTTCTCTGTTGACCTCGCCTTTCTTGGGGAAGAAAGACGCGCGCGCACACACAGTTGTTTCTGCACGCGAAGCGGAGTGGCTTGAAAATGCAGTTACAGGCTTGGAGGGCTCGGGTGACGGGCGAATGGCGTCCGCTGAGTGTGAAGCGCCCTGCTCAGCTTGTTGGCAAGCTTTTCCCAAACAGTCTTCTTTTGGCCTCGCAGGGTTGCGATTCATCGTACTTATTTAGGTCTTGTTTGCTTTGATTACTAAATGGAAGGCAACATGGTATATTAGAAAGGGCACTGGACTAAGAGTGAGGCGACGTCAGTTTCATTTCCTGGCAAAAATCACCAATTCTGCATGTAACGATGACCGAGTGACCGTATCTCTCTGGGCGAAGTGTGCAGCGGATCAGAAGATCCTGATTTTAAGCGAGCTGAGCGAGCTGCTCTGTGTTTCCCCGTGTTCCTGTGATGACTGCTCTGAATGTCTCAGCCAGGCGCGTAGAATCTCTTTATGAGAGGAC
Source organism: Ovis aries (assembly GCF_016772045.2). Taxonomy (NCBI): domain Eukaryota; kingdom Metazoa; phylum Chordata; class Mammalia; order Artiodactyla; family Bovidae; genus Ovis; species Ovis aries. The sequence continues at coordinate 249,517,929 of NC_056055.1, forward strand.
GCTGCGCGCTGCTTCCCCAGCGCGGTAGCCCCTGCTGCTTCCTCTGCGGCAGGCGGCGGGGAGGGGAGCACAGAGTGGCAGCAGGCGCGCGGAGCGGGGGCTGCGCGTGAGCACGTGGGACCCTGGGAAGTTATCGGAAAGATGAGAGGGTGCTAAGCTTTAAAATGCTTTGCATGTTAGGACGGTTTTAGAGCCTTCAGAACTTTGTACTTTGGAGCGTTTCTCTCTCTTTCTAGCACTTTGTAACCCCTGTTGCACTTAACACAGCGTTGATGAATACTTAGAATCATGGATTCTAAAATGCAGAGGGTCTTTTTAGCTTAAGCATCTTACTGCCATTGTACTTACTGTCCAGGCCCCATTTCAGAGCTTTGATGTCCCGGTAACAAAATGCCAATACCGCCTTTCTCTGTTTCGTGACCAAGCTCCCGCCTTTGGGGCTTCCCTGGTGCCTGTGGTGCAGGAGACCTGGGTCAGGAAGAGTCCCTGGAGAAGGGACTGGCTTACCCAATCTAGTCGTCTTGCCTGGAGAACCCCGTGGACAGAGGAGCCTGGCGGGCCCCAGTCCATGGGGTCGCAAAGAGTCGAATGCCACTTGAGCAATGAGCACTTTCATGCCGTCGACAGTTTGGTGTGGGTCTTCTCTTTCTTGCACATGTGGACTTGGGGGCCGTCATAGCCTGTTGGCGTCTACTTTGCTTATTTTTCCTTATTTTTCTTTACAAGATAAACATGGCATTTTTGTTGTTGTTAACTACTAAGTTTAAAGACTATACTTTGAATCCCCTAGGTAGAAGTATCAGAGAAATAACTGTCTTTGTAATGCAGATTTTATAACTGATCTGAATTTTAAAAAGAAACACAGTGTTGGACTGTTCCCTTTTCTAAAACATATTGGCTCCTAGAAGTTTAAAAGTAATTTTCTAACAGAATATCTCAAAGAATCTAGTTTCTGGATCACTCTGATCTACAGTTAGAGGCTAGTTTTTTGTGGGGTGGTGGGGGGAGTGGGGACTGAGCTCTTTGAAATGTCTAGTTTAAGTTTAAGAAAGAAGCCAGCAGCTTAATTAGGAGTTCTGTGAGACTGCTGGCTTCCCAGGTGGCACACTGCCAGTGCAGGAGGCGCAAGAGGTGTGGGTTCAGTCCCTGGACTGGGAAGAGCCCTCAAGGAGGAAATCGCACCCCACTCCAGCAGTCTTGTCTGGAGAACCCCACGGACAGAGGAGCCTGGCGGGCTACCGTCCACAGGGTCACAGAGAGTCAGACACGACTGAGCACGTTCACACAGAAACACATGGGAGCCTCACTGAGGCGGAGAGCCCGTGGGAAGGTTGCCTGGGATGCTCCTCTCTGCTGTCATGAGTCCCAGTCAAACGTCAGTGATTCTTTCTGAATAAAACACAGTTGTTGGTACGTCTTGGTGTGCCTGACTCGCCCATTTGAGCGCTTGGAGGTGGGTGAGTTGGATGGTGCCCGAGGGGAGGGTGCTGCCTACTGCCCTTTGGTACCAGATGCGACGTCTTCCAGCATTTGAGTGTCTGCAGATGAAGCGCGTCCAGAGTGGCAGCTGTCCCCGTGCTCAGTCTTCAGGGCTAGCTCTTTGGAAGAGAGCATCACACAGACAGCGGAGCAGTTGGCGCTGGGAGCCGAGTCTCGATGCAGAGCGCCGCTGTGTCAGGTGCCTTTCACCTGTGTGCTTGGCTGTATTGCGCAGGAGCCTGGAGCATCTCATTTGGCTTGGTGTCTTAGCACAGGCTGCCATAACACAATACGGCAGTCTGGGGGCCTTCAGCCCCAGAAACTTACTTCTCACAGTTCTGGAGGCCAGGAGTCTGAGGTCCAGGGGCTGGGGAAGGCTCTTTTCCTGGCTCTCAGAGAACCAGGCAGCTTGTTCTGTGTCCACGTAGCCGAGAGTGAGTTCTGGTGTCTCCTCCTCTTTTTGTAAACCAGATTATCTCCCAAAGCGCTCATCTTGGTGTGCCATCGCCCTGAGATTCAGACTCAGCATGTGGGTTTGGGAAGGATGCAGCCCGGTCCATAGCAGTTGGAAATAATGTGTTTTGTCAACAAAAGCTTGTCCTGCGTTTCTTTGGAAATGAGAGGAGGAGGAGCCTCTGCAGGGAGGCCGGTGGTGATGAGTGTTGCGATGACGGCTCTTCCGGTGGACCTGTGGCGCTTCTCCGACACTTCCTCCCTTATACACGAGGGTAGGTGAGTCCTGCCTTCGTGGAGCTTATACTGTAATGGGGAAGAAACAGTAAACACATAAAGGAAGCGAGGAGTGAGACGTAAAATGAGCAAGGGAGACAGCCTCTTCTGCCGCGACATGACGGGTGCAGGGTGCAGGGTGCAGGGCGGGGAAGGTGGCGCCTGCGGAGGGCAGGACGTGTTGCAGGAGCGGGAAGCGGCCCTGTGGGCGCAGCGTAAGGAGCAGGGTGGCGGCAGAGGCGGGGCTGGGGTGCAGATGGGCGCCAAGGGCGCTGTGGCCCTGCAGACAGTGTAAGGAACGCTGCTGCTGCTATTTAAGAGATGGATTAAAGGAGGGCAAGAAGATGGAGCAGAGAAAACAGACAGGCGGCTGTCGGAATAGCGGCGGTGGGAGCATGGGATGCCTTGGACCAGGGTCGCAGCAGTGGAGATAGAAGAGAGTGAATCTGCGCTGAGTTTTTCTGTTAAAATTGATGGGACTTCTTGATGGATTAGATATGGGAGGGTGAGAAGGGCAATCAAGGCTGACTTAGGTACACTTAGGTAGATAGTGGGGCCATTTGTTAAAACAGGATAAATATTTGGAAGAGTTTTGTTTTTTTTGATCTCTTTAAACATTGAAGTGGTGGCATCAAATAATTGGTTGCTCTGGGGAGGCTGGCGTGTGAGGTGGAAGCTTGGCTCCCCGCGGTGGGGGCGGGGGGGGGGCGGGGCGCAGCCCTTCTGCTCAGGTAGTTCTGCGGTCACTCTTCATTTTGTTTTTTTTTGGTTTGTTTGTTTTGAATAGATTTTTGAGTTTTATTGAAATCTTACATGAACAAGAAATTGGAAATACAATCACATCAAAGAACAAATTGTCACGGCTTTGACGTTTAAGCCAAACAAATTTTGTAGGGCAGGTTTCAAAAAGGTGTGAAGTTATAACAGTTTAAAAACACAGTTGACCTACTTCTACGAATGCAAAACATACAATCATAGGTTATTTTTAATACAAGAAAACTTAAATTTGTTTGCTTTTAATTTCTTCCAACTACTAAGACAAAGCACTAGCTTGTATTTTTATTTACAGCATACTCCATACCTCTGTGTAAGCTGTCCCAAATCCAAAAAATGAAACTGTCCAAAACCAAAGGTTCTGCAAAATCATGATTTTAACAGTGTGCTCAGCTTGTTTTGAAGCTAAAATGAAGCCTGAAATGATAAAAGCATTGTAATTCCCAGAATAAGGGAACTCTGCAAGCCCAATAATGTCCAAGAGCATTTATGAAAAGAGGAAAAAATAAAAAGACTTGCGTATATACACAATAGTGATTTCTTCAGCCAAATACAAATGGCAGCAAACCGCTACTTAGAGATGAGCCAGATGAGCCAGTTTCTTGAAGGGTGTAGATCTAGGGCCAGCCGTATCTTGTCAGTATCACTTTCAAGCCCTCACTTGTCTGTTTCCACTGTGGCCCATAAGTGTCCTGAAAAAATCCCTGGTTGTCATCATTGTAACCATAGTTACCAGAATAGTCACCACCTTGCTGAAGCGGCTGTTGAGCGATGGGTTGGGAACCCCAGTTCTGTTGGTTGCTGGTCTGACGGCGCTTGGAGTCAGGTTGGTTGTACCCGTCTGCCTTTCTCTCGCCTCCTACATTGCCCCCACGGTTGCCCCGAGATCCACGGGAACCACGGCCTCTCTGCTGTTGTGCGGGACCCCCTCTGCTACCCCTAGAGCCTGTTGGTGGTCCCAAAGGTGCCCCCCTCTGTGAGTAGCCAGCTCTCCCTCTTGGAGGTGGTGCTCCCCGCCCCCTTGGTGGTGGTGGAGCACCTCGCCCTCCCCTTCCTCCTCCTCTTCCTCTTACTGCGTAGCCATCATCATAGCCGTAGTAGGGATCTTCATCGCCTCCACGATAGTCGTGAAATCATAACCATAGTAATCATCATAGTGATCTTCATACCATAGTAATCTGGAGGGTAGCCGTATCCACCTCTCCCCCGACCACGACCCCGACCTCTGATTGGAGGTGGCGTGCGCAGGGAGGGTGACAGTGCTAGCCTTCATGCGCAGCACTCCTGGGGGCCTGTCTCGCAGCTGGGCGCTCTTCCCTTTTCTTGTCTGGTGGCTTGGCTGAGACTGTTTCCGTCTCTTCTCCTTCTGTTTCTTTCTTTGCCATTCATTTCACCCGTGGCCTTAACAGCTGCTCCTCTGTCTTCGGAATGAACAAATGCATAATCTTTCAACTTCGTCGCTCTTTCAGGGTTTCCAAATTCAGAAAATGACTTTTCCGGTATTTCTCCTGTCGCTGCAGTAGCCGAGTTTCTCACAGATGAAACTCTCACCTTAGCCGTGACTTCTGGATCTGGCTCCTGCGCAGGGTCAGCCCATCCAGCTGGGATCTGGCTCCTGCGCAGGGTCAGCCCATCCAGCCGGGACTGCATTTCCCCACACTTCCACTTTCCACTCATCAGCCGGCGTCTGGCTGGTGCTGCTGACTCGTGGTCCTCATACTCAAGGAAGCGGAGCCCCCGACTCTCCTTTTTGTCATCGGGTTGATGATGGAGAATAACATCCACCAAACCCTCTGTGACTTTACTGAGTTCTTCCAGAATGTTTTCTTTAGTCTTATTCTTTGGAATTGATCCAACAAAAAGCCTGTTGTTTGCCGCAGAAATGCACACTCCGAGGTGTTCGCCAGGCGAATTCCATAGCTGCCGCACGGCTCACCGGCTTCCTGTGCGGCTTCCTTTCCGCAGAAGGTGATGAATGCAGACCCTCTGCTCTGACCAGACAGTGGATCCGTCATAAGACGCAGAGCCCAAATGGGACCAGCCTTTTCAGAAAGGGGCACCAGTTCATCCTCGTGTAAATCTCTTGGTATTTTACCTACAAAGACTTCTGTTCCAAGTCCAGGTTGCACACCAGAGCACACACTGTCTGGGGGAGCACCACCATACTTCCTCTGTCCTGTGGTTACAGCCAAGGCATAACCGGTCCTTTCAAGCAACGCCGTGACCTTTGCTTCGTCAGGTCCCTTCGTGGACTCTTGCGCCTTGCTCCCCTGTTTCTCCCTTTGCCTGTGGGTCTTCAGAAGCCCACATAAAGGTGCCCTTTTGTTCTGAACATGTGATAAGTCACTTTCCCTGAACTGCTGTAGTACAGACAGAGCTCCTTCTCCATTAAATCCCTGAGAGCATCAATTGCCCTTCATCAAGATCGACGTAAACTGCCAACCCTGTCTGAAATATTCCATCAGGCCTTTCTGCCGCCTTCTGAGGGAGGCCTGCCTCTACCAGTGTCTTGGAGTGTTCTGTGTGGGTTACACTGGGAGTATCCATTGGTTCCTCCTCTGCTTTTAACTGTACCGCACTACCGTTCACCCGGTTAGCCATTTTATTATGCTGCGGGGCAGAGCTGCGGCCGGTGGCCGGGCCCGTGAGAGCCAGCGCGAGGCGCTTTGAAAACGACTAGAAATGGCGTGCGCACCACCCCCTCCCTCGTTCTTCATTTTGTTCATGCAGCAGATGATCAGGGATTGCTTACTCTCTGCCCAGTATTCCTTCAGATGCTGGAGATTCATGAGTGAATAAAAAGACAAAAATCGTGCCCCTAACGGAGATTAAACTCAAATGGAGGAAAGTGACAGTCACCCGGTCTTCTCCGACTCTTTGCAACCCCCTGAACTGTGCGTGGAATTCTCTAGGCCAGGATACTGAAGTGGGCAGCTGTTCCCTTCTCCAGGGGATCTTCCCAACCCAGGGATCAAGCCCAGGTCTCCCGCATTGCAGGCGGGTTCTTTACCGGCTGAGCCACAAATAAGGGAAGGCAATTTAAAATGACAAGTACATAACATAAGAGAAGATGAGTGATGCTCTTGAAACAACGCTCGAGCATAGCAGGGGGATGAGGAACAGGGAAGACCACAACTAGGGGTCGGGGCAGACTCGCGGAGACGGCGGCAGCACAGCACAGACGGGAGGGCACGGGGCGAGCCGCGTGGGCATCTGGAACCTTCCAGAGAGCGAGCAGCGTGGGGCTTCCGGGGCGGACGTGTGCCTGGGACAGTCCGGGGATAATGAGGGGTCCTCTGTGGCTGGAGCGGAGTGCACAAAGGAGGCTGCGCTCGGAGAGCTTGATGCAGGAGAGGCTGCTGCACACCAAGGCTTCTGGCTGTTTCAGGGCTCTGTGGGCTTCGTAACAGTCTTTGAGTGAAATGGCTAGTCTCTTAGGCTGCTGAGAAGACTGTAAGACGGCAGGTGTGGAGATGAGGTCAGTTAAGAAATGGTAGCAGTAATCTCGGAGGAGGCGATGGCACCCCACCCCAGTGCTCTCACCTGGACAGTCCCAGGGATGGAGGAGCCTGGTGCGCTGCCCTCCATGGGGTCACGCAGAGTCAGACACAACTGGCTTCACTTTCACTTTTCACTTTCATGCATTGGAGAAGGAAATGGCAACCCACTCCAGTGCTCTTGACTGGAGAATCCCAGGGACAGAGGAGCCTGGTGGGCTGCCGTCCATGGGGTCACGCAGAGTCAGACACGACTGGCTTCACTTTCACTTTTCACTTTCATGCATTGGAGAAGGAAATGGCAACCCACTACAGTGTTCTTGCCTGGAGATTCCCAGTGACGGGGGAGCCTGGTGGGCTGCCGTCCATGGGGTTGCACAGAGTCGGACACGACTGAAGCGACTTAGCAGCAGCAGCAATAATCTAGGCAAGAAATGATGGTGATTTGGGTGAGGATATTAACAGAAAGATACAAGTTGGCTGCAGTGGATCGAGTCCACAGTTTGGATGTGGAGTGTGACAGAGAAGGAGCCAGGACGAGAAAATCAGGGGAGTGCGGCGTCTTGGCAGCTACCCTACGGGCACGTGCTTCCTCTCCACGGGAGGGGGACATCACCGACCGCGTCCTCTGCAGCTAAGCGGTCAAGTCTACAGTGACTGAGACTTGGCTTTGAATGTAGCCAAGAGTCTTCAGTGGGAGGTAGGGATGAAGGCCTGCTCGGAATGGTTTTATGAGAAGGGGAAGGGAGGAGCTGAAGGCAATGTGAACAGCCCATTAGTTTCTTTAAGAGTGTTGCTATAAAAGAGAGCAGGAGAGTGCGATGCTGAGTGGAGATTAATGTGGAATCGAGAGGATTTTTCTTTAAGATGGCAGTTTACAGCACGTTTATGCGCTGATGGGAATCTAGAGAGAGGAGCTGATTCGGACAGACAGGAAGAAGTAATTGCTGGGACAGTGTCTTTGAATAGTGACAAGACAGAATCTGCTTTGCGAGTGGAAGGGTTGACTGGACAGGAGCGTTGACCCTTTATCCGTGGGGCAGGGAGTCTGTGATAACAGATGCTGGCGGGTGGATAGTTCTCTCCTGACCGCTTTATCACTCAGGTAACATAATGAAGGTGGAAGAGAACAGAGCCGTTGGGCCTCCTGGCCAGCGATTCTCAGTGTACAGTGGTATTCACTGTAGTCTTTGCCGGTGGCTCTGGGAAGCTGAATGCCTCGCCTTCTAGTATTATGTTAAGGTAACACCTTCCTTCTTAATCGGTTTTGTTTGACTCGGCCTGTGTTCACTTCCCAAAGCAAACAAGCAGTTCTTAGGACAGGTACTTCAAAAGACTAATGTCTAAACCACTCTTTCTGAAATACCCATTATTCATACTGAGGCTAATTTTGGCATCTGTTTAATAGATGATATGATATAGAAAGTGAAAGTATTAGTTGCTCAGTTGTGCCTACTTTTTGCAACCCCATGGACTGTAAACTTGCCCGGCTCCTCTGTCCATGGGGTTCTCCAGGCAAGAATACCGGAGTGGGCTGCCATTCCCTCCTCCAGGGGTCTTCCTCACCCAGGGATCGAACCTGGGCCTCCCACATTGCAAGCGGATTCTCTACCATCTGAGCCAGAGGGAAGCCCTATGATGTCGTAAACCACAGCCTGTCGACTCCAGGCCTGGGCACAGTTGATTTTCCTATTGCCTTCTCCCCACGCTCCCCCTCCAGCTCCTTCCCTTTCAGCCACACATGAAATCCCAAATGATGGCCTGTGGTTCAGACCTTTGTTTTAGAGAAAGGCATCGTGGTCTGCTCCTCCATCAGTGTGCACAGACCCGAGGCCTGCTCTGGTCTTGTGCTTGCTGCTCTGGAGCTGCGAGCCTTTGACGTTAGTCCCATCTGCATTCTCTGGGCCTCAATTTCCTTTCCTGTGTAAAGAGGAAAAGATAAGACGACTGTTTGTAAAACCACACAGCAGATCACCTAGGAAATTTACTAAAATTCTAGATTCCTCAGCCTCATAACAGTCAGTCACCTAAAAACTCAAGGGACTGGGGATAGAGTGGTAGATTTGCATTAAAAAAAAAAAAAAATGTCCCACTTGATTCCAGACCTAGCTGAATTTGGAAATCCTGGATCGCTGTGAAGTCTCTTGGTTTCTTACTGGGCAAACTGTGATCCCACTTTGTTACCACAGTCTGTTGGGTGGGTGTGTGCCAAACTGGGCTCCCTAACTGTTCTTAAGAGTGGCCACTCCCTGCTGTCCGAGCCATTGCTTTCTAGAAACAGCTGCCTGTGAGCCTGGTCAAGGGGAGGAGGGATGGCTGCCACTCCAGTTCTCTTCCCTGGAGAATCTCATGGACAGAGGAGCCTGGCAGGCTGTATATAGTTCACAGGGTCGCAGGGTCGGCCATGACTGAAGCGACTTAGCACGCACACAAGCGCCCTAGTCAAGAGTCGCTGACCTTCCAAGGAAATGACTACGGAGAAGGGTGTGGAGGCAGAGTACGTGTTGCCAGACTCTTCGTATGTACTATCTGACTCTCAAACCAGCCCAGCTAGGTTGGCTCTACTGTCATCCCCATCTTGCAGATGAGAAAACAGGAGCTCAGAGACTCAGCTGGCAATCTGCCTCAGATGACACCGTCAGCAAGTGGCGGAGCCGCGATTGGAACACAAGGCTCTGTCTTTAAAGGCTGTGCTTTCTCATGCTGTGACAGGCTGTGAGTGTTGGTTTTTCCTGCCGTTTCTAGTTCCACATTATCAAGTTTGCTCTTGTTTTTATTTACTTTAATTGAGGGATATTCGATTTATGGTATTGAGTTGGTGTCTGCCATACATCAGCGTGAGTCACAGGTATACACACCCCCCCTTCCCCTTGAGCATCCCTCCCACCTCCCACCCCATTCAGTTTTGCTTCTTAAATGGACTTTGCGTTTCAGGTTAGAACAGAGTTCTCACACCCGGTTTTCCTGTTGACATCTAGTACATTCATGACAGCTAATGAACCAGTGCTGACATTTTATTAGCTGAAATCTGTGCTTTACTCAGATTTCCTTAGTGGTTTTATTCTAATGTCCTTTTTCTGTTCCAGGATACTTTACGTGCAGGATACATCACATTCAGTCTCCATGTCTCCTTAGGCTCCTCTCGGCTGTGACAGGTTCCCCAGACTTCCTTCTGTGTTGATCCTGACAGTGTTGGAGATGCTGCCAGATACCCTGAGGCCTGTCACTCAGCCATGGCCTACCTGGTGTTTGTCCTGCGGGTGGGCTGGAGCTGCGGGCTGCGGAGAGCAGGGCTGCGGTGCCTCGTCTCCCAGCGCGGGCACACACGGGCAACACGATCTAGCACTGCCGGTGCTGAGCCGGTCGCTCGGCTTGAGGGAGTGTTTATTAGAGGCTGCTGCTGCTGCTGCTGAGTCACTTCAGCTGTGTCCGACTCTGGGCGATCCCACAGACGGCAGCCCACCAGGCTCCCCCGCCCCTGGGATTCTCCAGGAAAGAGCACTGGAGTGGGTTGCCATTTCCTTCTCCAATGCATGAAAGTGAAGTCACTGAGTCATGTCCAACTCTCAGCGACCCCATGGACTGCAGCCCACCAGGCTCCCCCGTCCCTGGGAGTCTCCAGGCAAGAGCACTGGAGTGGGTGCCATCGCCTTCTCCTGTTTATTAGAGCTACTGCCATAGTAATAATAACTTTCTGGCCATTATGTCTCTCATCAGAGTCAGGGAAGGATGAGGAGCAGAGGGCGTGTCAGTGCAGACACCGTTTCATAGCATAGAGAAGTTTAAAATCTCAACATGATTTGCCTTTTTAAGTTTTTTGGTGGCAGGCTGGAGTTTGCTGAAGACGGAATCTCTGCTTTATATTATGACCTTATAAAATGACCTTATATTATGATCGTATAAAATCAAGATCCTTCCAACTATCCAGAATCAGAAGCTCTGCAGGGAATAATTTTGTTTCTTTAGGACCATTCCCCAAGAGGAAAAAATCACATCTTACAAAATCACCGAGTAGTCTCATAGAACAGCCAGTTTACTTTTGGAGTCAGGGGCAGGAAAAAGAGAAAGAAACGGTCATATCAGACGTCTTTAGGAAGGCCAGAACCCCCTCAGAAGCTGGAGAGTGCTGGAGCTGCCCAGAGACAAGTGCCCACACTGCCACGGCTTCTCTTCTGTGTGATGCCTTAGAAGGGAGGCACGCAGGGCTCTTGCGCCCTGTGAGGAAGCTTTCTGCTCTGTGTCTGGTGTTTACTGCCCTTCGCTGAGCCTGTGGTAATGTCACCAAGACAGAAAGGCCTCTGGGGTGCCCAGCACCAGGCAACCGAAACAGCTGACAGAGCGCCTGCTCTGGCAAAGACCACCCCGCGCCTCCCCGCCTCAGGCCCAGATGTCAGCGCTGACACTGACACAGTGAGGTGTGGAATGTTGTTAGAATAGAGCGCGTGCGTGTGCCCACAGGCGTGTGCCCACAGGCGTGTGCCCACAGGCGTGTGCCCACAGGCGTTGGCTTCTGCCTTTTCAGCAGTATTTTGCATCTGAACACTTGATACATTTTTCTAAAATCAACATGATGTGCAGATGCGTCCTAAGAATGCCCGTCTGTGGAGATAGGGGAGGAGAGGATGCTTACCAACTGGCACATATCGTAGCAAGAGGATGCTGCTTCATGCCTTTCAAACACACCTCAAGCCTCTATTTTCTGTCTTAAAAACAAATCACTGACTTCACTGCTTAAATATTTCTTTTGTGAAGAATCCCAATTAGTACTTCCCTGCAAATCTTTTCTTGATTATCAAAATATATTAAAATCTGTCCTTAGTTTACCTCTTCCACGTTGGAAATTCTACATCCTTCAGCGTTACTCATTTGGCCCAATCCATGAGCCTTTTCTGTTCTTTCTTAAAACCGTCTAGTTTTTTTCCCCCTTATTTTAGATAGAAGTTCACAGTGTCATTAAGAATAAGCAGGGACTTCCCTTAGACTCCTGAGCTCCCGTGGATCGTGGGGGCTATCTTGACGAGCAGGTTTTGGTTGCTCTTGGATTCCTTGTGCAGTAAGCCTTTCAGACCTTCCGGTGTTTCTGTTACTGTCAGATGTCCACATAACCCCCTGCCCCACCCCCTTCACCTCCCACGACAGCATTTCATGCTTTAGGACCGCAGTAAACTTCATTTTGTATGACTTATTAACGTTATGTCCTGAATGGAATCTTAGAGAGCTAGTCCGATATGGGGGAACACAGAAGGTGTTAACTTCTCACTGCTTCCCCGTGAACGACGCTGTGGCTCTCCAGGGCACTCGGCGGTGCTGTGCAGCAGCTTGTGGCCCATGCACGCTGGCTTGGCTGTTTGCTCTCTGTGCAGTCCAGGATCAGGCCAGTTTCTCAATTTTTCCAAGTGTTACTACCTTGAGATTTTGTAAAGAATCTACAGGGTGCTCTTCCGAGGCAGGTGAGAGCAGTATTTGGTCATTTATCAACTTAAAAATATCAGCCTGATTTCTGGGAAACTGTCCTTTCAAAGCTGAGAAGCTACCTCTCGTCTTTTCTTTGGGAGATGCACTCTTGAGCTGTAATTGATTCTGCTCATTAAAGAAGCAGTGAGACAGGCCGGGACCTGGTTCGCTTTGCTGTGGTGCTTGCACCGAGACAGACCTCTCCTCCAGCAACGAAGAACGAAGGAACTGTGTGGGACTAACTGAAAATAACTGCATGCTCAGCTGGGGCAAACTGGACAAAAGCTGCAGAAAAACTAAAATAAAAAGCCAACCAAGCGCCACTTCTGAAGAGCCAGGAGCACGATAGGGTGTGGGAGCACTGGCAGGGCGCTGAGTATGCCACCTGCCAGGGGGCGCGCCGCCAGGGGGCGCTCCGCCAGAGGGAGCAGTGCCAGGGGGCGCGCCGCCAGGGGGCGGGCAGAGCGCCGGGGCCAGCCCCCGGCCGGAGCCCAGACGCCCCCTGCAGCACCCCGCGCCAGGAGCAGGCCCCCTGACGCCCCAGCCCACCTGCCGCGTCAGGGCCCAGCAAAGGCTGTCCTGAATTTCTCGGCTGGTCTCCAGTCACTTCCTGTTGATTGGGGAAGGCCAAGAACCCTGGTTGGCAACAGTAGTATCCCTGACGACTCTCTTTTCCATAGCTCTCTTGAAAGTGATTATGGGCTATAGATTTTGTATGTGGTTTGTTGACTTTTACGCTGTGTTCCTTTTTTGCATCCTCTTCCAGTTTTAGTGAGCTTTCTGAAACCCCATTGCCCAGTCCTAAAACGTGTCTTGCTATTTTATACATATATATATAAATATCTAATCGCGCTGTATGTTACAGAGCGGTTAGACATAGAGTGTGGAGTGTGCTGTCAGGCGCCTCACGTAATGAGTTCTGGCTCTGGCAGTGGGTGGCTGGCGTGTCTGTTGGTGGCAGTAGTGGGTGACGCCAGGGGCAGTAGTGTGGCAGTAGCTCCGACGTCAGCCGTTCCCTCCTCCCTAACGCGTTGAGACAGTTACATGAAGGAGAAGGAGCGGATCGTAAGTGCCCAGCACGTGTGCAGCCGTGAGATGGTCGCCGGGGGCAGATGCAAAGTGTCTCTGTCACCTCATGAGACTCCACTGTGTCCCTTTACCTGTCGGTGCCGCTCCCCACAGAGGCGACCACCATTCTGACCTCTGAGAGAGCTTGCTTGAGCTTCACCTTGATTTTTTTTAGATTCATGCGTAGGCTGGATCTGTCCATGGTTTGTTCCTTTTCGTGGCTCTGAGTGCTCCATAACATGAATATAGCACCTTTTTCTGAACCCGTTCTCCTATTGATGGCTACTTGGGTTATTTCCACTTTGAATGTACCTGGAGTCAACATTCTTGTAAGTTTGTGGACACATGCGCTCATTGCTTACGTAAGATCTCCTTGTCAGCCTGTAGGAATATCATCGATGCAGTCAGTACCCAGAGAGTTCTCTATTCACTTAGTCCTGCCCTAAGTAGGAAGATATGATGAGGTCTGAGGAGGGAAGACCATTCAGCTGGTGTAAAGGTATATGAGTTATTAGGGCCTCACGATGTGAGAGCTGGGCCATAGAGAAGGCTGAGTGCCAAAGAGTGGATGCTTCTGAACTGTGTGCTGGAGAAGACTCTTGAGAGCCCCTTAGACTGCAGGGAGATCCAACCAGTCCATTGTAAAGGAAATCAGTCTTGAAAATTCACTGGAAGGACTGATGCTGAAGCTGAAGCTCCAATACTTTGGCCACCTGATGCGAAGAGCTGAGTCATTAGAAAAGACCCTGATGCTGGGAAAGATTGAAGGCAGGAGGAGAAGGGGACAACAGAGGATGAGATGTTTGGATGGCATCCCCAACTCAGTGGACATGGGTTTGGGTGGACTCTGGGAGTCGGTGATGGACAAAGAGGCCTGGCGTGCTGCGGTTCATGGGGTCGCAAAGAGTCGGACACGCCTGAGCGCCTGAACTGAGCATGGCCTAAAGTAACGGAAGGAGCGTGTTGCTGAGGGAGGGAGGTTTGTTGGCAGTCCTGTTAAGAGTACGGCTTTTGTGCCAAGCAAACAGGTTTGCATCTGATCTCCTCACACTAAGGTTGGTTAGTAGCTGGGTGACCTTAGGCTGCTTAACATTCCGCGTGCCTCACCTTTAAGGCAGACATGGCACTGCGCCTCTCAGAGTTTTGTTCAGATTCTGTACAACACAACACACAGGTGCAGCGGGGATGTGCACGCTGGTTGAGCAGACACCTTTATGCATGCTTACAGAAGTACTAAGTAAGAAGTAGAGTGGTCGGTCATGAGTTATCCTTGAGTTCCCAAAGCTTGAAAACCAACTGCATTCGTGTCTTTGTTTGTTCATTTTCATGCCTTTATTAATTGAGTGAAAGCAAAAGTGAAGTCGCTCAGTCGTGTCCGACTCTTTGCAACCCTATGGACTATAGCCTACCAGGCTCCTCTGTCCATGGAATTTTCTAGGCAAGAGTACTGGAGTGGGTTGCCATTTCCTTCTCCAGGGGATCTTCCTGACCCAGGGATTGAAGCTGGGTCTCCCGCATTGCAGGCAGGCAGACGCTTTACCGTCTGAGCCGCCAGGGAAGCCCGTTAGGTGAGTCTCTATGCCCAGCTCTGTTCTGAGCACTGCAGCTGTAGATGTGAGCAGCAGCAAGGTCTAGAAGACAACAAACAAATCAATACAAAGAGACTGTAAAGAACTACAGGAAAGTAGGTGGAGGTGTTTAAGGCATGAACTGGCTGCAGGGCCAGGACTTCTGTGGATGGATGGGTTTTTAAAGGAAATATGGTTTATGAGGAGAAGAGTAGTAAACTAATGGGATTCTGGTCGCAGTTTTGTTTGTCCACACTGTGTGGCTTGCAGAATCTTAGTTCCCCGACCAGGAATCGAACCCCGCCCTGGCAGTGAAAGCACCGACCCCTAACCACCTGACCGAGGCAGAATTCCCTATTATGATTTTTTTTAAGGCCAGTTGTTTTTATTAAGGTTATATGCTTTTGCTTAAGATGACTCTGAACTATTTGAATCTCCAGCTCCAGTTTTTTGTTTTCATAGGAGGAAGGCATCCAGGGCCCAGATATCGCTTAGACGTGCCAGTTGTTATGAAGAAGGCGTAGGGTGTTACCCAAGTGACTACCTTAAATTCTTTGTTATATTAGCTCCTTCCCGACTCATGGGCCCGTTCCTGGTTAATCTTCTTTGAGCCGGTGATTTCTCCTTGTCTCCTCTAGCCCTACGCAGTCCTGAGCAGCCTGGATCTGTGGTGGTCCCGGGAGATGTGAACGCGAACAGAGCCAGTGGGTTCCCCTAGGAAAGGAAGGCATCCTTTCTGTTTATTTATAAAGTTCAGATCCTGGGATTTTTCCAGAACAAAGAGAAGAGTGGAGACATTTATGTAGCACAGACCTGGGTAGACTCTGGTCCTCCAAGGGAGAGAAGAAACACGTCCAGACCATATCTTAGTTTAGCTCTCTCCTGCCTGACTTAAGATTTTCCTGTTTTGATACCAGGCCAGAAACTTTATGACTAGCCGCATTGTTTTCATTTCTAAACAAAGCCACTTAAAAGGGCACACACTCCCACCATCAGAACTGCAGTTAACAAGTTACCAGATTAAATTCAGATTCTGGACCTTGTCTCCTTCCCCAGAAACTGAATCGAAAGACTACTTGAAATGGACACAGGGGACTGGCACCGGCCTGCGCGCTAGTTTCTGGCTGGGGAGCGCTGCCCTTTTATCAAGTGGCCTTTCCCGTGCGTTTAGAAGTGAAAACAGTGCCAACTGGGAATGTCTTTTTATTCATGCCTGTGGCATATATAGTTATGAGCGAGTGAGGGAAAGTCACTCAGTCATGTCCGGCCCTGCGACCCTGTGGACTACACGGTCCATGGACTTCTCCAGGCCAGAATCCTGGAGCGGGTGGCCTCTCCCTTTGCAGGGGCTCTTCCCAACGCAGGGACTGAAGCCGGGTCCCCCGCGTTGCGGGCGGACTCTTCCCCAGCTGAGCCCCCGGGGAAGCCACAGCGTGTACAGGTGCACAGCGTCTAAGATCTTCTCATGCTCGTTACGAAAGTCCCTCTTGCTTTGGACGTTCTCTGGATGACCAGCAGGTGATGTTGTTAAAGATGTGGGTATAATTGCAGTAATGAAGATGTGTGCCCTGAAGCTTGAGATCCAGACAAGGTTTAGCTTTGTCTAATATTAGTGAGTTATTTTGATATCAATTAGTAACTTTCTGACCATGCTGCAATTGAAGAATAAAATAGTAAAAGCAAACAAACAAACAGAAAGAGTGAGAGGGGGACACCCGAAGAAGCGTTTGGCCTTTCCCCTGGCGAAAGGCCTCCCGGGAGGCTGCGACTGACTGGAGCTAGGTCTCATCCCAGCCCCTGAGGGGTCCACAGCCATTCGGCTTCCGTGAGTGGGTTTAGCTCCACAAGCATTTTCATAAGAAATAGTTCCTGTCTTCTAGGCTAAGTGTAATAACACTTAGTTACTGGGGGGCTCTAAATGGATCATTTCCAGAGAAGGTGCTGGCACCCCACTCCAGTACTCCTGCCTGGAAAATCCCACGGACAGAGGAGCCTGGTGGGCTACGGTCCATGGGGTCGCTGAGTCGGACACGGCTGAGCAACTTCACTTTCACTTTTCACTTTCATGCATTGGAGAAGGAAATGGCAACCCACTCCAGTGTTCTTGCCTGGAGAATCCCAGAGACGGGAGCCTGGTGGGCTGCCGTCTGTGGGGTCGCACAGAGTCGGACACGACTGAAGTGACTTAGCAGCAGCAGCAGCAGCAGCAAATGGATCATTTCAGCACTAAACTAAATGTAGCAAATACTGAGATTGAGGCTGTGGATGTAGGACATCCCTTCCCATCCACCCCTTCCTCCTCTAGGAGGGTCTCTAGCCCAGCATGGGAAGGGGTGTGCTGGCAGAGGTCCTGAAGAAAGCCACGTCTAGAAGAGTTCAGTTCCTTTGTATCCAGTACCATGTCCTTGGTGACCAGTTTAAATCCCTACTTTAGACTGAATTAAGGAGCACAATTGGCTGGAACCAAGTCTTGGAAAGCAGGAGGTCAGGGGTTTTGTAGTGACTTTGCCAAATAGTAAATTTATATTTAAAGTTTTGTTCTTTAAAATGAGCATTATAGTTTTGTATCTTCCCTGGACATCTAAATATTAAGTAATTTCAGCATTATTATTATTGGCCGAATTGAAGTTTAATTGGAAACATTTTCATCAGCTGAAGAGAAACTGATCTGTCTGTTCCAAACAGAACTTCTGTGGTCCTGGCTTTATACTGGAGACCATTCTGAATAGTTATTTGTCTTCAAGGTGTTCATACCCTACAGCAGACTTTATATTCATAAATTGTGTTCTTCTCAATTTTCTTTTTTCCTCCCTTTTCCTCAAACCGTAAAACCATGAAACATACGTTTCTTGTTCTACTCACAAAGTTTTACCTATAAAATCAAACCAGTTTAGAGATACACACAGTTAAATCATAACTCCAGTAGTTTTCCTTTACAGAGATTCCTGCCTCCTAAGCTATAAATGCCAGCTTAGCTTCTTGTGCCCTGTAGGTTTTCTGGTTCAGATGCTAATATGACGTTCTGGGAAGCGGCTCTCCAAATTACTCTCCTGACCTCTGACTCTTGCTATCAAGGTCAGCCACGTCACACAGTACCACAGTCACAGCTCTGTTCACCAAACTCTTGGTCTGCTTCCCAAGACCCAGCGTGGGTCTTATCAGCAAAATCCATCTCTCCCACCCCCACACGCAGCAACTCAGGCTTCTCGCTACCAAGAGAAGCGCCCACACGAGAAGCCATGAGGCAGCGTTGTTGGTTAGTCTGGCCTGTCTGGTCTCATTTTGCCCTCGAGGCCAGTTTTGGGTGGGAAGGACGAGTGAACCTCATTGGGAGCTGCGGGCGAATGCCTTTCGTTGGCCCCACCCTGAGAGAGTGAGTGCGAGTGAAGAGTTGTTAGTGTGAGATGGAGGGGTGACCTCTGACCTGAGCCCCGTCAGTCATTCTGTGGATGTCCCCTTTGGCCTCATTACTGAGAAACAGAATTGTTTGAAAGCATCTGGGGAAAAGGTTTTGACTGCCAATTAGAAACTGATGATGCGGGTTAGACCATGTCCCCCTTTTTAAAAAAGCAAGCCATACCCCGAAGCACCCCACGAGCAGGTTCTTTGGTCCAGTTCTTTTCTCCTGGACTCACTGGCATGCCAGTGGGTCTCTCACAGTGAAACTTTTCACACTCAGTTTTCTTGTTTTCAAACTTTACCTCTTATAAGTACCTAACTGTTAGTACTGGATCTATAGTCGTGGAGAGCTATTAGCAAGTCATTTATTCCTGTAGATGAGTCTGACAGTGATTTGTCTGAAAGCAGCAAGTGGAATAATTGTTTCCATTTTTTGCAGTGTAGGTTCAGTAGCATGCAGATGAGAATGACCAGGGAAATGCTTATATATTGAAAATGCCAAAGTAGTTCCTTTCAGCCCCTTTAATCAGAGCGCTTGTCAGGGAAAACCTGCTTTGGACCCTTGTTCGTGTAGTCACACACAGAGCACGTAGACAGAACAAAGCCTGGCTACATTCAGTGTTAGAGAAAGTCATCTAAACTGGGGAAAAGGGCAAAAGGAGGGCCAGGTGGCCTTTCAGTGTCACACTGGAGCATCGTGCAACTACAGGAGTGCCCGGGGCCCGAGGGCTGGCGCCTGACGGCCTGAGGTGGAGCTGGTGTGATGATGACAGAAATGAAGTGCACAGTGGCGACGTTTGAATCACCCCTCACCCCAGTCCTTGGGGAAACTGTCTTTTTCTTTTCCCCACGAAACCAGTCCCTGGTGCCGAGAAAGGTGGGCACTACTGGTCTAACAGGCTCACATGAAGGCTATTTAACTCTCTGCAAAGTGGTTCTCAAAGTCTAGTCATCAAACATCAGTGTCGCCGGGGAGCTTGTTAGAAATGCAGCCTCACGGCCGTGCCCCTGCCTACTGGACAGGAAACTCAGAAGTGGGTCCCAGCGAGCCCTTCAGCTGCTCTGACACAACTGAAATTTGAAAGCTACAGCTGTAGGGGAATGGTAACTTTAGCATTTCGAATCAAACCCCTTACTCGCCAGAGACACTCAGAGGGCTCAAACATACCTTGTGCACACCAGGACCCAGAGGCCCCACAGAGACTGAGCCAGAGCTGAGTGTGAGTGTCTCCTGAGGAGGTGTGGGTCAGCAGTGGCCTGCCGCAGGGGCAGGGGCCCTGGGCGCAGCAGACCTGGGCGTGGCATAAGCCCTCTTGGAGGAGGTCGCCAGTAACCCCACCATAGAGCCGCCAGAACATACCCAGGACTGGGACACAGACTCTTGGAGGGCACAAACAGAACCCTGTGTGCACCAGGACCCAGGAGAAAGGAGCAGTGACCCTGCAAGGGACTGACCCAGGCTTGCCCAGGAGTGCGTGGGTGACGGTGGCTGCTGCAGGGTTGGGGCACTGAGCGCAGCAGTGCATCATGGGACCTTTTGAAGGAGTCACCAGTGTCTTCATTATCTCCACCATAGTTTGGCCTTGGATCAAACAACAGGGAGGAAACACAGCCCCGCCCATCAACAGAAAATTGGATTAAAGATTTACTAAGCATGGCCCCTTGAGAGTTCCTTGGACTACAAGGAGATCCAACCAGTCCATCCTAAAGAAAATCAGTCCTGAATATTCATCGGAAGGAATGATGTTGAAGCTGAGACTCCAATACTTTGGCCACCTGATGCGAAGAGCTGACTCATTGGAAAAGACCCTGATGCTGGGAAAGACTGAAGACAGAAGGAGAAGGGGACGACAGAGGATGAGACGGTTGGATGGCATCACCGACTCAGTGGACAGGAGTTTGAGTAAACTCCAGGAGTTGGTGGTGAACAGGGGAGGCCTGGCGTGCTGCAGTCCATGGGGTCACAAAGAGTTGGACACGACTGAGTCACTGAACTGAGCTGAAGCACGGCCCCGCCCAGCAGAACAAGACCCAGTTTCCCCCTCAGTCAGTCTCTCCCATCAGGAAGCTTCCATAAGGTTCTTATCCTGCTCCATCAGAGGGCAGACAGACTGAAAATCCAATCACAGAAAGCTAACCAGTCTGATCACTTGGACCACAGCCCTGTCTAACTCAATGGAACTATGAGCCATGCTGTACAGGGCCACCCAAGACAGGCGGGTCATGGTGGAGAGGTCTGACAGAATGTGGTCAGCCTCCCCACTGGAGGAGGGAATGGCAAACCACTGAAGTATTCTTGCCTTGAGAACCCCATGAACAGTATGAAAAGGCAAAATGATAGGACACTGAAAGAGGAACTCCCCAGGTCGGTAGGTGCCCAATATGCTACTGGAGATCAGTGGAGAAATAACTCCAGAAAGAATGAGGGGATGAAGCCAAAGCAAAAACAATACCCAGCTGTGGACATGACTGGTGATAGAAGCAAGGTCCGATGCTGTAAAGAGCAATATTCCACAGGAACCTGGAATGTTGTGTCTGTGAATCAAAGCAAATTGGAAGTGGTCAAACAGGAGATGGTAAGAGTGAACATCGACATTTTAGGAATCAGTGAACTAAAATGGACCGGAATGGGTGAATTTAACTCAGATGACCGTTATATCTACTACTGTGGGCAAGAATCCCTTAGAAGAAATGGAGTAGCCATCATGGTCAACAAGAGTCCGAAATGCAGTACTTGGACGCAATCTCAAGAACGAAGGAATGATCTCTGTTTGTTTCCAAGGCAAACCATTCAGTATCACAGTAATCCAAGTCTATGCCCTAACCAGTCACGCTGAAGAAGCTGAAGTTGAATGGTTCTATGAAGACCTACAGGACCTAGAACTATCACCCAAAAAAGATGTCCTTTTCATCATAGGGGACTGGAATGCAAAAGTAGGAAGTCAAGAGCTACCTGGAGTAATGGGCAAATTTGGCCTTGGAGTACAGAATGAAGCAGGGCAGAGGCTAATAGAGTTCTGCCAAGAGAACACACTGGTCATAACAATGTAGGTATGACCTACATCACATCCCTTATGATTATACAGTGGAAGTGAGAAATAGATTTAAGGGCCTAGATCTGATAGACAGAGTGCCTGAAGAACTATGGATGGAGATTCACAGGAGGCAGCGATCAAGACCATCCCCAAGGAAAAGAAATGCAAAAAGGCAAAATGGCTGTCTGAGGAGGCCTTATAAATAGCTGAGAAAAGAAGAGAAGCAAAAAGGAAAGATACACCCATCTGAATGCAGGAGCTCCAAAGAATAGCAAGGAGAGATAAGAAAGCCTTCCTCAGTGATCAGTGCAAAGAAATAGAGGAAGACAGTAGAATGGGAAAGACTAGAGATCTCCTCAAGAAAATTAGAGATACCAAGGGAACATTTCATGCAAAGATGGGCTCAATAAAGGACAGAAATGGTATGGACCTAACAGAAGCAGAAGATATTAAGAAGAGGTGGCAAGAATACACAGAAGAGCTATATAAAAATG
This sequence comes from Ovis aries, assembly GCF_016772045.2. Classification (NCBI taxonomy): domain Eukaryota; kingdom Metazoa; phylum Chordata; class Mammalia; order Artiodactyla; family Bovidae; genus Ovis; species Ovis aries. Next base: position 249,539,426 of record NC_056055.1, read on the forward strand.
ATCTTCACGACCCAGGTAACCTTGACAGCATGATCACTCATCTAGAGCCAGACATCCTGGAATGTGAAGTCAAGTGGGCCTTAGGAAGCATCACTACGAACAAAGCTAGTGGAGGTGATGGAATTCCAGTGGAGCTATTTCAAATCCTAAAAGATGATGCTGTGAAAGTGCTGCACTCAATATGCCAGCAAATTTGGAAAACTCAGCAGTGACCACAGGACTGGAAAAGGTCAATTTTTATTCCAGTCCCAAAGAAAGACAATGCCAAAGAAGGCTCAAATTACTGCACAATTGCATTCATCTCACATGCTAGCAAAGTGATGCTCAAAATTCTACAAGCCAAGCTTCAACAGTATGTGAACCATGAACTTCCAGATGTTCAAGCTGGTTTTAGAAAAGACAGAGGAACCAGATATCAAATTGCCAACGTCCACTAAATCATCAAAAACGCACGAGAGTTCCAGAAAAACCTCTACTTCTGCTTTATTGACTATGCCAAATTCTTCAACTGTGTGGATCACAAGAAACTGTGGAAAATTCTTAAAGAGATGGGAATACCAGACCACTTCATCTGCCTCCTGAGAAATCTGTACACAGGTCAAGAAACAAGAGTTAGAACTGGACATGGAACAACAGACTGGCTCCAAATCGGGAAAGGAGTACGTCAAGGCTATATATTGTCACCCTGCTTATTTAACTTACATGCAGAGTACATCATGCAAAATGCCAGGCGGGATGAAGCACAAGCTGAAATCAAGATTGCCAGGAGAAATATCAATAACCGTAGATAGGCAGATGATACCACCCGTATGGCAGAGGGCAAAGAAGAACCAAAGAGCCTCTTGATAAAAGTGGAAGAGGAGAGTGAAAAAGTTGGTTTAAAACTCAACATTCAGAAAACGAAGATCATGGCATCTGGGCCCATCACTTCATGGCCAATAGATGGGAAACAGTGACTGACTTTATTTTTTGGGGCTCCAAAATCACTGCAGATGGTGGCTGCAGCCATGAAATTAAAAGTCACTTGCTCCTTGGAAGGAAAGTTATGACCAACCTAGATAGCATATTCAAAAGCAGAGATATTACTTTGGAAACAAAGGTCCAACTAGTCAAAGCTATGGTTTTTCCAGTAATCACATATGGATGTGAGAGTTAGACTATAACGAAAGCTGAGCACCAAAGAATTGATGCTTTTGAACTGTGGTGTTGGAGAAGACTCTTCTGAGAGTCCTTTGGAGTACAGTGAGATCAATCCAGTCCATCCTGAAGCAAATCAGTCCTGAATATTCATTGGAAGGACTGATGCTGAAGCTGAGACTCCAATACTTTGTCCACCTGATGTGAAGTACTGACTCATTTGAAAGGATCCTGATGCTGTGAAAGATTGAAGGTGGGAGAAAGAGACTACAGAGGATGAGATGGTTGGATGGCATCACCAACTCAATGGACATGAGTTTGAGTAAACCCCGGGAGCTGGTGATGGACAGGGAGGCCTGGTGTGCTGCAGTCCATGGGGTCTCAAAGAGTCGGAGATGACTGAGCGACTGAACTGAACTTTAACGTCTTAATAATAAACTAGTAATATCAAGAAATAATGGTCTTAGTGTGGAGGGGTAAAATAACTGTTCAGTCACACACGGAATGCAGACACCCCAGTTAAACCAAGTGCTTGCTCTGTGTTGTATCAAACAGCTGAGCTTGTCGTCTGGTGCTGGGTTCTACATGAGTGGAAGCCACAGCTGTGGGAAAATGGCGTAGAAACCAAACCAGAATTTGGCGTTGTTTCACTGCTTTCCCATCCTCTTTGCAAAAGTAAATGAGAGGGCCTTGTAATTCTACCACTGTCTCTCATATGTGAAGATTTCTTCTGATTTCATGGGAGCCTTGGGAAACGTCTGAGCCAGTTAGTGATTTTAGGGAATGTCAGCTCTGTGTGTAGGGTGGCTATCTGATTATCCGGTTTCCCACAAATGCGTTTTTGGCTTGTTTTGAAATGTGCTCCATCGATCGTATCTGCTGTGTGATTAGAGGCTTTTGGTATTTGGGGAAAGAAGTCTATGAGGATAACCATCGCCTCTGGGAGGAATAGGCTTAAGTACTGTTTTTGTCTAAGTTTGATGTGGGCATATTTGGTCCTGTGGTGGTGCTCCAGGAAAACCTACTTGGAGTGACACCTTTTTTCCACCACTTTTGTGATACAGTAATATTTGGACTATCTAGAGGCCCAGTGGCCTCATGTTTTAAAGACAGGCCGAGGAGTGTCCTAAAGAGTGGAAGCCCTTCATTTATGAGTTCGGTGAGGAGCCTTTCACGCATGGGAGGCCTCCTGCTGTCAGACACCCTGTCCTGTGCAGGTTTGCCGCGACGCATTCCATCTCGTGTCCCGAGTGTGTTTTCATGGAAACACGGTAAGCACCGTGACGCCATTCTAGCTGCTGTATGGCATGGGTTGCTTGCCCGTAGGATTCTAGCTGCTGTATGGCATGGGTTGCTTGCCCGTAGGTGCAGTTCTGGAAAGTTCGGGGCCTGGTGTCTTCCTGAGGGCTGGGCTGCGTGGGCGCTCCTTTCCTTGTCTAGCGATGTGCGGCCGTGTGTTGTCTTGTCGTCGTCTCTTAGCTAAGTTTGTAAATCCTCCTCCTCTTTAAATTGCTTGCTTTTCTTGGGACTTTAAAGCAACAAATAAAGGCATGTAATTTGAAAGTAAGCTTTGTTGTTTTCTAAGAATTTTGGCAAGGATATCATTTGCTTCTCAGAAGTCAGTTAAAGCGTGTCCACCCTTTAAGACAAAGGAACTGCTAAAGCCCGTTAGCCCCTGCAGTCTCTGGTCTCCCCGTGGATTTGACTCGCCTCATTTGTGGCCCTTGCGTGGAGATGATTGGCGGGGGAGTTGAAGACCGTTTGCTGGAAACAAATTCAAAACAGGAAATAAACGAATTTCGAACGTGATAGAATTAGGGGCTCTTGGCAAAGTCACAACACTGAACTCTTCAAGTAATAAGGATTTTAAAGTGCCCCGTTGGCACAGGTCGTGTGACCGTCACAGGCACGGCTGGCCCACAGAGAACGCGGCGCAGCGCTGTCTGGCCGCGCGCTGCTGAGCTGACTGTGTGGAGGTTGTGTCGCTGAAGTCTGTGCCCTCCCGTCTCCCCTTCGTTTGTTCTTGTAGGGTAACCCACCCCCCCCCCTTTATAAACTGAGGTGGAGAAGCGCAGTTTAACTTCTTAGTGTGACCCTGTACAGATGCTGACATTAAAGCTTCCGTTTGTGACAGAAGGCAGACCTTGGACTTTCTTAAAGGTCATATTTGAGAAGTCATTTCAGGGTTTGATTTTACTTATCATTGTTTTACAAACACTCTCTTTTCAGCTCTATGACTAGTTTGTCCCTCAAAGAGGTCTGTTCTTACACTACACTTGTAAGGTCTTTGAAGCCAGCCTTGGTGAACGTCGGTCTGCCTCGCCTCATAAAGTTTTGGTGATTTATTTCAAAAAGTATTAGAGGAAATGCATAGCACATGTGAGGGCGCAGACCCCGACTAGTGTAATCGTGTGACCTGTTGTTTCCAAACCGTAATTCAGTGTGTTCACTCCCTGGGCCTTGGGGTGAGCTCCCGGTCCTGCCACTGAAGCGTCAGTTGCTCCTGTTGTGCTCTCTCGAGCTCCGCCGTTCCTCGGCCAGGAATACTCCACCTGTTCTGTGATGGTGAAGCGTGTGCGTGGCTCAGCTCCGTGCTCATGAGCTTTGTGCCGCGTGGAAAGCGGTCCTGTTGGATGTCTCTGGCCAGTTGGCCTGGTGTGAACTCCGTATTGATTTGCTCTAGCAGTGATGACAGCAGGCACTGCTCGACCGTCTAACTGTCACACGCGCTCTCTCTGTGGCTACCCCCGCTCTGTGTAAACACTGCAAACGCGCATCCTTGTCTGTTTCCTGGTTTCATTGGCCTGGCTTTCTCATGAGGTTCATCCCTAGAAATGGAATTTAGGATTCAAAGCATATGTACTTAAGCATCTTTAATACCAACTGCTTAAAAATACCTTAAGAATTCTGTTTCTGTGTGTTTCCATGTTTTGCTCTTTGAGGGAACCTTGGTTTGCTGCCTGACTTTTTGACCTGGGCGTGAACCTGGGCCCTCGGCAGTGGAAGCGCATGGTCCTAACCACTAGACCACCAGGGACTTCCTTCAGTTAAGTTGCTACTCTGAAGTTGGGTCCCAGGGAAGACAGTCCCCATCTCCAGCTTCTCAACCCGAGAGCTGTGTAATCGCGAGCAGTCAAGCAGTCTGAGCAGGGCTTTCCCAACCTCGCTCCCATGAGCCCACGCTGCAGGGACAGGCCAAGCTGACCGTGTGGATCGGGGCACCTCACCTGCTGTCAGCGCGACATGCTGCTGGGACTCTTTCTGCCTAAGATTCCCTTTGAAAAATAGATCCTTTAGCTTTAACAACAACCAAAGTACTTTTTAATATCCCAGTCTTAGCTGATAGCTGGGTGGGACAGATCTCTTTGTCGTAAGGAAACTGCAGGTGGCAGAGAGTAAGGGGTTGGGGAGTTAGCAGTTGTTTCAAGGACAGAACGCTCACAAAAGTGGTGCTTCCGTGGGACATGTGTTATCCCTAAAGTTTTCCAGGATAAGCCGGATTTCTGTTGCTTTGAAATTCTGTCAGAATAGCTCAGAGGTGCAGCCTGGAGGCCTTAGGAGCCACGCTTGGCTGCAGTGTCCTTGGAACACTTTCACATCGAGCCTTGAAAATCCGCTTCCGTTGGTGCTAGTGAGGCCTGTAGCTAGGGGCCCAGAGGTCATTTGTCACCGTTTGACTCACAGGAAAAAGAAGAGCTGCATTCTGCCTTGTCTCGTACTGTGGTTGGCAGCGGCAGTTCTGTGTGAGTGTGCACTCCTGCGTGAGTGTGCACTCCTGCGTGAGCGTGCTCTCCTGCGTGGGCGTGCTCTCCTGCGTGAGTGTGCACTCCTGCGTGAGCGTGCTCTCCTGCGTGAGTGTGCACTCCTGCGTGAGCGTGCTCTCCTGCGTGGGCGTGCTCTCCTGTGTGAGTGTGCACTCCTGCGTGGGTGTGCGTGCTCTCCTGCGTGAGTGTGCACTCCTGCGTGAGCGTGCTCTCCTGCGTGGGCGTGCACTCCTGCGTGGGTGGGCGTGCACTCCTGCGTGGCTCCTGTGCCGCTCTCCTCTGTGCTCTCTGTTAAGCTGACAGGGGAGTCGGCATTCACTGAGTGCCAGCTGTGTGCCCAGCACTGCGCTCGGTGCTTTGCGTACACTGTTTAGTGACCCAGAGCGCCCTTATGAGATAGACACTCTGGTCCTGATTTCAGGTGAGCACACGAAGTGACTGAGTCTGAGAGCGGCTAGGCAGCTTTTCGCTCTCTCAGGTTCCCCAGCTTCGCTTATGACGGAAGTGTGCATTGGTGGTGGCTTTCTCTCAGTCCTGCAGACCCAGCTCTGGGGCCCCGCTCCCCGCTGCCTTGTAGTATTGGTTCCTCTTCTGTCCTGTTAGGAAACGGGGATCTGGAGACCACCTGCGGGCGGCTTGTCGCGAGGCGCTGATGCTAACCATGCTGCTCTGGCTTCTCCCAGGGTCCTATCCTTCCCCCAAAGCTGGAGCGACCCTGGTCGTGTACAAGGATCTGCTGGTGCTGTTTGGCGGCTGGACACGGCCGAGCCCTTACCCCCTACACCAACCAGAGAGGTTCTTTGATGAGATACACACTTACTCACCCTCTAAAAACTGGTAAGCTACAAAGACAAGATCCTTTTAATCTAGAATAGGAAGGTTTAACATGACTGGATTCCTTATCTTTTTGTGTGTGTCCAGAAATCTCTTTGACAGTCTGTTGAAAGTTTTGGACTCTTCCCAGAAAAATAAAACTTTTATGCACAAATTTTGCCTACAGTTTCAGAGGGTTTACAGGACCCTCTCTAGAACTTGAAGTTAAGCATGCGTATTCCAAAGAGAAAAGGTAGAAGACACGTATTCCTCTCCCAAGAAAAATGAAGGAGCCAGTTGAAGAACAGAGAGCTCTTCAGCTCTGGCTGCCAGCTCCCAGGAGTGCTTGGATCCAGAGGACACTGCCTGCTCTCTCCCCAGGCTGACTCCCAGCTGTTGTACAGACTTGTCTTTTAAAAATGACAGCCACCTCTGTTTCCTTGTGACGGACTGCACAGCTACTCAGTACAGGGCTCTTGGCAGCTGCTGCTGATCAATAAATCAGGCCTGTGGAAAGAAACAGCAGGCGGTGCTCCTTCAGCGAACTCGGCTGAAGCGGCTCAGGGACGGGGTGGAGTCCCTGCCCTTCTCTCCTCGTCTCTCCACTCCATGTCTGAGCCTTGCCCATTGGGGTGCTGAGTGAGTAGAACTTCAGCAGATCTGTAGAAAAGGCATAAGGACCTTGTGCCATCCTGCATTTATCGTCTAACAGTTTCTCTACTGAAGGTGATAGGATTGTCATGTTAGATGGGTGCCTGCTTCCTGTCTTCCGTCTTAAACACAGAAGGCCAGAAGCAGAGGCGCTGACCTCCTGACTTCCCCCGTCTCTCTGCATTAGGTGGAACTGCATTGTGACCACCCACGGCCCACCCCCCATGGCCGGGCACTCCTCTTGTGTGATAGACGATAAAATGATCGTCTTCGGTGGCTCCCTAGGATCGCGGCAGATGTGAGTACGTTTGGTTAGCTCGCTGTCACCCTGAAGATAAATACTCCTGGAAAGGTCAGCTAGGGCAGAAAAGTAAACTAGTCAGGGTCAAGATTCCTGAGCATGGTTCTGATTAGTCCAGTTAGTTATCTCACCCTGGTGTTCTGTTTTTTGGTTCTAGTCACAGACCAATAAATTGAGACACGTGCTGCATAAAATCTGGTCTACGGGCATCTTATATTCAATTAAATGTTTTTGTGTGTGTGTGTGCTTTCTGAGGTGAGGTGCACCTCTATATAGACAGCCTTTTAATCAAGCCCCTCAGCATAATTCATATGTATTTTAATAACTGCCTTGCTGGTATAAACGTCTGTATTTGAAAAAGTTGTATGAGAGTATTCCTGAAAGACTCGCTTGACCTTATAAAGCTGGATCATAGTCACTGAATTTTAGCAAGGATTGATGGTTAAGCTGATAGGACATATTAGATTTGTCAACCCCGTATTGGCTGGCACCAAGATGTATTCTATGAATGTCATTACTTTGAATTAAGAATTAATGCTCAGCACTCCTAAATTATGTCTTAAGTGTTTGATATAAATTGTAAAAAGTATTTGTTTTCAGTGTGTCTTTAATTTTAAAATAAAGCTCATTTTTCAAATGTCAAAAAAAATCAGGGCTACATAGAGTCTCTGTGTGGTTCGGTATGTGGTTTAGTTCAGCGGGATCAGGTTCTGACGGGCCTCCACCTTGCCTGTTTCTGCCTGTGCCCTCAGAAGGCCACCTTCCAAGAAGCAGAGAACTTCTCCTTGCTCTCCTTAGGGCCCAGCTCGTGCCTCTTGGAGCTTCAGAGGAGGAGAGAGGTAGATTGGCATGAGCTGGGAGAATGGGTAGGAGCAGGAAGGCTGCCCGACCTGACCCTCCGTGAGGCTGTCTCCTCCTCCCTGCGGCCCTGCAGCTCTGCCCAGAGCAGTCTGCCTGAAGGACTTCGTCTGCTTGGCGTCAGCAGCAGGAGTGGTCCTGCCGTCAGCAGTAAAACCATCCCAGGCCCGACCCTCTTCTCCTGCAGGGTCCTCTGCATCTCCTTAGTTTAGAACACTCGTGGAGCGCGGTGTGTGTGAGGGTGAGGGCTTAAGGTGCTGGGCTTTCACTCCTGTGCCCCCGTGGGTGAATAAATGGCCTTAGAGAGGCCCATGGAGCAGAGACTGCCGTGGAGGAGTCTGTCCTTGCCATACCGGTCCCCTGAGCACTGGAGATGCCGACTTGTCCTTGACACAAAAGCGGCAGCTCCCATTAACCAGGGTGAAATTACCTTTTGTAGCCAAAGTCGATAAATCTTCATCTCCTAGACAGTAATAGAACTGCCTTTTGAATAATTTTGTTCTCTTCCTGTGGGTTTTGCCTTTGAAAGACTGTATCACAGCTGGTAGCTATCTCCTGCTATCACCAATTAAGTAACTCTTACTTTAGTTGCTGTTCGGCTACAGACATGACTCCGATGCGGCCTTGTGGGTTAGTGGAAAGAGCCAGGTGTGAAAGTCTCCCTTCCTGTGGCGCAGTGCTGAATGCGGGCGTGGCGTTGCGGGAGAACCCTGAAGAGCGTCCCGTCCGCCGGGCCGGCGCCTGTGCCCCCGGGCGTGCCCGGCTCCCTCACCCTCGTGTCCTTGTCTTACAGGAGCAGCGACGTCTGGGTCCTGGACCTCGAGCAGTGGGCGTGGTCCAAGCCCAGCATCTCCGGGCCCAGCCCTCATCCTCGCGGCGGCCAGTCTCAGGTGCTCAGGAGTTAAGATAGCTATTCAGCAAGCCCTGTAGCGTCTGTCAGTTAGGACAGGAGAGGGAGGAGGGGGTCAGGTAAGGGCCAGCACACGCAGGCCACGGAGAGTTCACCACTCTCTTCTGCTGGCATTTATTCTTCAACTTCTAGTGGGTTATAATTATTTTTGTTGGCTTTATATTGTGCCTCTCCCCAAAGCATTTTATTTTTTTAGAGAACCCTGCATTTTCTGTGGTTGGCACTCTTGTGTTAATAGTATTTAATCAACAAAGAATTCATTCCAGTGAATCATCAGTAGTTTGTTTACAAGGATCAGAACTGACGTGGTTTGGGGGACCAGGGAGCCTGTGGTGAACAGAATGCTGTCATTTGGGAGCCGAGTGGACTATTTCCATTCGCCACTGAGGTAGCGGAGGTCGGACGCCTGTGTCTTTGTGGGTTTATTTTAAATTTCTTCCTCTCCCAGATCGTCATAGATGATGCGACCATTCTAATCCTTGGAGGCTGTGGCGGCCCCAACGCTGTGAGTACGGCCGGTGTGGCGTCCCCACGCACACGCCGCTGAGCCTCAGAACCTGCTTCCCGTGTCTCACCTTGAGAAACTGCAAGGCCGTTTCTGTGGCGTTTTCATTTGGAAAATACCTTTCCCACATAGCCTCTGTATTTTCTGGCCCTTCTCTCCACTCTTTTGGGGAGAAGGGGGGAAGCTTTTCATTACAGACATTTATCTCTTAAATATTCATGTCTATGGTCTTCCTTCTCCCACGGAGCCTTTAGGGTACAAGGTTTGCTGCTATCTTTCTTCACAAAGAGGAGTGAGAGAGGAAAGTGAGTTGACTGTGGCCAGAATTCACATGAAGCTTGCTTAGGAATGCAGGTTCAGACACTGTGGGTTTGTCTTGTCTACGACCCTCCCTGTCAGTGCACACACACACAGAACCGCAGGCAAATTTAAAACCACGCCAAGTTGATTCCTGGGGTCCTGGGTGCGGTCTCGTGTGCCCGGCCAGCGGCCGCACACGGATCACTGCACGGCCAGAGAGCTTGCCCTGCCTCCTGAAGTGCACGCACACTCTGTGGCCGACTGCAGCTTGGCGGTCGCGGCCCTGCGCGCGCGCGCCTGTGGTTTGTAACCTGCACCGCCCCTGAGCCCTGCTGTGGGTGCTTCTCTTGCAGCTGTTCAAGGATGCCTGGTTGCTGCACATGCACTCGGGTCCCTGGGCCTGGCAGCCGCTCAAGGTGGAGAATGAAGACCATGGAGCCCCAGAACTGTGGTGCCATCCAGCTTGCCGGGTGAGTGGGAAGCCGGCGGGCCAGCAGAGGGGGAGGCCCTGAACCTCGAGCCCGATTAACTCGTCAGATTGCTAAGCAGCTTTGTGTGGAAACTGAAAACACCCTGATGTCCCCAAAGAGGTGGACCCTGAGCGCAGCTCTCAGGCGTTTCTCACACACGTGAGCCACTGGACAGAGAAGCTCTGTGGGGCCCACCCGCCTTTAAGCACCGCTGTCTAGGAAACTTGCCCCAGGCCCCCACACATACACTCTGTTCTTCCCTTTACCCCTACTCTGTAGACATAATTCAAATGATAGCACGTCTCCCTATACCAACTTTATATATAGAATCCCTTTATATATGTGAAGTATCCCATCTGTCTTGGAGGGAAGGCTGTATTCTTCTCATCTTGGTAGGGATCTCAGATACCTGCAGAATGCCTGGCCCGCCCCCAATGCCCCTGGTGAGATGTTGCAGGGTCGAATAAATGACCAGAGCTGAGTGCAGGTCTTCTGTCTTCCAGGTCGGGCAGTGTGTGGTGGTCTTCAGCCAGGCGCCTAGTGGGCGAGCACCGCTTAGCCCCAGCTTGAACTCCCGCCCATCACCTATCAGTGCCACCCCTCCAGCCCTGGTTCCCGAAACCCGAGAATACCGCTCGCAGTCTCCCGTAAGGAGTATGGATGAAGCGCCCTGTGTTAACGGCCGCTGGGGAACACTGAGGCCCAGAGCGCAAAGGCAGACCCCCTCAAGTTCCCGAGAAGGAAGCCTTTCCCCAGCCAGGGGCGATGGCTCGCCCGTCCTGAATGGTGGGAGTTTATCTCCGGGATCGGCAACTGTAAGCGGCTCCTCCTTGGACAGCCCCGTGCAGGCTGTGTCTCCGAGCACCCCGTCCACCACTGAAGGGTGTGACCTGAAAATGGGGCTCTCCCTGGCCCCTCGACGAGGATCACTCCCCGATCAGAAAGATCTGAGGCTAGGATCAGTAGATCTGAGTTGGGACCTGAAAACTGCTTCCAGTGGCAATCACATGGATGGCGTGGGCAGCAGGACAGCGGGGGGCGGCTTGCGACACCCGCCCGAGCAGACGAACGGTGTGCACACCCCGCCACACGTGGCCAGCGCCCTCGCGGGAGCCGTTTCCCCCAGCGCCCTGCGCCGCAGCCTGGAAGCCATCAAAGCGATGTCATCCAAAGGTCCCCCCGCCTCCGCAGCACTGAGCCCTCCCCTGGGGTCTTCTCCAGGCTCCCCCGGGAGCCAGAACCTGGGCAGCGGAGAGGCAGTGCCCGTCCCCCGCCCCGGGCCCGCGCAGGGAGACGGACACGCGCTGCCCCCCATCGCCCGCCGCCTGGGCCACCACCCTCCGCAGTCCCTGAACGTGGGCAAGCCCTTGTACCAGAGCATGAACTGCAAGCCCATGCAGATGTACGTGCTGGACGTCAAGGACACCAAGGAGAAGGGGCGCGTCAAGTGGAAAGTGCTCAGCAGCAGCTCTGTGGTCGGGCCTCCCGAGACCAGCCTGCACACCGTGGTACAGGGCAGGGGCGAGCTCATCATATTCGGAGGGCTCATGGACAAGAAGCAGAACGTGAAGTACTACCCAAAGACAAACGCCTTGTACTTTGTGCGGGCGAAGAGATAATGTGTTCCAAACCCTTTCCCCTTTCTGTGGCTTTTAATTTGGAATTTTCCAGCGTGCAAGCATTTGGACTGAGAATCGAGAAAACAACGGACAAAATTACTCTCATAAACCAAACCCCAATTCCCAGCCTCACTCACGCCAGGCTGGGATCAAATCTCCATTAAGAAAAAAAGTTATATGAATCTATAGAGAAATATTATATAGCCAACTCTGTTCACAAAGAGGGAGAGCGCTCCATCCTGGTTCAGATAAAATTGTTGCTGTGTTTTAGCAGAGGCTCTGCCGCCTTTTTCTACTTCATTGGTAACTAGACCAAGAATTTAGGGAACAGATACCTACCAGAACCTTCCTACAGAAACTGAAGAGCCACCTGTAAATCTTATTTGGCCTCTCAGAGTTAGATAAAGAAAGGGCAGGCGTAAAATGCACGAGCAGAGGCTTCCGATTCACAGGCTGTCGGTGCTGGCAGGTACAGTGACGTGTAGCGATCTGCTCTCCGCCCGCAGAGGGCCTGTGACCGCTGCTCTCTGCAGTGATGCCCTCTGCCCGGTCCTCTTCTGCCCGTTGGGAATGAGGAAAGTTACCCAGCAGGGACCTGCTCCACGTGTGTGCCAGGGTCAACGTGAAACAACGTTCACGCAGAAGCACCTGTTTGCGTGCTCCCTCCATGTCTTAGGAAACACTCTGGGGTCTGATTCTGGAATTTTCTAATAATCGTATTTCATCGCAGTTTCCAAAGTCTGTGTTTGTTCTCTTTTTCTTTCCCCTGAAACCTGGCGCCCGGAGGCCGCCTCTCCTGTTTATGGCTGCTGTTCTCCCCTCCTCCCTCCCCCGCCCTCTTTTTCTTTGATATGTGAAATTTTTTTAAGCTCTAAAACCTTTCTCACTTTCTTTTACTAAGTTTGGGTTTCCAGAGAAATCTCTTAGAAATATTTCTGGAACCCTTTTTCTCGAGTCACCAGGGGACCAGCAGGGAGTTCTGAGATGCCAGTATCGTGAGAAATCCTTGACGCGTCAGAAAGTACTGTGGGCGTCTTTTTATTTCCAAAGCACGTTGGACACACCCATCCATGTTTACAGAGCTGATCTTGGAAGAGCAGTTCCTTCTAGAACGGTTTTCGCCCTTGTTGTGGCATGCATTCCTCTGCCTGGCTGTGGACTGGCGCTTGGGTTCCCTGAAGCATGGCTGACCTCGGGGGCAGCTCTTTCTTTGTCTTGTTCACCTGTCGCCCAAACAAGGCTTGGGTTTTCACTTTCATGTCATTTCTGAGATAACATTTCCAGCCAGAGCAGTGTTGGTGGGGTGGGAGCCGGGGGGGGGGGGGGGCAGACACAGGAAATTGTAAGTTGCCAGTCTCTAAACCATGACGCGGACAGACCTGCCTCGGCACCACTTAAGTGCGGGTCATTTTGGAGATTTCTCATCAGGAGAAGAGGGTGTTTTTCCTGCGGGTTTGCATTCGTTTCTCAGCCCCGCTCTCCCCGATGTCTTGGCATTTCCCAAGCCGAAGCGTGCTGCAGCTGGCCCTGGGTCCTGGCGCCCAGCCAGCTCTCCGGCAGCCTGTCTGATAAGTGTGCTTTCTGCTGTTACGTCATGTTCAATCCTTTCCCCTAGCCGTTAGCTTCTACAGTGTGGTCTTGGTGGGAAAGTGCCCTTGGTGCCAAGCCCGGGAAAGGGCCAGCTCACAGGGAGGGGCGTGTGCTCCCTCGGGCGAGGAAACTGCCCTGCGCCTGCTGGCCGTGGTGTCCAGCTGCTCACCGCTCAGCCCTTAGTTTCCCAGACTCTCTACCCTGGGCCCGTTGCCAGGCCTTCTTTGGCAGAGACCGTTAGATGGTGCGGGGTCCTCATTCACAAGAGAAGGCTAGCCTAGAAGGTTAGCAATTTCGGCCTTGCTGCTGTTGCTGAACCTTGTTTATTACATTGCACCTGTGCATGGACAGTGCCTCCAAACTTACTCAGTTCCTACTTAAATATAAAGTATTTGGAAGCCTGAAAGTTCTGAGTCTCAACTTGGTGATCTTTCCCTTTGTCCCGTGGCCTTCCTAAGCCGCTGTTAACCTGTCGATTCCTTCCAGTGTCCCCAAGTAGGCAGGCGGCAGAGCTGATGATCCTTGTAGAAAGGAGCCTGGCTCCTTGGAACTCCGTGGCTTCCCAGGATCACCCACACCGCTTGGAACCAGACTGTTGACAGCTCCTTTAAGAAAGCGCTGCGTCTGCCGCCCCGCAGCGTTGCTCCCACTGGCTCTTGGGCACTGTGGGCGTGCGTCCAGGGAGAGTGAGGCGGCACGTCCCAGGTGGCCGCCGCCGCAGGTGCAGCGGGGCTCCGGGGGTCCCGGCCGAGGTGGCCGTTTCCGCGCCGCCGCGGACGCTTCAGTCAGATCTGGCTGATCACCGCCCTGCTTTTGACGTGATGCCAATTTTGTCTTAAGATTCACTGAGGAAACTGAGACGAAATATTTTTTTTTAAGCCTCAGGAGCACCTAAAGTAAATATTTATCAGTATTTAAGTATTTAAGATACATTTGTCTACTTGAAGCTTTAACCCCTTCCGTTCCTGCAAGTGTGCCTTGATAGCCCCCACCGTCACGCTGACGTCACCGGCCGCCACGTCGACTTCGTGAGAAGTTCAGTCTCTTCCTTTTCTTCTGAACAGAGCTTCCTGTTTCCTCATTTTGCAGGCTGCGCAGCAGGGCTCGGTATTTTTGCTCATATTTCTGCCCTACTATGCTTCGGTGGTGGGTTCCAAAAACCACCCCCTCCCCACTGCACCCACCCCACTCTTTGGGGAGCACAAATTTGATGTCAGAACAAGCTTAACTTTCAGTTGCAAAGCAGTCCTGGGTTTACTTTCCTCCCAGCCCTCTACAGATTGATTTGGTTTTAACACTTGAGTTTAATATCAAGAGCTGAACCATGCACCACGCTAGGAGCCATGCTGACCCGCTTTAAGAGAAGCAGCGGAGGAAGGAAGGGAAGCAGCTCAAGTCTGGACTTCCGGGGACAGAAAGCCGCCAGCTGCGGAGGACGCGGGGACGCCTCCCTCCCGCTTCGCTTGGTCTTTCTGGGTTTCCTCCTGTTTCGCTTCTTTCCTTGCCCTTCAGAGTGGCTTCCCTGGCTGGCTGGTGGCTTGTCTGCCCTTGTCCTTGTGGTGGTCCTGGCGTGGTGACATGCTCTGCTTTGCATTATCTGTGATCTCTTAGCAGCGCACAGGTCAGTGGGGGGGGGGGGATCTGAACACACCCAAGGGCAAGGCAGCCGGACTTGCAGGCCTGCACCCCAGGCGGCCTCCCCGTGAACTGCAGAAGGCGTGTTCCGCACGGCCACCAGTAAGCGGTGGCACCCTCCACCGTGTTCATTGCCAGAGCAAAGCGCCCCTTAGGCGCTGGCGCTGCTGTGCTCTCTGCTCGCTCTCTCCCCTCCCACAGCCAGGGTTCTCATCACCGCACGGCGTGCTGTGCCCTGACGAAGCTGGTGCTGTGGGGGACGTTTCCCACGCGACTCGGGTCCTGGGTGGCTTACGCTGAGATGATCACTGCAGGCACATCACAGTGTAGGAATGAAAAGTGGATTTGATTTCATTGATATTTAAATCTCTTGTCGATTTTTTTTGTTAATGTTTTCCCCCGATAACTTTTTAGCGATTTAACAAATAAAACAAAATGGACCGACTGTCTAACTGTTTCATTAGTATAAAAGCAAGCAAGCCGTGATGAAAAACAGTTGCAGACTGGAGGTGGAAGCAAAGTAGTGGGAAGGATGCTCTTCCTCCAGGAGGGTGGCCCGCCCCCGAGGACATCATGTAATGATACAGCAGCTCTGTCCAGCGTGCTTGAAGGACACAGTTTCACACGCGCAGTGCCACCCTGCAGTGGGGCCCCAGAGAGGTGACGAGCCTGGAGCGCACACCCAGGGACCTGGGCAACATTGGGCTCTTGAAACAGCAGATCGGGTTTGGAGGCACGGGCCTGAAGCCCTGTGGTCCATCCTGCCGTCCCCTATTCACTGCTCAACCTTGGATACCAGTTTCCTCATTCATAAATCTAGCTGTTTCTCTTTTTATAGGATCATGAGGATTAACTGGAAGTTGCATAAGAGAAGCGCTAGCCCAGTGCTGGACTGGCACGTAATGATTGGTGGCTATTGTTTATGATCAGCCCTTGAAGAAAAGATGTGATCTTGAAGGAAAGTGCTGACCACAGTGTGTGAATTGTTAGGATCATGCCCCTGACTAAGGGGCATGCACGCCGCAGCTGTCTGAGTCGTCTCCTAACCTGTCCCCATGAGAACCTCTGAGGCTTTTTGCCTTGAGCAGAGCGTGGCAGCTGCTGCCATCAGACAGGTCAGAATGGCCTCGGCAGTCGCGTCTCCCTCTGGACCTTATTCTTCGGGCTGCCGGTTGCTTCTTACACTCCTGGGTCTCTGCGCCCAGCGCCATCGTTCTTTCATGCAGCTCAGACTGAGGATCAGCCTTGTCTCAGATTAAGGTGCTGTGGGCCTGCAGCTCCCATCCTGCCTGCCCACATGTTTCCCAAGCTGCAGGATGAAACTTTTCCACGTCTAACAACGTGGTCTGATGCTGTCTGCTCTGTTCTCCGTTCCTCGAGGCATCTGGCGGACGAGACCGTGGTGTACGGAAGGGTCTCGGGTCACTGATTTGCTGGTGATAGCAGTAGAGTGGCTGTTCTGGATGCTTCCACACTTGCCCTTATGGAAGGGCAGACTTGCTCCTTGCGGCTGTGGCTCCTTATAGCTCCTTGTTGGGCTCCACAGGGTCAGTAGGTAGAAGCTCTAAAGAGGGGTCACTGGGAAGAACTTTATGCAGCGAGGGCTCCGTGTAAGGCCTGGAACCAGTGTGGCATCACTGGAGGGATTCTAGCATTGCTGGATACTCAGACTGGGGGATGTAGAGGAGATGATGTTTGGCGGGTAGGGTGCCCGTGGTGATTGGTGGTCCTGGGGAAGACCTGGCTTTCAGGGCAGGCCAGTCCCATAAGGCCTCCCGCCAGCTTCCTAACGCCGTCCACCCAGGCCAAGGGCCGCAGTAATGGCGGGGGGGAGCAGGCCCCAGCTCAGGAGGGTCAGAGCCTGCAGACGGCAGCGTGAGCGACCCCAGGTCAGAGGCTGTGGGGCAGAGGAGGGCACGCGCCAGTCTGGGGAGAAATCCTCAGTGAGAGCTCAGCTCAGTGCAGAGCGTGGCTACCCCAGGCCCGTGGGGGTCCCAGCACAGCCCCCGCCCCGCCCCTGGGTGCTCAAGGGCCGGAGGCCTGTGCCTGTCTGGGTCTGAAGCGCAGCACCCAGTCCGCAGAAGGGTGATACCAGATGTCCTTCCTGCTCCCCGGGCTCCACAGGCCGTCCCGCGGGAGGGAGGGTGTGCCCGAATGCCCGACTCGAGACCACGGCCTTGCACGTGTTGTCAGCACCCTGCGCTCACGCCCCAGGTTGCCGTCACCTGGGGAACCTGGGAAAGGCCCCGAGATCCTGAGGCTGGCCAGCTGGGGGCGGTGCCAGAGGGGCTGTGGCTTGTCCCCTCCCCTCCCTACAGGGAGAAGAGCAGTCCAGCAGGCCTGGGGGTTCTTTGTGATGTGATTTCAGTATTTTTAAAATTTATTTGATATCGAAGATAATTGCTTTTCAGAATTTTTCCGTCCTCTGTTGATTTCACTGCTGATGCAAGTGTTCAGCCAGAGATTGATAAAGCCCATGGGAGGAGACGATGGAGCTGCTTTACGGGTCAAATCAAGAGTGAGACCACAGGACCTCTGTTGGACCTTTTAGCCCTTGAGATGTGGTCCTGTGGGCTCAGAAGGGAGTTCCCCGAGAGACTACAGATGCGAGACAGGCACGGACTTCGGACTGGGGGAGCATCGGTTCAAAAGCTGTTCTGCCTCCCCGAGCCTCAGCTGAAAGGGCAGAAATGGCCGTCCGGCGTCTGGTCTCAGGGGTTACCGGTTTAGCCGGAACCACGGGTGTGATTCCTCAGGAGACCCCCGGGGGGCGCCCTGGGAAAGGCTTTGGGTCCCAGACGCCGTCCGACGCCTCCGAAGCCGGAAGCGGGACCGCGGAGAAAAGGCCCGCCTCTCCCGCCGAGCGCCGCCCCCGCCGGCCCGCAGGCCCGCCTGCCGTCTGCCCCCGCCCGGCTGTGGGGAAGCCGGTGCTTCTCCCCGTGGGCTGGGCTCCGGCCCGACCCTGTCAGACGCCTGAGAGGCCTGCGGGTGTGCCGTGGCCCCGCCAGGGAGCCCGTCTGCCCACCCACTGCAGGGACGGAAGGAGGGCGGGGGCAGGCCCTAACCAGGCAGAAGCCTCGGGGAAAAGAAAGCCCTGCGCGGGGGCCTGGGCTGCTGCCTTGGCCCGCGACAAGGCCAGGGAGGCCCGGCGCTGCCCTGGGGGTCACTCTCAGTGCGTGTCCCCTGAGTGTGGACTCACGCCTAAGGCTCTGCGCTCAGACCCTGGGGGCAGCTCAGAGGCTCATCACTCACCAGGGAGTGTCACTCGGCGGAACAAAGAGGACGAGTCCTGCGCTTCCAGGGCCAAAAGTGTCCAATCATGTCACTAAATCGCAAGAAGAGGGTGGATGGGGAGCCAGAGGGCTGGGAAGGCGCTCTCCTTGTCCTCACCTCACCCTGCTACACTGAGGCAGGGGCAGACAGCCTTCCCTGGGAGACCCCAGGTCGGTGGGGTCCAGGCCTGGCCTCCGGCAGTCAGGAGCACAGAACGTACAGGCCTCTGGGCCTCAGACGGGGAAGACAGACCCCTGTGTCCCAGGAAGGGTGCAGAAGAGCTGTGAGGGGTCTGCCCTGTCCAGAAGAGCCGGCGTTCAGGGCCGAGGACCATGCAGAGTGAGCAGAGGCCATCCTCTTGGATGCAGCAGGGACAGAAGCTCGTGACCAGGACCCACGGTGGAGGAGAGCACACCCCTGACAGGGCCAGCATGGGTGGGGCCATGCAGACGGCCACAAAGGCCCAGAGAGGACGCCCCACCGCGCTTCCTTGCTGTCGGGTAAACGCCCCCCGCCACCCCACTGGACATGAACCCCAGCGCCAGAGGAGGCGGAGATGACAGCTTTGAGGAGACTTGAGTGTTTAAGCTGTAGGAATGAAGATCACTGAATTTAACTTTACCAGGAAATTGCTGAACTATGGCATCTGCAGAGCAGAGACAGATTATATTGAGTCAGAGGAAACAGCCCTGCTTCTGAAATGGGTGAATCAGCGGAGGCAAAAACTCAAACTTGCTCCACCTGCAGAGGAGCAGATGAGTGCCTGGGGTCCACGAGAACCAGGACGAGAGGGGGCCTGGCGAGCGCTGCAGAGCGGGAAGGAGGGGGCTTCCCTCCGTGGAGGGAGGAGCCTGTGGGGAGGCACAGAGGCCTGGTGTGACCGGAGGGGATGAGGCGGAACCCGAGGATGAGCCCCAGAAACGGGGCCTCAACCCAGGCGGGCAGCGAAGAGAGGCCATGGGAAACACAGAAAAACCGGCCTCGCGGTTGACACCTGTAGGGCGGGGGCCTGGCCAGCACGGATCCCCGCATTAGGCACATCTGTAGCCCCGTCTTGGGCTTCCCAGGCGGCGCTAGTGGTAAAGAACCCGCTGGGCAACGCAGGAGACGTCAGAGACCTGGGCTTGACCCCTGGGTCAGGAAGACCCCCAGGAGGAGGGCATGGCAACCCACTCAAGTCTTCTTGCCCAGAGAACCCCACGGACAGAGGAGCCTGGCGGGCTGCAGTCCATGGGGTCGCAGAGTCGTCACTGGAGCGACTTGGCACTCACGCCCGCGTAGTTCCCGCTATCAGGGGCACTGCCAGGCCCTGTCCTGCCCTGGGGGATTCATGTTTCGGTGGAGGGCGGGAGGAAGAGACAGACAAATACGTAAACAACTAAGCAGGATGACTCCAGTGAATAATCCGATGAAGAAAGTTAAGATGGGTTGTGACAAAGTGTGATGGTGTTGGGCTCATCCGCATGGCCTTTCTGAGGAGGCGACATTTCAGCTGAGACCTGAAAGTAAAAAAACAACAGCCACGGGGAGATGGGCGGAGAGCGTTCCACGCAGAGAGGAGAGCAGGCAGACGGACCTGAGGTGGGTGTGACGTTGACGAGTCCAAGGAGCAGCAGGAAGGCCTGTGTGGCTGGCGTGCCGAGCCAGGGCAGGGTGCGCAGGCGGCCTTGCCAATCGGGCGCAGTGTGGACGGCAGGCCCGCGGGAGGCCGGCAGAGGGTTTGCAGCCGGGGAGCGGCAGGTTTTCCAGGGGAAGGACACAAGCCTTGGCTCCCAGCCCATCATGTCTCAGCCGATAAAGAAGTTCTGGGGAGCGTTTCCTGGTGGTCCATGGTTAGGACTGTCTGCTGTCACTGCCGAGGCCCGGGTAGGATCCCCGATCAGGGAACTAAGATCGCGCGGTGGGGAAAAAAGATCCCAACTCTTGGGGATGATTCGGCCAAATTCAGTGTTTAAAGGGGATCTGGGGACTTCCTGGTCACCCAGTGGTTAGGGATCTGCTTGGCAATACAGGGGACACAGTGTCGATCCCTGGTCCGGAGACTAAGATCCCACAGCCTGCCGGGCAACTCAGCCCACTCGCCACGTCTACCGAGCCAACAAGCCACGGCCACTGACGCCCTCGTGCCTAGAACCCCCGCTGCAGTGAAGGAAGCCCCCGCAGTGAGAAGCCTGCACCGCAGCAGACGGCAGCCCCCGCGCGCCGAAACCAGAGAGAGCCCAGGTGTGCAGCGGCGACGCCCCAGCTCAGCCAAAATGGGAGCGTTAGGGGAATCTGGACACTAGACCTACCAAGCAGAGCTCTGTCCGGCCTGCCGCCCTGCTCACCAGGCTCCAGCAGAGCGTGGCCCCGCAAGGGCAGGGGTCGCACCGCTCTGTCTCTCGTCTCCCGCTCTTGGCTCATAAATATTTGACAAACGCGCATCCTCTACTCGACCCTAGAATGTTCGCCTGCTTCCTAACGGTCCTTCTAGGCTTGCCCTCCGCAGGCCGTTCTCCATGCTGTAGCTGTAGGCAGGCAGTCAGCACATTTTCATTAAGTTTTTACTCCATTGCAGACATGTTGTAGGTTCTAGGGACGATGATGCACTGAGTTATGTCTCCCCTACCCTGGAAAAACTTCACGCGTTGCTGCTAACTCGCTTCAGTTGTGTCCAACTCTGTGCGACCCCATAGACGGGAGCCTACCAGGCTCCCCTGTCCCTGGGATTCTCCAGGCAAGAGAATCTCCAGTGGTTACGAATCCATCTGGTCTGGGAGGATCCCACGTGCGGCGGGGCAACGAAGCCTGTGCCCCGAGAGCCGGCGCTCAGACAAGCAAAGCCTCGTAAACGCATGTGGAGAGTAGCCCCCACTCGCTGCAACTAGGGGAAGTCTGTGCACAGCAGCAAAGAGCCAGCACAGCCAAAAATAAGTGAGTAACTAAGGAAAATGTCAGGGTCGAGAATGATGTGAGAGTGAGCTGGGATGTGCGGGCAAGTCCCTGAGTGGCAGAGGGGGCTTCTGTGCAGGTGGCGTCCACCCGAGACCTGGGCAGGGGCTCCCCTGAGTCAGCCTCATGAGGCCCTGGGCTGGTGGAGGGAGTTCCGGGGGGTGGGAAATGCGGCCCAGAGCCCCTCAGTGGGAGCAGAAAAAGGCCAGGGTCGCTGAGTGCAGCAAGCTGGGGAAGAAGGTGGTGGCTGGAGGGAAAGCAAGAGGTGGTCAGGTCAGTCACGGAAGGCCTCAAAAACACAGAGTTTGGAGTTTACTCTGAGAGCAGTGAAAACCTCTGGAGACTGCAGTCATTGGTGGGACAGTAGTGATTTATGCGCAAAAAGGTCACTCAGGGGCCCGGGTCCCAGCAGGGAAGCCCCAAAGGAAGCAATGGCCTCGGCCAGCGCGACCGGCCCTCCCGCCCTCCCGCCCTGCAGGTGCTCTGGTCTGGGTGCTGCCCACGTGGGCCCCCCCGAGTCCCTGCCGTGACAAGCTTTCCTCGTGAGCCCTTCTGGAGCCTTGTCCAGGAGGTGCTCAGTCTGGGGAGAAGTCCAAACCAGGAAGAAACGAGTGGATTAATCAGAAGGCTCTACACTGGAAGGGCCTTTAAGTGGGTAGTGTCTCCCTGTTTCACCTGAGACTCAAAGAGGAGACCCTCATGGGACACGTAGTTTAGGGGTCAGAGGAGCACAGGAAAGAGGAACCCCCAGACCGTGCGCACAGCGTCCTTCTGAAAGGCCAGGCGCCAACCGTGACTGGTTCCCGTCTGGAGCTGAGCTGAGTGGCGATTGTGTAAGTGAGGTCCTCGGCCTTGTTTCAGGCTGAAACGTGTCACCCCCATCATAGGTCAAAGCCTTAACCCCTCAAGCAGACTTATTTGGAGATTGGGCCTTTGGGGAGGCAATTAAGGTTAAATGGGGTCATAAGGGTGGGGCCTTAATCCGATATTACTAACGTCCTTACTAAAAGGAGGAGACACCAAGGGTGTGTGTGAACACGAAAGAGGGCTCGTGAGGACGCAGGAAGGAGGCAGCTGCCTGCAAACCAGGAGGAACGTCCTCACAGACAGCCCTGCTGGCGCCTTGGTTCTGGACTGCGAGCTGCTAGAGCCTGGAGACAGTTTGTGCTGTGCGTGCCCCCCCAGCCTGCAGTGCCCAAGCAGACTGATGCAGAGCCTGGCTTCTAACCGCCCAGCGCTCTTGTTAAAGGTGCGGGCTCACAGACCTGCCCAACCCCCCGAAGCAGACTCTCTGGGGGTCAGGGCCCAAAAATCTGCATTTTGAACAGGCTCCTGATTCAGCTTGCTGCAGTGTCCTCTCCACAAGCTCCTGAGGCCATGAAGACTGATCCCCCCAACCCTCTGGCCACGAGCCCCTCCGACCTCCAGCCTCCCTGTCTGAGCCCAGGATGACTGCACATCTTATCTGGCCTCCAGGTTAACTAGCCAGCTCACACGGCTAAGATGTTACCTCACTCTCCCTGAGCCCTCCACAAGCCAAGCCAGGGCAGGGCTGGCTGCGAAGTCTGGAAACCTAGACATACATCAGGTCTGAGTCTCGTGACTGAGGCTATCCTGGTCCACTGTGAAGACGCCACACAGACGCGCTAGGACCTGCGGGATGGGGAACTGAGCGACCCGGGGGCACAGACAGTGGTTTCCAGCTGCAGAGCCCTGCAGGGGTGGTTACGAGCACGTATTTCTAATGCGCTGTAAGCAAGTTGAAGGCAAGTGCCCTGGCTTACACATCCTGACCCCACTACCCCCGGGGGCCTGAGAACTGGCCTCAATGATTTGTGGGCTCACGGCCCTCTGGCTGTGTTCAGCTTTGCTAGAAATGTCCCTCCTAGGGACTGGGGTCAAAGTTTTAAACACACAAGACCCAGGGCCTTCCCTGGTGGCCCAGTGGCTAAGACTCTGTCCCAGTGCAGGGGCCCTGGGTTCGATCCCTGGTCAGGGAACTAGGTCCACATGTTTCAACGAAGACCTGGTGCAGCCGAATAAATAAGTAAATGATGAAACACACACACACACAAGACCCAGTGCGGCAGACCAGAGACGTCCTTCAGAGTCCAGCCACCCTGCATTCTGAGTCTAGTTTTCCCACTGACCACCTATGTGGTGTAACTTCAGATAATCCCATTGCCTCTGAGTTTCCTCACCTGTAAAATAAAAGAAGGGTAACAGTATTTCCTACACAAGTTCGTTTATGGAGTAACTAACCTCTCTAAAGCATCCACCGTCTGGCACTTAGTCGGCCTTCAGTGACGGTTAATCATAGCGCGAGTGCTCTTTGCGGCCCCAAGGAACGTGGTCCACCAGACTCCTCTGTGCACGGGATTTTCCAGGCAAGAACACTGGAGTGGGTTGCCGTTTCCTTCTCCGGGGATCTTCCTGACCCAGGGATTGAAACGGATTCTCTTGCATTGCAGGCAGGTGGAGTCTTTACTGCTAAGCCACCTGGGAAGGCTAATTCATAGACTTTACACACCAGTGATCTGCCCTCCTTGAAGGCATGCCAAGAAGGTACTGGTAAAAAGTGTAGTGGACAACTCTTCAGTAATGAGCTATTTTGCATACTGTCCAGCTAAGGGGCGGTGACAGGCCTGGTGCCCAGTGTGGGGTCCTGGGGAGGGGCTCACAGCCCATGAATGGAATGGAATGTCACCTCCAGGAGGGCAGGGACTTCTTGTGGCCATTGCATTCCCAGCAGCTAGAACAAACCGGGCATATAACAGGCGCTCAGTAATTATTTGCTGAATAAGTGGCATCAGTCAATCAATCAAGAAATGAGTGACTGGAAAGCCTCAGACTCATTGTCAAGGCCTTGAGCACTCTCGGCAGCTGTTTCCCCGTCGGCGTAGCCACAGGGGTTCAGTTCATGTCTAGTTCCTGCCGAGCAAGATCAATAATAATGATACTATTATTACAACAATAATAAGTAAACGTACTGAACACTGCTAAGGACTTGTCACTGTTGTAAAGAATCCTAGGAGGTAAAAGCATTTTACCTCCACTTTATAGAAGAGGACACTGAGGCGCAAAGAGGCAGAAGCGGGATTTGGTCAAATTTTGGAAGGAAGACCAGGGCTGGAACAGAGCAATGGAGAAGGCCAGACCCGGCCCGGGAGCTCGCGCGGCCGCAGAGACAGACAGACAGACCTGCGCGGCCCCGCGGCCCACCCCGCCCCGCGTCTCCATGACGACAGCCTCCGCGCATGCGCCTCGAGTCCCGGCCCTGGGCGGCGGGACGCGGGGCGGGCCTCCAAAGCGGGTTACACCGGGTCCCCTTGTGCGCTGGGGCCGCCGATGTGAGCGCTAGTGGCCCCCGGAGTTGAGATCGAGGAGGCGGAGAAGAAGCAAGGCCGCATGACCTCCCCGGAGGTGACAAGCGGCTCGGAGGCCGTGCGAACACCGCCTGGGGCGGCGATGGGGTGACCGTCCTGCGCGATCGGCGCGATGAGAGGGAGCCGGGGTATTGCAAGGGGGCTTGGAGGCCAGAAGCCTCAATCGGAACAGTAAGAAGCTGGGGCTCCGCGATCGGCCCATCCTCCGGGGGGCGGGGCGCTCCAGGGAGGAACGTGCAGGCGAAGGCCACAGACCCAGCTTCCCTCTCCGTCCCCCGTGCCCAGCCATGGCCAGGCCGGCCGCCCCGGGCTCGGTGATTGTCCCAGACTGGCACGAGAGCGCCCAGGGCAAGGAGTACCTGGCCTGCGTCCTGCGCAAGAGCCGCCGGCGGGTGTTTGGTGAGCGCCCCCTCCGCTGCCTGTCCCGGGTCGGTGGGGCTCACCTGGGGGAGGGGGCGGGGGAGGGGAGGGGGCGAGGGGACCCTCCCCTGCCTGTTCCGGGTCGGGGGGGGTCACCTGGGGGAGGGGCGGGGGGCATAGACAGGGCACTGAGGGACGGCTCCACTGCTCTCCCCATCCTCAGGAACCTTAGAAGCCCCATCCTGGGGCCCCCACCCCCAAATCTCCCTAGATCTAATTCCATCATCAGAGCCAGGAACATGGAAACAGACAAAACACTGCCAGGAGCCCCTGTCAGCAGAGAGGCTGTTGAGTGAGCCCTCAGCCCGCGCCAGGCCCTCTGCTGGCCACTGTGTACCCTAGACCCAATTCAACCTTCTCAATAGGACTGCAGACTTGTCCAAGCTCCCCTAGTGAGTAAACACAAGCCTCTTCCATATCCTGCTGTCTCCAGGATAAGATACCCCTGTTCCCCAGGAAGAGGCTAATTCATCCAGCTGACAGGCCCGCAGAGGGGCCTGGCGCGGACTGCACTAACCCTAACCCTAACTGAGTCCAGCTTTGGCCAGGAAACACAAACCGCCAGCACGCGTGAGACGGGAGAGTGCGAGGGCAGCCCACACTTTAAGGCTTCCAGGTCCTACACTATGATGTCTCATAGTTTATACTTTTTTTGTTGTTGCAAGTTTTAGATTAAAAACACTGAGGGCTGCCAGTGGTTAGAGCTCAGTGCTTTCACTGCTGTAGGCCCAGGTTCAATCCCTGGTGAGGGAACTAAGATCTTGCAAATTACACGGCTTGGCAAAAAGAAAGAAACACTAAATTCATTAAATTAATTAGCTAATTTAAAACATTCATAAAGTTCTGAGAGTATTGATTCTAAGGAGCTCATTTGTAATACTTAAGAATACTTTTGCTATTTCTCCATTGAGGAAAGAATTAGGAAAAACCTTGCTTTCACCTGTATGTGATATGTGCGATTTGTGATACTACTATTAATGAAAACCATCTCAGGGAATTCCCTGGTGGTCCAGTGCTTAGGACTCAGTTCTTTCACTGCGGGGGCCCGCTTTTAACCCCTGGTAGGGGAATTAATGGAGAAGGCAATGGCACCCCACTCCAGTACTCTTGCCTGGAAAATCCCATGGACGAAGGAGCCTGGTAGGCTGCAGTCCATGGGGTCGCTAAGAGTCAGGCACGACTGAGCAACTTCACTTTCACTTTTCACTTTCATGATTGGAGACGGAAATGGCAACCCACTCCAGTGTGCTTGCCTGGAGAATCCCAGGGACGGCAGAGCCTGGTGGGCTGCCGTGTATGGGGTTGCACAGAGTCAGACACGACTGAAGCGACTTAGCAGCAGCAGCAGGGGAATTAAGATCCCACAAGCCTTGTGGTGTAGCAAAAAATAACAAAAAGCACCTCATGCATCAAACTTAAAAAAAAAAATAAAAGTGTTATTTGGAGTAGGCACTGGCCTGGTTCAGGGAGCACTGGGGTTCCAGCAGAGCTTCTCCTCCAGGGATGCTGCTATGGTAGGCCTCTGTCACGGGTACTGTATAGAGAAGGGCTGGTTGGCCCCCTGACCCCACCCGGCTCTCGCCTTGCCTCAGGGCTGCTCGAGCGGCCAGTGTTTCCCCCGCCTGTGGCCATCGACACTGCCAGCTACAAGATCTTCGTGTCTGGGAAGAGTGGCGTGGGCAAGACAGCACTGGTGGCCAAGCTGGCTGGCCTGGAGGTGCCCGTGGTGCACCACGAGACCACTGGTGAGTTCCTCCTAGGAGGCCATCCCTGGGGAAGAGAAAAGACTCACCCTGGACCACATGAGCCGGAACCTGTAACCAGCCCCACCCGTTACTCTGCAACCCCGGAAAGCCTCTGCACCTCTCTGAGCCTACACGAGCGCCTCTGTCTGACCCCTTGGGACTGTAGTGGGGTCAGTACTAGAGCGGGCTTCCCCTGTAGCTCAGACAGTAAAGAGTCTGCCTGCAATGCGGGAGACCTGGTTCGATCCCTGGGGTGGGAAGATCCCCTGGAGGAGGGCATGCCAACCCACTCCACTATTCTTGCCTGGAGAATCCCATGGACAGAGGAGCTTGGCAGGCTACAGTTCGTAGGGTTGTAGAGTCCGGCATGACCGCAGCGACTTAGCATGCACGTGCATAAGAGGGAAACTATTGGGTTGGCCACAAAGTTCATTTGAATTTTTCTGCACCTCCTTATGGCAAATGAAAGTTGCTCAGTCATGTCCTACTCTTTACGACCCCATGGACTATACAGTCCATGGATTCTCCAGGCCAGAATACTGGAGTGGGTACTCATTTCCTTCTCCAGGGGATCTTCCCAAACCAGGGATCGAACCCAGCTCTCCCGCATTGCATGCAGATTCTTCACCAGCCACAAGGGAAGCCCAAGAATATAGGAGTGGGCAGCCTATCCCTTCTCCAGGGGATCTTCCCAACCGAGGAATCGAACCAGGGTCTCCTGCATTGCAGGCGGATTTTTTTTTTACCGGCTGAGCTACCCGGGAAGCCCGGAAACAAACTTTTTGGCCGATGCAGTGCTTCGTCATGGTTATGGCAGGGCTGCATCTCCCTGGTACCCTGGAGGCTCCTGGGGCAGGAATTCTCCCGTCAGGGACTGTGCCTTCCCCATCAGACTGAGGACTTTCTTCTCGGCCCCCTCCTCCCCTCCACCGCCGCCTCTCCCGTGCCGCTGTACCCACCCGGCCCCCCAGGCATCCAGACCACCGTGGTGTTTTGGCCCGCCAAGCTGCAGGCCAGCGACCGCGTCGTCATGTTCCGCTTCGAGTTCTGGGACTGCGGGGAGTCTGCGCTCAAAAAGTTCGAGCACATGCTGCCGGTGAGCGGGCCGGGGGGGGGGCCTGGGGGCCTGGGGGCCGGGGCATCTGAGCCGGGCCTGCGTGGTCTGCAGGCGCCAGGGGCGGGTGCGAGGGCCTGAGGACGCTGGCCCAGCCCCGGGAGCAGCAGCTGCCGCGCCGGGCCTCATTCTCGCCGGCTGTGAACGGACGGGCGGTGGGAAGACTTCTTGGGGCCGACAGCTTCTGGTCCCAAGGTGACGACCTCGCAGCAGCCTCTCACCGGCCTCCCTCTCCCCAGGCTTGCAAGGAGAACGCAGACGCGTTCCTCTTCCTCTTCTCCTTCACTGACCGGGCCTCCTTTGAAGACCTCCCTGGACAGCTGGCGCGAGTAGCCGGCGAGGCCCCTGGAGTGGTCAAGATGGTCATCGGCTCCAAGTATCCTCTGGGGGCCCCAGGACTTTTAAGAGGCCACGTTTGGCGAGGCGCGGAGCGGGGTTCCGGCAGCCTGCCCGTGCCACGCGGTGGGGTCGGGCCCCGCCGGCTCCCTAGAGGCCGCACCAGGGCCTCCCGCAGACCGGGGTGCGGGGCACGAGGGACGGGGAGGCCGAGGCGCGCAGACAGGCTCCTTGACCCGCCTCCAGATTCGACCAGTACGTGCACACGGACGTGCCCGAGCGGGACCTCGCGGCCTTCCGGCAGGCCTGGCCGCTGCCCCTGCTGCGGGTGAAGAGCGTGCCGGGGCGGCGGCTGGCGGACGGACGCACGCTGGACGGCCGGGCCGGGCTGGCCGACGTCGCCCACGTGCTCAACGGCCTGGCGGAGCAGCTGTGGCACCAGGACCAGGTGGCAGCTGGCCTGCTCCCCGCCCCAGAGGCCTGCCCCAGCCCAGGGGTGGTGGGCTCGTGAGCGGGCACTCCCTACCCGCGGGGGACCCGGAGCAGGACCCGGGCCCCGGGCTGGGGCAGAAATGCGGACCTTCCCCCAGGACGGGCCAGGGGGCTGCCAGGGAGGGTGGAGGCCCGGGACGGCCCTTTCTTCGTGGAGCTCAGCGCAGGGAGGCGGGCACACGGCCCTTCAGGGCAGCGGTCTGAGGGCCCCTGGGCGCCCCCCGGCCTCCTCTCTCGGCCCGGGCGCCGGACTTCTGGAAACTGAGGCCCTGTACGCGCAGGGCCCGAGGGCGCAAGTGTCTCCGCCCGCCCCGCCGGCAGCGTCTCAGGGTGACGGCAGCGGGTGCCTCAGCTGGGCCCCGGATCTCCAGCGCCTCCAGCCAGGAGCCGGGCTTGGGTGAGGTGACGCCGTCTGCGGCCCCAGATAAGCCCTGCGCTCTCGGTGGCTTCGCTTCACAGATGTTTCTCCTTCCCGTGTCTCACCTCCCGTGGAGGTGGAGGTGCGTGTGGGGCCCGCTCCGAACACGCGTTCAGAGACCAGGGCCTGAGATCCTCGCCGAGCTTCCTCCCGGTTTGTCCCGCGCCATCCACACCTCGTCAGCAGAAGGCGCACGCGCAGTGGCAGGCGGCCCGCAGGCCTCTGTGCCCGGCCGAGGGCTGGCGCAGCCGCGGGCCTCATTCCTGCCCGCCGTTCATTGGCTGAGGCCTAGTCACATGGCCTCGGGGAGACGCGGGGGCGGCTGGGAAATGGAGTCCACCCGTGCGTCCTCGCTCTGCACTCGCCTGTTCGGTTCTGGCTGCCCTGGGCCTTCGCTGTGGCTTGCGGACTTCCTGGCTGCGGGGTGCGGGTTGGCTGCCCTGCGGCACGTGGGGTCTCGGTTCCCTGACCCGAGATCAAACCTGAGTCCCCTGCGCTAGCCAGAGACGAGAATGCAGGCTCAAGTTCGCGGTAGGGGGGTAGGGAGCAGGTGCCTACAAGCGGCCTTTAGAATTTCTCTCCCTAATTGGTCCATAGATGGGCCCCTGGGCACAGGGCTGGCCTGAGTCTGACCCAGCTGGAAGGGTGCTGGATGGCCAGGCAGCCCGCGGCCCCTCCGAGGTCCCTCTCAAGAGGGCCGCTCGGCACACTGCACACTCACAGGCGTGGCCACCCGGACCACGTGGACTCTCAGGCCCACACACACCTCACTAGATGCTGCCCCCTCCGCCCTGGCACACAGCAGGCCCCTAAGCACTGCTTGCCAGTCTGTCCACCCTGGGAACTGCCTGCAGGCTTGTCAACACTTCCCAGGCCCTAACGCGTTGATTTTAGCACCTTCTTACCCCTGACTCAACTTCAGAGCTGAGACTGGAGCTTATCCCGCGCCCCAGGGCAGGGATGTCCCCGGGCGGACCCAAGCCTTGCAGCCTGCACAGCCCACAGGCCAGCACCTGCTCCTGGGTCATAGCGTGTCCCACTGTGGCCTTCAGCCCTGCTATGGCCCATTTCTCTATGTTCTTGGTTCCAGTAGACTTTACCCACCAAGCAGTGTAAGGTAGGACCCCGCGAAGGTGGCCTCTGGAGGTGAATGTGACCTTGAGCCACAGATACCCATGGTGGGGGCAGCAGCTACCCTGCATCCCAGCCGGTTATCTCTTCAGCATCCTTCTTGGGCGCCAGCTCAGCCAAGAGCAGAGGCTGCTCTGGAGAAGTAACACTTATCCTCCCCACCGCGGGGCAGGGCGCTGGCTAGCACTGGTCCAGTCAGGGAGTTGACAGTTCCCATCTCTCTGGGTAAGAACAAAGCGGAGACCACAGCAGGGCTGGGACTTGAGCAGGCCACCTGCCGTCCCAGCTGCTCTCTCAGCTCCTCCAAGCCCAGGCCCCGAGCCGCTGTCGCATCTGTGAATCCGCCTGCCAGTGCAGGAGATGCAAGAGACGCAGGTTTGATCCCTGGGTCGGGAAGATTCCCCTGGACTAGGAAATGGCAACCCACCCCAGGTGACTTCCCCATTTTGGTGCCAGAAATTCCAACATTAGGTTAAACCTCACAACAGCGCAAAGCCAGATATCCTGTTGCTCCTTCTGTGGGCCCTGCGGCAGCCTGAGGGAAGGGTGGCGCCCCAGGCTAGCTCAGGGCTGAGCCCTGACTACAGGGCACCTCTGGAAGAGCGTGGTCGTGTCTGCCCCTCGGGGCCCTGAGCCCAGACACACGAGGGCGCTGGCGGGCAGCTGGCGGGAGGAGGCACTGCTCTCTCCAGGGCTGGGGTGGGGGCGTCTGTGTGCTGCAGCCCACCCTGGCGCTGTTTGTCAAGACCCCCAGATGGCTCCTCCTCCCTCCCCAGCCCCCTTCCCTGGAGATGGGGAATGCTCTGAACTGAACGGTTTGTTGTTCAGTTACTCAGGCGTGTCCAACTCTGTGCGACCTCAAAGCGTCGCCAGGCTCCCCTGTCCTTCACCATCTCCCGCAGTTGCTCAAGCTCATGCCCATTGACTCGAGGATGCCATCACGACTGGCATGAGTGGTTATGTCCCCCCAAATTTATACACTTAAGTCCTAATCCACAGTGTGATGGCGTTAGGGGCTTTGGGGAGGGGATTTGGTCATGAGAGGTCTTTCCTGGTGGGCAGGCGGTAAAGAATCCGCCTGCAATGCAGGAGACCCAGGTTTGATCCCCTGGTCGGGAAGATCCCCTGGAGAAGGGTGGCTACCCACTCCAGTGTTCAGGCCTGGAGAATCCCGTGGACAGAGGACGCGTGTGTCCATGGGGTCACAAAGAGGCAGACACAACTGACTCACTTCACTTTCACTTTCTCATTGTAAGGACGGAGCCTCACGAATGGGATTAGTGCTCTTATGAAAGAGACCGCAGAGAGCCCCTGGACTCTTCCAGCATCTAAGGACGCAGGGAAAGAGTGCTGACTGGACGAGGCGCAGGGCCCTCTTCAGAGCTGGATGGTGGTGATGCCGCGCTCTTGGACTCCCAGCCTCCAGTTCGAAATACATGTCTGTTGTTTATAAGCCGCCTAGTTTGTGGGTTTGTTACAGAAGTCCAATGGACTAAGGCGGGATGCTGAGTCCGGCGTTCCTCCGAGGCTCGGGAGCCGCCCTGATGCTCTTAGCTGTGCCCCTTCCCCCCGGACTGTCCCCCCACCCTCCAGTGGTGTCTACTGGGTCCTGCCCCTCAGGATCCCACCTGGTCCTGCCCTTCCAGCCAGAAGCCTAGGGCTGCCTGCAGGAGGGAGGATGCAACACTGCCTCCCTGGCTGCCAGCCAAGCCTGGCCTTGTAGACAACGTGGAGCCCCCGGCAAGGTGCCTGGTCCTGCGGTGAGGAAGGGGAGGAGGGGGCCAGACCTGCAGAGAGTCACGGGTGAGTCCACACGGGCGGCTTCTGGGTCCTGCCTGGGTCTCCTTACCCCCTAGGCACCCTGGTGGCAGCTGTGACCCCACCCCACCCCATCCTCCTCCCCTTGCCATGGAACAGACTGGGGGACGCAGTGCCCAGACGGAGGCATGGTGTTCAAGGCCCAGGACAAGTTAGAGTTGTACCCGGAGGCAAATCACCAGAGTCCACACTGGGCGTAGGGGGCTGCTAGTGGTGCCTGCCTGCCAACGCAGGAGACCCGGGAGATGCGGGCTCGATCCCTGGGCGGGGAAGAGTCCCTGGAGGAGGGCACGGCACCCCCTGCAGTACTCTTGCCTGGAGAATCCCATGGACAGAGGAGCCTGGCGGGCTGCAGTCCGTGGGATCACAAAGAGTCAGATACGACTGAAGGGACTTGGCAGGCGTGCATGCAAGGGGGTGTTAGGGGGACCCCCCGCTCCCTGTGACCTCGCACCCAGAGGCTGGGACAGTGGGGGCCAAGTGAAGGCGAGAGCTGGTGTTCAGTTCTCTTCTAGATGGAAGCAAAGAAGGCTGACAGAGGCTCGGGATGGTGACCCAGAAGGAAGGTGAAATCGGTGACTTTGAATCCTTCACTTCTGTGTTCATGTGTAAAATGGAGACAACAATAGCGCCCCCTCACTTAACCTCTGAGTTGCAACAAGTAAATGTGGGTGAAACGCGGGGCCAGGCCCTGAACAAAGGGCCCAGCAGATGCTTGCTGCTCTTCGTCAGCGTGTTCCTTATGTAGCGGTGACGTTTCTGGGGAGGGACAGCAAGTGCAGGAGACGCAGAAGGGGCCCCGAAGGCGCTTCACCTTCAGCTGGGAGCAGGGGCGG
Organism: Ovis aries; assembly: GCF_016772045.2. NCBI lineage: Eukaryota > Metazoa > Chordata > Mammalia > Artiodactyla > Bovidae > Ovis > Ovis aries. The sequence continues at coordinate 249,571,879 of NC_056055.1, forward strand.
AGGGGGCCCAGCTGGGCTGTGGGGGAGCTTCCAGCCCTGCTCCTGTCCCGGGGTCCTCTCCCCCCAGTCCTGTTGCACCGGGGACGGTGACACAGCAGAGGACGAGAACCCGGGGAACCCGGAGTGCTGAGCCTCCCCGGCACCATTTGCGCCGGACTCCAGCGGCAGCTTTTTATCCAGGACTGGACGATCAAACTCCGTGAGGCTGGGGCCAGGCAGGACTCTTAGCTGCTTCCCCCGAGCGGCGGGAGTAGCCAAGAGGTAAGAGAGGTCTTACCTCCTCCAGGAATCCTGCCCTTTTCTTGCAATGAGTTCCTCCTTCTAACTAGCCCCCGTCACTGTGGTGGGTGCAAACCGTGTCCTTTAATTTGGGCCCTGATCGTGCTTAGTCGTGTGGTCGTGTCTGACTCTTCGCAGCCCTATGGATTGTAGCCTACCAGGCTCCTCTGTCCATGGAATTTTCCAGGCAAAAGTACTGGAGTTGGTCGCCATTTTCTTCTCCAGAAGATCTTCCTGACATAGGAATCAAACTCGTGTCTCCTGCGTCTCCTGCCCTGCAGGCGGATTCTTTACCTGCTGACCCATCGTCATGCTTAATTTGGGCCTTCAGTTCAGTTCAGTCACTCAGTCGTGTCCGACTCTTTGTGACCCCATGAATCGCAGCACGCCAGGCCTCCCTGTCCATCACCAACTCCCGGAGTTCACTCAGACTCACGTCCATTGAGTCAGTGGCGCCATCCAGCCATCTCATCCTCTGTCGTCCCCTTCTCCTCCTGCCCCCAATCCCTCCCAGCATCAAAGTCCTTTCCAGTGAGTCAATTCTTCCCATGAGGTGGCCAAAGTATTGGAGTTTCAGCTTTTGCATCATTCCTTCCAAAGAAATTCCAGGGCTGATCTCCTTCAGAATGGACTGGTTGGATCTCCTTGCAGTCCAAGGGACTCTCAAGAGTCTTCTCCAACACCACAGTTCAAACGCATCAATTCTTCGGTGCTCAGCCTTCTTCACAGTCCAACTCCCACATCCATACATGACTACTGGAAAAACCATAGCCTTGACTAGACGGACCTTGCCGGGGTCCAACCCCGGTGGATCCAGGGTGATTCGAAGGTGGGGACGGAATCGGCGTCTTTGGAAAAATACATATTTAATCACAGATATAGAGAGATTAGAAATGGATAGTGTAGTAGGAAGATTAGTGGAGAAAAGAGGCTGAATAGCTTGGATTACGTGGAATAGCATCCATGCTCCAGATGGGAATTCAGCCAGAAAAACGAGGGCAAGAAAGAAGCGACATGGGGGGATCAGTCTTTCCGGAAACTGATCCGATTTCTTTATTTTGGGGTTTGCTTATATACCTTTTGTTACACATAGGGATGAGTACAGAGTCACGCAGGGGTCAGCAGTCCTGACCTTATCAAAATCAGGTGCTTCACATAAATGTATAAAAAGGTACATCATCTTCTGGCCATAAGTGAGACCTGCTGACATTTTATGATCCTTTCTTTCTGGTAACCAAAAAACTTATTTCTTCCAAGGGTGTTTTTTCTTAAACCAGGCACCACCCTCCAAATAAAGTTGCATTTCTATAGGGTGAGGGTGTAGTGAGTTACAATCAAGAAAGGAATTTATTTAACCCAAGGTTAACATGATTAGTCTTAAAGGTTAATACTTATTTCTCCTATATGCTTAAAGGTTAATACTTATTTCTCCTATATGTTAGTTATATTCATTATAAGGGCAGGGAATATGGAGATTTAGCAGCAAACATCAGCCCAACAAATGAAAATCCTTTCACCAATGCTCCCCTTAAGATCTATTTAGTCTTAAGATATGATAAAGTTACATTTTTACATAGCAAGGACACAGTGATATATAACAAAGTACAGTGATCTATTACAAAAGAGAAAATCCATTAACTTAAAAAGTCTAGTATTGCTAACATCAAAAACTACTCTATTTCCTTTTCTATATTCCAGATACATTGATTAATACATTCCCAGCTGCCTAAGGATATGGAGACCTGGCGGCAATCATTGACTCCACGAGAAGAAAAAGCCCTATGCTAATTAAGACTCTCAAAATACTCCAAAACTCTCTGTGCTGTTTATGGTTGAGAGGTAGTCAACAGTCATGTGGCAGGAGTATGGATAATCCTGTCACACAAGCTAGTCTGTCAGCAGAGAGGTTTGACCTGAGACATCCTTGTCCCACCCAGAGCAGGGAATTAGCAGCAATTATTGATGCAACAAATGAAAAACCCTTCACCAATATAATTCCTAACCAACCCACTATACTAATAATTTCCAACTCCCCAAAAGAATTTGCCTTTAGTAAGTCTAAAACATCTTGTGCCTCTCAGGTTGGGAGGCTGTAAACAATCACATGTGGCTGGACGAACCTATACAGGCGGGCTAGATAACCTTCAGAGGAGTCCGTAAGCTGAAACACTCTTGTCACGCCCAGGAATTTTTATTGCCTTGGAGCTGCACGTTTACTCCTTCTCCGAGAGAAATGGTTATGGGGGAGAGCCCCCGTAAAGTCAGAGGTGGAGGTGAGAGCATAAAACAGACTCTGGTTTGGGGGTAGATGCTCGGGAACAGGGGGTTTCCTGAGGCTTGATCACGCCTTTGCGTATGCCGAGCCTCCTTCCTCATGACCTTTGCCATGGGCGGAGTTCCTCACGCTGGCCCCCGGCAGGACCTTAGTCGGCAAAGTAATGTCTCTGCTTTTGAATATACTATCTAGGTTGGTCATAACTTTTCTTCCAAGGAGTAAGCGTCTTTTAATTTCATGGCTGCAATCACCATCCACAGTGATTTTGGAGCCCCCCAAAATAAAGTCTGACACTGTTTTCACTGTTTCCCATCTATTTCCCATGAAGTGATGGGACCAGATGCCATGATCTTCGTTTTCTGAATGGTGAGCTTTAAGCCAACTTTTTATGTCTCCTCGTCCACTTTCATCAAGAGGCTTTTTAGCTCCTCTTCACTCTCTGCCATAAGGGTGGTGTCATCTGCATATCTGAGGTTATTGATATTTCTCCCGGCAATCTTGATTCCAGCTTGTGTTTCTTCCAGTCCAGTGTTTCTCATGATGTACTCTGCATATAAGTCAAATAAGCAGGGTGACAATGTACAGCCTTGACGTACTGCTTTTCCTACTTGGAACCAGTCTGTTGTTCCATGTCCAGTTCTGACTGTTGCTTCCTGACCTGCATATAGGTTTCTCAAGAGGCAGGTCAGGTGGTCTGGTAGTCCCATCTCTTTCAGAATTTTCCACAGTTTCTTGTGATCCACACAGTCAAAGGGTTTGGCATAGTCAATAAAGCAGAAATAGATATTTTTCTGGAACTCTCTTGCTTTTCCATGATCCAGCGGATGTTGGCAATTTGATCTCTGGTTCCTCTGCCTTTTCTAAAACCAGCTTGAACATCAGGAAGTTCATGGTTCACGTATTGCTGAAGCCTGGCTTGGAGAATTTTGAGCATTACTTTACTAGCGTGTGAGATGAGTGCAATTGTGCGGTAGTTTGAGCATTCTTTGGCATTGCCTTTCTTTGGGATTGGAATGAAAACTGACCTTTTCCAGTCCTGCGGCCACTGCTGAGTTTTCCAAATTTGCTGGCATATTGAGTGCAGCACTTTGACAGCATCATCTTTCAGGATTTGAAATAGCTCCACTGGAATTCCATCACCTCCACTAGCTTTGTTCATAGTGGTGCTTTCTAAGGCCCACTTGACTTCACATTCCAGGATGTCTGGCTCTAGGTGAGTGATCACACCATCGTGAATATCCGGGTCATGAAGATCTTTTTTGTACAGTTCTTCCGTGTATTCTTGCCACCTCTTCTTAATATCTTCTGCTTCTGTTAGGTCCAGACCGTTTCTGTCCTTTATCGAGCCCATCTTTGCATGAAATGTTCCCTTGGTATCTCTAATTTTCTTGAAGAGATCTCTAGTCTTTCCCATTCTGTTCTTTTCCTCTATTTCTTTGCATTGATCGCTGAAGAAGGCTTTCTTATCTCTCCTTGCTATTCTTTGGAACTCTGCATTCAGATGCTTATGTCTTTCCTTTTCTCCTTGGCTTTTCGCCTCTCTTCTTTCACAGCTATTTGTAAGGCTTCCCAGACAGCCATTTTGCTTTTTTGCATTTCTTTTCCATGGGGATGGTCTTATCCCTGTCTCCTGCACAATGTCATGAGCCTCCGCCCATAGTTCATCAGGCACTCTTATCTGTCAGATCTAGGCCCTTAAATCTATTTCTCACTTCTACTGTATAATCATAAGGGATTTGATTTAGGTCATACCTGAATGGTCTAGCAGTTTTCCCTACTTTCTTCAATTTGAGTCTGAATCTGGCAATAAGGAGTTCATGATCTGAGCCACAGTCAGCTCCTGGTCTTGTTTTTATTGACTGTATAGAGCTTCTCCATCTTTGGCTGCAAAGAATATAATCAATCTGATTTCGGTGTTGACCATCTGGTGATGTCCATGTGTAGAGTCTTGTCTTGTGTTGTTGGAAGAGGGTGTTTGGTATGACCAGTGCATTTTCTTGGCAGAATTCTATTAAGCTTTGCCCTGCTTCATTCCGCATTCCAAGGCCAAATTTGCCTGTGACTCCAGGTGTTTCTTGACTTCCTACTTTTGCATTCCAGTCCCCTATAATGGAAAGGACATCTTTTTTGTTGCAAGAGGTTGCAAGAGGACATCAGAGGGCAGACACACTGAAACCATACTCACAGAAAACTAGCCATTCTAATCACACTAGGACCACAGCCTTGTCTAACTCAATGAAACTAAGCCACGCCCTGAGAGGCCACCCAAGACGGGCGGGTCATGGTGGAGAGGTCTGACAAAATGTGGTCCACTGGAGAAGGGAATGGCAAACCACTTCAGTGTTCTTGCCTTGAGAACCCCATGAACAGTATGAAAAGGCAAAATGATAGCATACTGAAAGAGGAACTCCCCAGGTCAGTAGGTGCCCAATATGCTACTGGAGATCAGTGGAGAAATAACTCCAGAAAGAATGAAGGGATGGAGCCAAAGCAAAAACAATACCCAGCTGTGGATGTGACTGGTGATAGAAGCAAGGTCTGATGCTGTAAAGAGCAATATTGCATAGGAACCTGGAATGTCAGTTCCATGGATCAAGGCAAATTGGTAGTGGTCAAACAGGAGATGGCAAGAGTGAATGTCGACATTCTAGGAATCAGCGAACTAAAATGGACTGGAATGGGTGAATTTAACTCAGATGACCATTATATCTACTACTGTGGGCAGGAATCCCTCAGAAGAAATGGAGTAGCCATCATGGTCAACAAGAGAGTCCGAAATGCAGTACTTGGATGCAATCTCAAAAACGACAGAATGATCTCTGTTTGTCTCCAAGGCAAACCATTCAATATCACAGTTATCCAAGTCTATGCCCCAACCAGTAATGCTGAAGAAGCTGAAGTTGAACGGTTCTATGAAGACCTACAAGACCTTTTAGAACTAACACCCAAAAAAGATGTCCTTTTCATTATAGGGGACTGGAATTTGGGCCTTAGGAGGGCTGATAAACGCAGCCCCCAGCTCTCCACCCAGGGTGGAGTGAGGATAGGATGGGGCACCCCGTCCCTAACCGCCCTCCTGCCGCCGTGATGGGAGGGACTGCGCACTCGTGTGGTAGAAGCCGCGATACCGGCGGCCCGCCGAGTGGCAGCGACTCCTGCAGTGGCGCTGGTAAGTTCCAGCACAAACTGCACGCGGCCAGGCTCCTGGAGGAGGTGGGCGCCGCAGGGACGGGTGCGTGGACTCACCTAACCAGCCCTCTGACATGTGTAAGGGAGTTAAGCACCTCATCTATAAAATGGGCTTTACCGTAGTGTCAGCCCCATAGAGAGGCTGAGGTGGTTAAATGGGTGTGTGTGAAGCGTTCCGGCCTGGCGGGCACACCGGAGGAGCCCAAAGAACGGAACAGGCAGTCACTGCTGCATGACGGCGGCCTGCTCAGCGTTCATATCCACGTTCGTGAGGGTGCTAGTTCCCCCTCGTTTGAATTTCAAACGAGGATATGCAAGTCAAAGCGATTTTTGAAGGCGCCTTGAGCTCCAAAATCACTGCGGACGGTGACCACAGCCATGAAATTAGATGATGCTTGCTCCTTGGAAGAAAAGCTATGACCAATCTAGACAGCATATTAAATAGCAGAGACATTACTTTGCCAACAAAGATCTGTCTAGTCAAGGCTATGGTTTTCCCAGTAGTCATGTATGGATGTGAGAGTTGGACCTTAAAGAAAGTTGAGCACGGAAGAATTGATGCTTCTGAACTGTGTTGCAGAAGATTCTTGAGAGTCCCTTGGACTGCAAGGAGATTAAACCAGTCAATCCTAAAGGAAATCAGTTCTGAATATTCATTGGAAGGACTGATGCTGAAGCTGAAGCTCCAATACTTTGGCCACCTGATGCAAAGAGCTGACTCATTAGAAAAGACCCTGATGCTGGGAAAGATTGAAGGCTGGAGGAGAAGAGGACGACAGAGGATGAGGTGGTTGGATGGCGTCGCTGACTCAGTGGACATGAGTCTGAGTGAACTCAGGGAGACAGTGACGGACCGGGAGGCCTGGCGCGCTGCATGCAGTCCTTGGGTCGCAAAGAGCCGGACACGAGTGAGCAACTGAACAAGGGGCCTCGGGCAGGAGGCGATCTGTCCATCCCAGGAGGGATTGTGACAGGCGGGGCTCCGGGCCCTGGGCCATCCGGAGATGCTGGCCCCTCAAGGAGCGCAGTCCAGTGGAGCACAGCGCGCGCCGAGCGAGCAGCTGGCGGTCTGTGCAGTGGAACGGAGCCTGCGCGAGTGGTGGAGTTGGGAGCGGTGGGCCAGGGCGGGGTCCCCTCTGGTAGTGGAGTCCCTGCCGGGGCCCCTCAGGACCCCCAGCCGGACCCAGACGAGTCTGCAGAGCAACAGCAGTGCCTGCGCCCGAGCCACCTCCGCAGCAGCGCGTGCCCGTCAGCCCGGCCGGCGCATGCCCATCCTGTTCCGCGCTCCCTGGGTGCGCAGGCGGGCGGCCCTGGGCGGGCACAAACTCAGCTTTCTTCCGCTGCAGGGGCATCAGTAGAGAATTCTGGAACTTCCCTGCAGGCTGGAACTTTCTGGAACTTTCCTCCCTCTGGGCCTCTGCGATTTGCGGGGTACCAGGTGCCTGGTACAGAGCTCAACCCTCGACAGTTGCTGTACTCATCCTGGGTCACTGGGGATGATGGCGCAGATGGGGAGAAGGTGGCTGTCTGCTCTGCCTGGCCAGGGGCATCTGTGTGGGGGCAGCAGCTGGAGCGGGGACTGCACACAGAGACAGAGGCTCACCCGCTGACTGTCACCCCCGCAGCTTCCTGCACAGCTGCGTGCTGCCCGCTGTCCTGCTGGGCACCCTGGTCTTCAGCTCTCGCCTAGTCGCCACGGTACCAACGTACCAGGTGACTGGGAGTGCTCAGGGGTGGGGTGGGGATGGGCTTTGTGGGCTGGGAACGCTGGCTGGTTGAGGACAGACCCCCCAGGGTGGGCGCCCTTTGCTCACAGGGAGGACATCCGTGCTGCCGGGGTCCCTTACCCATATGCCCACTCTGTGAGATTGTGCCACATGGAATATTTCCAAGGTCTGCCCCATGGCCAAGGTGAGTCAGGGAAGAGAGGAAGGGAAGGGGTTTGGGGCCCAGCACCGGGCTCGGCCGCGCCCTGCAGCATGCCCTCTCTCCCTTCTTTGCAGTGGGGCTCTTTGTCCATCTGGAACTGTGTTCTTAGCACTTCCTGCCTTTCTGGGCCATGGCTTTCCTGGTGCACCGGAAGCGCAAAAGCACCACACTGCCCGCCCTGCCCCGGGAGACTGCAGTGACTTCCAGGGAGACAAGATGACGCCCAGCTCCGCCCTGCAGGCCCAGAAGTCTGCTACCTGCTGCACTCAGAGGCCACAAACCATGCTGGGAACAGCTCCGACTTTGGAGTCAAAGGATACAAAGCTGGCTCTTCCCGACAGTTTGCCTGGGTCACTTTTCTGCCCTCCCCTGACATCAGGAGGATGTAAGGGTTGGTAAGGTTAGGCACTGGAGGCCAGCCAATGCAGAAGGACACGGGTTTGACCCCTGGCCCAGGAAGACCCCACGTGCCGCGGAGAAGCGAAGCTCACGCGCCCCAGCTGTTGAGCCTGCGCTCTAGAGCCCGGGAGGCGCGACTGCCGATTCCAGCGCCACAGCCGCAGCCCGGTGCCCAGAGCCGCGCTCCACAACAGGAGGAGCCGCCGCGACGAGCCGCCCGCCCGCTGCGGCGGAGCGCAGCCCCCAGCCGCAGCAGCCGGAGAGGCTCACGCACAGCCGTGAAGGACAGTGGGGCCAAAAGCAAAGCACGTGAATGAAGCCCGTCTTTCAGAGATAGTTATCGGAGAAGCAGACATGTTATCTACCCACCCACCCGGCTGCTCATCTACCCACACCCTGCACACCCACTCACAGAGGTGTGCCAGCCGCTTGCCTGTCTAGGTTGCCTGCCCACCTGTCTACCTGCTGCCCACCCACCTTCAGACTAGCCAGCGTCTCCCACACGCGAGGCCATTTGTTGCTTACTTCCTGTCTCCATGGGATCGCAAAGAGTCGGACACGACTGAGCGACTTCACTTTCACTTTCTCTGTCTTATCACCCATCTATCCATCCAGGCTCCTAACCAGACCCTAGGGGAAAAAGGCCCTGCAGAAACAAAAAGGAGTGAGACATCTTTCCCACACTCCCAGAGACTCCTGTGCAAACGGGAAGTGGCAGGAAGCATGGGCGTGACACCCGGACGCTTGGGCCATGGAATGCACATTTCTGCTGCCCCCTTTGGCGGGAGAGCCCACACCCGGAGTTTGCCAGCTTTCCCCGCAGATGGCCCAGAACCCCACGACGGGCCTGAAGGGGCCCTGCTCCCCATCCTGCACCCATCTTCCCGGCCAGCTCACCGGCTCCGCATCCATCGTCCTCATGATGAGGGGAGATTGGGTCCTTGCTCTGGAAGGATCGTCCCCTCCAGGGTGGGCTGGGGCCCTGGTGGACCTGCCTTCCAGCTCTGACGGTGCTCCCTGCTGGCCCTAGTTCTGTGTGGTGATGATGTTCCTAGTGTCTGTCACCGTGCACCGTGAGATCATCGGTACGGAAATGTTCCACATGGGCAACGCTCTGCTCATGGCCCAAGTGAGTGCCTCTTGGAGCAATGGGGTGCGGGCCACTGTCCCAGACTCCAGGCACAAGGTGGGCATCTTCAGATTCTTTCTGCCCCTCCACATGGCCTGGCTCAGGGTGATAGCCATCACTCTGCCTGGGCCGGCAGCGTTGCCAACATCAGCAGCTGAGCTCAGCCTGGTCCTTCTCCTCCTCCTGGGCCAGGTCTACCTCTCTGGCTAAGCAGCTCACCAGGCGGGGTGAGTAAGGGCCGGGTGTCACAGGGGTGTCCTGGCATCAGTTGGGATGCAGGAGTCCCCGCGTCTCAGACCCTGCAGCCTGCTCAGTTATCCTCAAACGAAGTGGCCAAGGGGCATGGCTGGCCTTAGGGGAAGGTGGATTGTGGACAGAAGCAAATGAGCTGACCCAATGGGCTGGGCCTGCCCCCTTACACAATAGAACTCTGACCAGCTCTGCCCTTTGCCCAGAGATGCATAGAACCCAGACCCATCATGAAGAGTCCCCACTTCCAAAGTCTTCATCTTCCAGCTCGTCAGTTTCTTCTCCGCTCCCTTCTCTGTAGCATTCTTCAAAGCAGGTGAGGACCCCTGACCGAGGCTGTGGACCCCCGGTGAAGTCCCAGCGGGCGGCAGTGTCCGTGAGCCTCTAGATTTGTCTCTACTAACATCTTGCTGTTGACTTTGACGTTGGCCCTTGACTTCCCTGGACTTCAGCTTTCTCAGCTGCAATATACCAACACATCACTGGGTACATGGGTAACTAACACCTGCGTCCACTCACTCACTCAGCGGCCGCCGAGTGGCGCAGGCCTGGCACCCCACCTCCCATTCCTGACACTTGGGTTCATCACCATCTTTGTGGGGGCCTTTCCACTGAGCAGCCTGGACTGGATGCTGAGGGCGCAGAAATAAACCAGACCTGGGCCTTCTCTCTAGGAGCTTCAAGTTTTAATAAAGACAGGTCAGGAGTTTTCAAGGGCTAGATGCCCAGGAGAAGGTGTTCCCGTGTAACTGCCATTGTCGTTTGGCAGGAGTGGGAGAGAGAGTCACTAAAAGAACCCACACCTCCCCCCTCAGGAGCATGACTCCCTCTTCCTGGCCCAGAAATACTCAATTGGCTTCTCATGGGTTGAGCAGTAGGTGGGGCCATGGTCCCAACCGGTCTTGGGAACATGGCCTAACTGGGGGCAGTGGGACAAGATGTCCCAGCAGCCCCGTCACCAGAGTTATCTCTCAGTGGGTGGGAGGCCAAAAGCCCAGGAGCACAGCAGGGAGATGGGTCCGCCTCAGCATGGAGTTTAGCTGTGGCCTGGATCCAGAGGGGGAGGGCACTTTGCCAACTGATCCAGTGGGCCTGAGGGTTTGTGGGATGCTCTGGTGAGTACAGTGGGCTGCTCAGCATATGGATTGGGGACGCAAGTATCCTCACCCAGAGAGCCGGCTCTTGAGGGGTGGGGGCATCGCCCTTCAGGTATGGCAGGGCAGGATCTGCCTCTGAGGCCAGCCCCCAAGCTCTGAGTAAGGTGCCACATGTCTGCCCATTGCAGTGTGGCTCGGAGGCTGCCTTCCTAAGCTCAGTGGCTCTTCATCACTGTGGCGGGCAGACAGCTGGCCAGCAAAGTGGGGTAGTTCATTAGGCTGTGGATGCAGGGGGCGACCTGGGGGTTGGGCCTAGTCAGGCTGGGGCAGGGGGCCTTTATGAGAGCCAAGCAGAAAAACCCCTAGTTGGGGTCGGGACACGGGAACACAAGTCCTAGCTCTGCATTCTGTGAGCTCTGACCTTGCTACAGGACACCTCTCCAAGAGAGCTGACTGGATTAATGATATGATGAAAGGGAAAGAAGGGCGCTCTCTTTTCGTGTTTTAGAGAGGGGAAGGGCTTCCAGAGACCAAGAATGGCCATATAGGAAGCGCAGATTTTAAGAGCCCTGGACTCTGGAGTCCAGCAAACAAGGACTTGAGCCCTGGCTCCACCATTCACAACTGGGGGAGCCCTGGGCAAGGTCTCTGAGTCTCCATGTCTTCATCTGTGAAGTGGGCATGACCGTGGTGCCTGTCTCCAAGGGACTGGGAGCATAGAAGTGGCTTTGTCTGTCCCAGGAAGCTGAAGGCCTGGCAGCAGAAGAGATAGGTGGCGGGGCCTGGGGACATCCAGATGGACCAGGCAGGAGCAGGGGTGTTGGAAGGACTCAGCTCGTCCACTGCAGGGCCTCTTTGAGGAATACCTGGAGATGGACAAGCAGTGGTGAGGCAGGGCCCCTTGCGGGGGCGGGGTGGGTGGGTGGGCTGACCCAGCAGGAGAGGTGACCCAGACCTGACACGCCCCAACCCTCAGTGCTGCAGTTTGGATTCATCACCATATTCGTGGAGGACTTACCACTTGCTCCCCTGTTTGCTCTGCTGAGCAGCTGAGTGAAGATCTGATTGTATGCCCACAAATTCCTACTGGTGGCTAGTGACTGAATGGACTCAGTTCATTTCAGTCGCTCAGTTGTGTCCGACTCTTTGCGACCCCATGAATTGCAGCACGCCAGGCCTCCCTGTCCATCACAATCTCCCGGAGTTCACCCACACTCAGGCCCATCGAGTTGGTGATGCCATCCAGCCATCTCATCCTCTGTCGTCCCCTTCTCCCCCTGCCCCCAATCCCTCCCAGCATCAGAGTCTTGTCCAATGAGTCAACTCTTTGCATGAGGTGGCCAAAGTACTGGAGCTTCACCTTTAGCATCATTCCTTCCAAAGAAATCCCAGGGTTGATCTCCTTCAGAATGGACTGATTGGATCTCCTTGCAGTCCAAGGGACTCTCAAGAGTCTTCTCCAATACCGCAGTTCAAAAGCATCAATTCTTCGGCCCTCAGGTTTCTTCACAGTCCAACTCTCACATCCATACATGACCACAGGAAAAACCATAGCCTTGACTAGACGGACCTTAGTCGGCAAAGTAATGTCTCTGCTTTTGAATATACTATCTAGGTTGGTCATAACTTTTCTTCCAAGGAGTAAGTGTCTTTTAATTTCATGGCTGCAGTCACCATCTGCAGTGATTTTGGAGCCCCCCCCCCCAAAAAAAGTCTGACACTGTTTCCACTGTTTCCCCATCTATTTCCCATGAAGTGATGCGACCGGATGCCATGATCTTCGTTTTCTGAATGGTGAGCTTTAAGCCAACTTTTTCACTCTCCTCTCTCACTTTCATCAACAGGCTTTTTAGCTCCTCTTTACTCTCTGCCATAAGGGTGGTGTCATCTGCATATCTGAGGTTATTGATATTTCTCCCGGCAATCTTGATTCCAGCTTGTGTTTCTTCCAGTCCAGTGTTTCTCATGATGTACTCTGCATATAAGTTAAATAAGCAGGGTGACAATGTACAGCCTTGACGTACTGCTTTTCCTATTTGGAATCAGTCTGTTGTTCCATGTCCAGTTCTGACTGTTGCTTCCTGACCTGCATACAGATTTCTCAAGAGGCAGGTTAGGTGGTCTGGTATTCCCATCTCTTTCAGAATTTTCCACAGTTTCTTGTGATCCACACAGTCAAAGGGTTTGGCATAGTCAATAAAGCAGAAATAGATGTTTTTCTGGAACTCTCTTGCTTTTCCATGATCCAGCGGATGTTGGCAATTTGATCTCTGGTTCCTCTGCCTTTTCTAAAACCAGCTTGAACATCAGGGAGTTCATGGTTCACGTATTGCTGAAGCCTGGCTTGGAGAATTTTGAGCATTACTTTACTAGCGTGTGAGATGAGTGCAATTGTGCGGTAGTTTGAGTATTCTTTGGCATTGCCTTTCTTTGGGATTGGAATGAAAACTGACCTTTTCCAGTCCTGTGGCCACTGCTGAGTTTTCCAAATTTGCTGGCATATTGAGTGCAGCACTTTGACAGCATCATCTTCCAGGATTTGAAATAGCTCCACTGGAATCCCATCACCTTCACTAGCTTTGTTCATAGTGATGCTTTCTAAGGCCCACTTGACTTCACATTCCAAGATGTCTGGCTCTAGATTAGTGATCACATCATCATGATTATCTGGGTGGTGAAGATGTTTTTTGTACAGTTCTTCTGTGTATTCTTGCCACCTCTTCTTAATATCTTCTGCTTCTGTTAGGTCCTTACCATTTCTGTCCTTTATTGGGCTCATCTTTGCATGAAATGTTCCCTTGATATCTCTAATTTTCTTGAAGAGATCTCTAGTCTTTCCCATTCTGTTGTTTTCCTTGATTTCTTTGCACTGATTGCTGAAGAAGGCTTCCTTATCTCTTCTTGCTATTCTTTGGAACTCTGCATTCAGATGCTTATATCTTTCCTTTTCTCCTTGGCTTTTCGCCTCTCTTCTTTCACAGCTATTTGTAAGGCTTCCCCAGACAGCCATTTTGCTTTTTTGCATTTCTTTTCCATGGGGATGGTCTTGATTCTTGTCTCCTGTACAATGTCATGAGCCTCCACCCATAGTTCATCAGGCACTCTTATCTATCAGATCTAGGCCCTTAAATCTATTTCTCACTTCTACTGTATAATCATAAGGGATTTGATTTAGGTCATACCTGAATGGTCTAGCGGTTTTCCCTGCTTTCTTAAATTTGAGTCTGAATCTGGCAATAAGGAGTTCATGATCTGAGCCACAGTCAGCTCCTGGGCTTGTTTTTGTTGACCGTATAGAGCTTCTCCATCTTTGGCTGCAAAGAATATAATCAATCTGATTTCGGTGTTGACCATCTGGTGATGTCCATGTGTAGAGTCTTGTCTTGTGTTGTTGGAAGAGGGTGTTTGCTATGACCAGTGCATTTTCTTGGCAAAACCCTATTAGTCTTTGCCCTGCTTTGTTCCGCATTCCACGGCCAAATTTGCCTGTGACTCCAGGTGTTTCTTGACTTCCTACTTTTGCATTCCAGTCCCCTATAATGAAAAGGACATCTTTTTTGGGTGTTAGTTCTAAAAGGTCTTGTAGGTCTTCATAAAACCGTTCAACTTCAGTTTCTTCAGCGTTACTGGTTGGGGCATAGACTTGGATAACTGTGATATTGAATGGTTTGCCTTGGAGATGAACAGAGATCTTTCTGTCGTTTTTGACATTGCGTCCAAGTACTGCATTTCGGACTCTTGTTGACCATGATGGCTACTCATGAACGGACTCAGGGCACCGGGATCTGAATGCTCCTACTTGAAACCATGGCCCTTTCATCATCGTGAACGTGAGGGGAGGAAGGGAGGGGGTGAAGATCAGACTGGGAGCAGGCTCGAGAACCGGGAAATGGGGGCAGAGGCTAGAGATCAGGGCGAGAGATTGGGAAATTGGGGCAGAGGGCTAGCGCCCTTGGGCACAGGCTCATCCTGCCCCTGAGAGTGGAACCAGACCCGTTTGGGCCCGGAAAAGGCGGGAGGGCCTTCCCGCCTGGAGCCCCTGCAGTTTTCGTCACCGCCTTCCCCTCGGACTTCCTGCCACGTCTCCCGTATCGGTAGGAACACCGCAGCCGGCTGCGCGGCCCGCTGCGCGGCCCTGTCAGCTTCACGCGGGAGTCCGCGCCTCCGGCTACCTCGCCCGGGGCGGGGCCCGGAGGGGCGGAGCGCCGAGGGGGCGGGGCCCGCTGGGAGGGGCGGGGCGCGGAGGGGCGGGGCGGAGGGGAAGGGGCCCACGGGGAGGGGCGGGGCCGTGATTCTGTTGCCCCTCCGGCTTGGCCTGGGGGCGGGGTTTTGAGTCTGGGGGCGGGGCAGTGAGCGCGTGGGCGGGGAGGGGCGGGGCCTAACTGGGAGCTCAGGAAGCTGAGTCCGGGGGGCGGGCTAGAGGGCAGAGCCGGCTGAGGGTACGGCTAAGCTGGCAGGGCCAGGCTCTAGGGTGGCGAAGGGTGAAAGTGCCTATCGTGGGGCCGAGGGCCTCGCGGGACCGCGTGCCCTCCGCCACCCAGGTACAAGGGCTTTCGCGACGCGAAGAGGAATCTCACCTTCGTCTGTGGGAAGCCGCTGGCTGAGCGTTTGGGCTTCATCATCGCCTTCGAGGTAGGCTAAGCCCTCTGGGCGCCAGACAGCCCAGAGTCCAAGTTAAGGCTGTGCCGCCGACTGGCTGTAAATGACATATATTTCAGAACAGGATCTACTCCACGGGGTCGCTATGAAGACTGAGTGGCCCACGTGCACAGCACAGTCGGTGCTCAGTGAATTAATTAATGTCACGACTAATACTAACACCTCTTGGCCACAGTCCTGGAACTGCTAGCTTTGCTCAAGAGCCTCTTTCCCTAGCTCTGATTCTAACAGGTTCTTCGTGTAGCAGTTGGGATTGTACCTCTCTGTCTTTGGGCAAATGACAACCTCTTTACGTTTTGGCTTCCTTACAGGTGAAACAGAAGTTATTTACTCCCTAGAGTTGTTGTGAGGATTAATTGAATGAATCCCGGAACCCCTCAGAATATTGCCTGGCACCACCGACTCAATGGACAGGAGTCTGAGTAAACTCCGGGAGCTGGTGACGGACAGGGAAGCCTGGCGTGCTGCAGTCCATGAGGTCGCAAAGAGTGGGACAGGACTGAGCGACGGAACAACGAAGTGCCTTGCACTTAGTAAGCGCTTGGCAGAGTAAGATTGCTAAAGCCATCGTTCTTTTTCACCGCTCCCTTCTCCCCAGCCTCTCATCGCCTGGCTCGTGCTCGACCTGCCAGCCGCCCTGGCTACCTAGGTAAGGCGCGGCCTGGCAGAGCAGGCTCTGGCGAGCAACGCGGAGGCGCTGCTTGGGTCAGTGCGGTCGGCGGGCCCCGGCCCCGCCCGTGACCACGCCCTTCTGCCAACCCCGGTCCCAAGGTCTGCGTTCTGGCCCCGCCCCCTAGTTTGGCCCAGAGGGAGGATTGGCCGCTGGCTCGCTCATCTCCTCCGGGCCCCGCCCATCACCCAGTCCCGCCCCTCTTTTTATGTTCACCCGAGAGGGTCCTCCGCTTCGGCCTGACCCATCCTTGCTTTCCTTACGCTGCAGCAGGAGGCGCTGTCCCTGGAGCCCAGGACGCAGGGTCCAGATACGTGAGACTTCCTTTCCAGGACCCTGATTCCCCCGGGATCCTCCCTCCTTTGGGGGCCTCTGCTTCCAGCTAGGAGTCAAGGCTATGGTACCTTGGCCAGCGGCCCCAAGGTCGGCCCAGGAGTTGGGGTGAGAGGGCTGGGGTTCTCTGAAAACATTAGCCCTGCATAGCTTCCCTCTGCGCGTTCCCAGTCTCCTGCCCCTTGAGCAACGCTGACAATAAATCTCTCTACGCCCCACAGTGCCGCCGCCCCACGGACACCTCGTCCCCACCCACTCTGCGCAGTGTCTCCTCTTACGTGCCAATGTTTTGGGGGCCAAGGTGGATATGAAGGAGTGAAGGGACCTATCCTCTCCAGCTGAATGGTTACCAGTTGGCGAGGGAAAATTCACAGGATCTAGGAGCGGACTGAAAAAGGCCCTGCGTTCATCAGGGCTTTCAGTACACCAACGATAATAAAAAGGGGTTGAGTTGGGTCAGCTGAGACACCTCCCAGTGGATTTCTACACACTCTTCACCAGACCCTCCCCAAAGCCTGGTAAGGCAGTACCAGGCAGTTGCTGAGGGCACGGGCTGGTCGTGGAGCCACAGACCTGGGTTTGAACATTAATTCTGACTTTTATTTGCTGCGCGACCGTTGGCAAGTTTCATTTCATCATCTGTAAGGCAGGGACTTTATAAAGCTGATGAGAGACTTAAGCAGGATAATGTGCTTAACCAGCACGCGTCTCATGCCCTCAGCTTGTAAGTGGGAGCAGTGACCGCGTCTACCTCACAGGGTTGTGGTGGCGATTAAGTGGGTATTTAGCGTGTGAAGTCCTCAGAACGGTGCCTGGCACATTAGTGTATAATGAGAGTTCGTAGCAACAGGAGCCCCAGTACCTGTATACACTCATTAGATGAAGTGAAGTGAAAGTTACCCAGTCATGTCAGACCCTTTGCGACCCCATGGGCCACACAGTCCATGGAATTCTCCAGGCCAGAATACTGGAGTGGGTAGCTGTTCCCTTCTCCAGGGGATCTGCCCAAACCAGAGATCAAACCCAGGTCTCCCGCATTGCAGGCAGATTCTTTACCAGCTGAGCCACAAGGGAAGCCCAAGAATACTGGAGTGGGCAGCCTGTCCCTTCTCTAGGGGATCTTCCCAACCCAGGAATCAGGTGAATTCTTTACCACCTGAGCTGCCAGAAAACCCCGTTATAGATGCTGTGGCCTGGCTCAGCAGTGAGGACCAGCACCCTGCAGAGTCTTCAGGGTCCCTGACCCGAGGCTCATCATTCTCTGGGATGCTCCCCAGCCCCACGAAGTCCCCTGAGCACGTCTCAGACTTTGGAAGCTGCAGCAGAAGGGTGACCTGCCCCCTGGGAGGGAAAGCAGTGCCTTCTTCATCTCTAGGATGTCGGGCTGGGGTCCTTTCAGAGCCTCTCCTGGGCATAGGACTCCCATTGTTCCAGCCCCCCTCTTGTACTCCAGACTGGCCAAACCGGTTCTGGGGAAGGGGGGCGGGGAGCAGGCACGTTGAGACAGCCGCCTGCCTGCTTGCGAGGTTCCCTCCGCCCTCTCCTCCCCTCTCCCTGCCCCACACAATACCCAGGAGCTTCCATTGCCTGGCTCAGGGGCCATGCTGGCATCACCCCCTGAGGACCTGGCTGCAACCCCAGAGCCCCCAGGGCAGCCTGGAGCCCGGGACCGCGCTGGAGGCTGGACGGAGCTCCCTGGTTGAGGTAGGGCCCCCGGCTGCCAGCAGCCCCATCCTCCTCCCACCAGTCTTCCCGAGCAAGCCCTTTGTGCCGCCTCCCAGGCCCCTGATCCTGGCCCCCACATGCTTGTGGCCTCTTGGGCTTCCACAGCGTGCGTGGCCTGAGTCTCCTTTCCAGCCATGAACTCCCACTTGGCTCCCTCCATTGAGAAGAAGAGGGACCCTGCAGGGCCCTGCTCCTCAGGCAGCAGGGCAAGGGGCACCGTGGAGGGGGCAGGGAAAAGCTGGGCATAGGAGGTCAGAGATGCTTTCTCCAGACCAGACCAGCATCCAGGGCCCCTCCCTGCCAGCCTTGAGGAGTGGGTCCATTGTCCATGTGATGAGTGCCCCGTGGACGGGACCCTCTGTTGACTTAAAAGATAAACAGCACAAACTGAGAGTCGTGGGGCAATATAAGGACTGCAGCTCTGGGAGCAGTTTCTCAGAGCCACCCTACAGACGGGGGCACTGGGGCCCGGGCCCAGGCTATGAGTCGTCTGAAGTCACACAGGGCTTGGAATGTTGGCAGGGGCTTTCCCCTGTGGGTTCCCTTGCCTAGTGGGCACCAGAGTATCCTGTGATCAGGTCTTGAGCAGGGTTACCTGGGGCCAGTCTCTTTCTGGGAGTTTTTTTGGGGGGGTCTAGGAGAAGGAAATGGCAACCTACTCCAGTGTTCTTGCCTGGAGAATCCCAGGGATGGGGGAGGCTGGTGGGCTGCCGTCTATGGGGTCGCACAGAGTCGGACACGACTGAAGTGACTTAGCAGCAGCAGCAGCAGCAGAGATAAGCTATAAACACTCTAGCAGTGAGGTTGAGTGGACCACATCCACAGAAGGCCACAGGGCTGGCATCCTGGCTGGATGGTCACTCTCATTGTCCCTTGGCCTGGGCAGAGATGGAGGCTAACCCACCCCTGACCTCCTCCCCGGGGACCTGCCTCCAGCCTTGTCTCCTCCAAGGAAGCCTTGCCCGTCCCCCTCCATTTACCTAGCCTTCTCCTCTGAGGCTTTAGTAGGGTGCTCCTTGGAATTCCCTGGCGGCCCAGTGGGTGGGACCCAGCGCTTCACTGCACAGGGCACAGGTTGGATCCCTGGTTGGCGAACTAAGATCCCACATGCTGTGCAGTGTGGCCAAAACAATTTTTTAAAAAATATGAGATGCTCCTGCCTCCACGGTTCCATGTTTTGCTCATTTATCCCTGCAGCTGACATGGGAAGGGGGCTTCCTTTC
Source organism: Ovis aries (assembly GCF_016772045.2). NCBI lineage: Eukaryota > Metazoa > Chordata > Mammalia > Artiodactyla > Bovidae > Ovis > Ovis aries. The sequence goes on from NC_056055.1 coordinate 249,591,035, forward strand.
AGCCCTCGAGAGGCTTCCAGAACCCAAGTGGAGAGACTCTCCCAGAATATGAGGGAGCAGAAGCACACGCGTGTTCGTGCACAGGCGTGCCGACAGAAGCGAGTGGGGCTCCTGTGGGAAGGGCTTCTGATCCCAGCAGGAGAAGAGGCCTGTCTGGTGGGCAGCGGTCCCCGTGTCTCCTGCCACGTGCTCCTAATGTGTCGCCATCGCTGCCTCAGTTTCCCTACCTGTGGAACGGCCCAAGCCGTCCTCGTGACTAGAGAAAGACTGAGAGCAGTCAGGAGCGCGACGACCGACTGCAGAGCTCCCGCTCTGTGCGAGGCGCGCTGCGTGCACGAGTCTTTTCTTCGGCCACACCGTGCAGCGTGCAGGGTCTTAGTTCCCAGGGAAGCCCCCTGCGTTGTTCTCATTTTTCACTCTTTATTTATCTTTGGCTGTGTTGGGTCCTAGTTGCGGCCCATGGAGTCTTCCTCCGCCGCCTGCGGGCTTGTCTCTGGCTGTTGCTAGAGAGGAGCAGGTGGGCGCTCTAGGCGAGGCGCATGGGCTTTAGTCCCCCTGCCCCAGGCACATGGGATCTTAGTTCCCTGACTAGGGGTCAAAGTCGCATCTCCTGCTTTGGGAGGCAGATTCTTAACCCCTGCGCCACCAGAGAAATACTCTTAATTCGCCTATCAGCATTTTGAAGCATGACTATCCTGTTCACCAGATGAGGAAACAGAAAGACTTGCTCCTGGCGGGGAGGGCCCAGAGGAGTCCATGGTGCTGAGGAGCAGCGCCAGCCTGCGCTCCAGGCAGGGGGTGGAGACAGAAGGGGAAGCCGGCCAAGGGGGCTGCGCTCAGGGGGTCCGGGCACAGAGCCGCGCCCCGCTGGCTCCTCCGCTCCCTCCTCCCCCTAGGCTCACGGACACTCCCGCTGTTGCTCTCTCGGCCTTCTCCCTCTCTCTGTGTACTGGGCCCCTGGGTACTTCAATCAGGACAGTTTGCTACCACTCCTTCAGGAAGCCTTCCGGGAATGCCTGGCTCGAGATGAGCCCAGCCCTCTGCTCTGACACTTCCTCTGGGCTGGTTCTTTCCAACCTGGATTGTAACTGTTTTTGTTTTGACTTCCCCACGAGACTGGCAGTCCTGCAGGGCATGAAACGTTTGCCCGTCTGTCTCCTCCGGTTTTCCCGGGCTTCACATCTGTCTCTGAGTATCTGGTCTGTCTGAAATGCTCGGTGTCTCTGTCTCTCTGCCCCCATCTCTGGGCTCCTGAGCATCTCAGCATCTGCGGTTTTCCGGTTTGGAGTGCTCTGGGGTCCCGGTCTCCGGGTCGCTCTCTAAAGCATCCCTGTCCTCCAGCCTCAGCCCCTTGGTCTCTCCGGCTCTGTCTCCTGAGTCTCCTGGCCCTGCCAGGCGGCCGCTGCTCCTTTGGCCTGAGCAGGCCTCTGGGGAGGGGGGCGTCCTTGCTGCCCAGTCTGCCCACAGGGAGGCCAGGCCCCGGGAGGCCCCCGCCCAGCCTGCTGCCTGCTCCCTCCCTCCCTACCCGCCTGCCTCACCACAGGGCTTGATGAATCAAACTCTTTGTCTGGGTGGGATCTCCCCAAGCCAGCTGGGCAGAGAGAGGGCTTCCCCTGCCGGAGCAGCCAAACACCATCCGCGGCGGGCCTTGGTGGAGAGGTGAGGGGCTGCAGCGAGGGGCCGGGGGCCAGGGCTGGGGGACTCAGACCCCGCTGACTGGTAGGCCTGTCTTGAGGCTCCGGCAGCCTCGCTGGGGATGACTTCCTGCCCGAGAGGACCCACTCAGCTTGTCTTGTTCCTGAGGCTGGGAGATGGGGTCCCCTCTCCCACCCCCAGCTGGGGGGCTGGGGCTCTTTCCTGCCCTTCTCCTGGAAGGGCCCAGCCTGTCCTGGGTGGTGGCCTGCCTGCCAATCTGTGACCCTCCCAGCCAGCTTGGCATGGGTGTGGGCACCACTCACCACTGAAGCCTACAGCTCTGGGCACAGGAGGGGAGGCTGGGTGACGCCGGCAAGGGTCTCCTGGGCCTGTGTGTTTGTGCCTGCATCACGGTGTTGCGAGTGTGAGTGGAACAGGAGTGTGAGGAAGCTTGAGCAGATACGTAAATATCTGACGGCTCAGCGTGTGTTTGTGAAAGTGAGCGAATATATGTGCTTGTACTAAAAAAAGGGTGTGTGTGAATTGTGAGCCTGTGATCTGAAATGTCTGGGTGTATCTGTGAAAGCACGTATGTCAGTGTCTGCAGCTGGAAGAACATGCATGTGGACGTACATGGGACAGACGTGGGTCTGTGTGGCACTGTATGCATCTGTGTGTCTGATCACATGTCAGGGAGTTGGGAACGTACAAGGTGCTTAAAGGCACAGACTCAGAGCTAGACTGTCTGGGTTTGAATCCTGGCCCCACTGTTTACCAGATAACCTCTCTGTCTCACTTTCCTCACCTATAAAATGGGGCTAATGACAGTGTCGGATCAGGGGACTTCCCTGGTGGTACCATGGTCAAGAATCTGGCTTCCAATGCAGGGAACTTGGGTTCGATCTCTGGTCAGGGAACTAAGATCCCTCATACTGCGCGCCAACTTGAACCTGCGAACCACAACTAAAAGAAAAAAAACAGCATCAGCTCCGGGTTGTTGGGGCTTCAGAGGATTAAATGAGCTTCTACGTGTAAAGTACTTGGCCTGTTGTTAAGTAAGTGCCAAGTAAGCATTAGCTATCACCATAGAATCAAGTGTGTGAGTGTGCTTGCCCAGAAGTGTGTGCAGGAGGCTGCGTCCAGGCCTCCAGGACGCGGCGCTCACTCACCACTGTTGTCCTGTGTCTTGCTCTGATGCCTTCTCCCCTGCAGGCCCCAGTGGGTGGTGGAGCAGAGGAGGAATGGACTGTGGGCCACCTGCCACCCTCCAGCCCCGTCTGGCTGGGCCGCCTGGCACTGCCCACCGCCCAGTGGCCGTGTGCCAGCAGGAGAGCCTGTCCTTCGCGGAGCTGCCCGTCCTGCAGCCTCCAGGCCCCATGTGCCTGGATCTCTTCCCCGTGGCTCCAGAGGAGCTGCAGGCGCCCGGCAGCCGCTGGTCTCTGGGGACCCCTGCTGCCCTCCAGGGGCCGCCGTGGCCACCGCCTCCTGGAGGCGCAGACCCCGAGCTCTCCTCCAGGGGGGGGATGCGGCCTAGCCGGGCTGGCAGCTGGCCACACTGTCCTGGTGCCCAGCCCCCAGCCCTGGAGGGACCCTGGAGTCCCCAGCACCCACAGCCACAGCGCCGGGCCAGCCACGGATCGGAGAAGAAGTCGGCCTGTGAGTCACTCTGGGGGAGGGTGTGGTGGCGGGGGAGGAGAGGGGAGGGTGGGGTGGCTCTTTTAGGACCAGTAAGCCCCCAGATTCCCCAGACAGGCAGGACAAGTGATCTTAGATCTTAGGGATAAGGGATCTGGGGCTCAGAGGAAGCAAGTAACTTGTCTGAGGACACCTGGTGAGTGGGTGTCCTGGGCTTCCTGGTCCTCTGCCCCCTGCAGCCAGCTACTTTGCTTTCTCCCCACCCCCTGGCTGACCGCATTACTCTGGGAAAAGATCCTGGCAAAAACACTGGTCTTTCTCTCGGGCACATCCCTCTGATGCCCAGGGTCACAGGGCAGTGGCAGGGAGGAGAGACCCCACTGGATGCCAGCCTGCGCTCTCTCACCCCACCCTCCGTCAGGGCGCAAGATGCGGGTGTACCAGCGAGAAGAGGCCCTTGGTGGCCCCGAGGCCCACGTTGTCTTCCTGGAGCCAAGCCAGGCCGCGGAGCAGGGGCTGAGCACAGAGGAGCCCAGGCCCGCGGGGCTGCCTGGGCCTGCTCGCGGGGGCCTCGCAGGGCCTGAGCGGAGGCGCTTCTCGGCCTCTGAGCTGGTGACCCGCCTGCACTCTTCCCTGCGCTTGGGGCGGAATTCAGCAGCAAGGGCACGGAGCCCAGGGTCAGGGTCAGGCCCCGGAGCTGCCCGAGAAGGTACCAGCTCGCCCCGGGGCCCCAAGAAGAGCTCAAGAGGCAGATGCGGGGAGGGGCGGGGTCGCTGCACACCTGAGGCGCGTGCGGTGCCCAGCACTGCTCTTGGGGCCTCCCTCAGCTCTGCCCCTCTGCAGGGAAAGTGTCTGGGAGAGACTCGCGCAGTGTAGAGATGAGGGTGGACGCCACGGCGACGCCAGCTCCTGTTGACCTGAGCGAGGTCCCCGGCAGCTGGCCGGAGCCCAGGTATCACCTCCCACCCCAGGCTCGGTCCGAGGCGGGGAGGGACCGTGACGGGCCCTGACGCTCCGTTTCCCAGGCTGGATGCGCGGGAAGAGCCGGCGCCAGGGCCCCGGAGCGCCAGCGAGCGGCGCCAGTCCCGGTTCCTGCTTAACTGTACGTGGGGGGGTGGGGGGGCGGTGGCCGAGGGAGGGGCCGGGAGCTTGGGTACCGGGAAACCGGGATCGGGGGGCTGACAGGTCGGGCCTTTGTGGGAGGGAGAGACCGGGACCATGAGTGTCCAGTACAGGGGGCAGCATGCAGGAGGTGCCCAAGGTTGGCGGGAGGAGTGGGCGAGTGACCCGAGTCACCAGTCCCGCTCCTCGAACCGTCGGAAAGCCTGGTTAGGCGAGCCGGGCCGCGGGGTCAGGGCAGGGGGCCGGCGGGCGCCCCACGGCCTCCGCTCTCCGCCCAGCCGTCCTCTACCAGGAATACAGCGACGTGGCCAGCGCCCGCGAGCTGCGGCGGCAGCAGCGCGAGGAGGAGGGCGCGGCGGACGAGGCTGAGGGCGCGGAGGAGGGCCCGGGGCCGCCGCGCGCCGACCTCTCCCCGAGCAGCTCGTTCCGGGCGCAGCGCGCCGCGCGGGGCTCCACTTTCTCGCTGTGGCAGGACATCCCCGACGTGCGCGGCAGCGGCGTCCTGGCCACGCTGAGCCTGCAAGACTGCAAACTGCAGGAGGTGCGCCGGGGCCGAGGAAGGGGGCGGGGAGGGGGCGGAGGTGGTCCCGGGGGCCGGCGAGACTGCAGGAGGTGCGCCCGGGCCGGGTGGGGGAGTGCGGGCGCAGGAGGTGGGCCCGGGGGCGGGGTCAGCGGGAAAAGGCCTAGGGTGCGGCGGGACGAGGACAAGGACCCTAGACCGAGACCCCGAGAGCGGGGCCTGGGAGGGAGGAGGGGCGCAGAGGATGAAACACAGGGTGCACGCGGGCCCAGCAGGTCCTAGAGCAGGAACCGGGTCGGCGGGAGGGCGCACGGGGACTGGCAGGGCCGGTTGACCCGGGCCCGGCCGGATGCGCGCGGCCTGCAAACTTGGGCCCAGCTGGGCTGGAGCCCGAGTAGCAGCAGGAGGCTGTCTCTGAACCCCACCTGGCGCTAGATCCGGAGGGGGCTGGAGAAGGAAAAGGGACGGGGGCTGCGCTGAATCTAGGGAGGCGGGCTCTGGGCGCGCTTGGTGGGCGAAGCAGCGCATTCAGGGTTCAGCCCTGCATCCGCCCTCACTCAGGCCAAGTTTGAGCTGATCACATCCGAGGCCTCCTACATCCACAGTCTGTCGGTGGCCGTGGGCCACTTCTTAGGCTCGGCCGAGCTGAGTGAGTGCCTGGGGACACAGGACAAGCAGTGGCTGTTCTCCAAACTGCCCGAGGTCAAGGGCACCAGCGAGAGGTGAGGCAGTGGCCCGGGCTCGCGGGCAGTCAGGCGGAGGCTGCAGCTGGCTGGGCTCCCGCCTCTGGGGTCTCCTCCTGGCCCCGGCCCTGACCCCTGGCTGCCCTTTCAGGTTCCTGCAGGACCTGGAGCAGCGGCTGGAGGCGGACGTCCTCCGCTTCAGCGTGTGCGACGTGGTCCTGCAGCACTGTCCGGCCTTCCGGCGTGTCTACCTGCCCTACGTCACCAACCAGGCCTACCAGGAGCGCACCTACCAGCGCCTGCTGTAGGCGGGGCTCTGCCGGGGAGCGGCGAGGGGGGGGGGAGTTCCGGCGGCGGTAGGTGCAGAGGCCGGGCTGAGGAGGGCTGACCTGGGAGCGGCGGGGCGCCTGCCCTGGGCTCTGACCACGAGGAGGCCAGACCTGCCGGCCCCGAAGCACCAGAGGGGCGACTGGAGGCGGGGATCCTGCGTTCCGGGCCCCCTGTCATCACAGACCCTCTCCCGCCCCCACTGTCCAGCCTGGAGAACCCCAAGTTCCCTGGCATCCTGGCTCGCCTGGAGGAGTCTCCTGTGTGCCAGCGGCTGCCCCTCACCTCCTTCCTCATCCTGCCGTTTCAGAGGATCACCCGCCTCAAGATGCTGGTGGAGGTACCTGAGGGCTGGGTAGGGGAGAGACCCCTTTATCTCCACAGCCCCTCGGGGTGCCCAGGGCAGGGCAGGGTGCCTGGGAGAGGCCACACTGCCTTGCTGCACAGGCTCCACCTTCCAGAACATCCTGAAGCGGACAGTGCAGGGCTCTGAAGATGAAGACATGGCCACCAAGGCCTTCAATGCCCTCAAGGAGGTGAGCTCGGCACGGAGGAGGCGTCTGGCTCCCAGGGGCCTCCCCGGAACCCCTGTGTGTCTCCAAGGGAGCCTCAGTCTTCAGACTCCCTCGTCTCCAAGTGGGAGCCTGAGGCTGGGCTGGGGGAGCCTCGGGGCGTTGCGGGTGACCCCCCCATGGTCTCCGCAGCTGGTGCAAGAGTGCAATGCCAGTGTGCAGTCCATGAAGAGGACAGAGGAGCTCATCCATCTGAGCAAGAAGATCCACTTTGAGGGCAAGGTATCCGCCTTCAGCCAGGGAGCTGGGACCCCCGGGGGGGGGGGCAGCCCTGTCGCCTCCTCCCTGGGGCTGCAGGCCAGTCCATCGCTGTCCAGCCCTCCACCCCCTGCCCTCTGCCCCCGGCCTTACCCCGGCCTCCTCCACCCTCCCAGATCTTCCCGCTGATCTCCCAGGCCCGCTGGCTGGTTCGGCACGGGGAGCTGGTGGAGCTGGCACCCCTGCCCGCAGTGCCCCCGGCCAAGCTGAAGCTGTCCAGCAAGGCGGTGTACCTGCACCTCTTCAACGACTGCCTGCTGCTCTCCCGGCGGAAGGAGTGAGTCTGCGCAGGACGGGGGTGCTGGTGGGTGAGGCTGGAGCTCTCTTCTTCCGCACCAGCGGGCTCACAACGAGTCCACCTGCCAGGCTCTGCTGCCAGGGCACCCTAAAGCTGAGAGGCTCCCCCAGAAAAGGCAGAGCCGGGGCAAGTCCATCTTCTGGAGAATCAAGGGCTGGGCTGTGTCCCAAGAACTGTGAAGCTGCTCTGAGCTTAAGCCAATTGGAGCAGAGACTAAACGCACAGCCGCCCCTGAGCCACAGTGGTAACAACGAACATTTGAGCGCCTTTTCTGTGCCAGGCATGCTATGTGGGCTTTCCCCTTTAATCCTGAGTGTCTTCCTGGAAAGTAGCCTCTCTGGTTATTCGCGAGGTCATGGAGCGCAGGAACCAGGGGGAGGTCAGGTCTGTCTGATGCTAGGTCCCAGGCTCCTAACTGTTGCGCTCTCCTGCCTTCCATCTGCCAAGCAGGCTACCATGTAGGGAGACACACTGTGATAATCACTCATGGAGAGGTTAGCACACAGCCTGGCGTGTACTGAACGCTCACTCAGCATTAGCTGTGACTATTATAAGTCTGGGAGACTCCCTGAATGAAGTAAGCCTTAAGGATGGAGGGGATGAAGGATGGATGTCTTATGCCATGGAAAGAGTTCAGCTCTGATTGATTTATTTATTCAGTGAAGCATCAGTGAATCCCTGTTCTGTTTTGGGTCCTCCAAAGAGGTTGGGAACTTAGAGATGAATGAGATTTGTTCTCTGCTTACCGGCGCTCTCACACCAGTGAAAATAAATCCTGATAGCCACCTGTTCAGGGTTTTGATGGAAGGGTTAACTGTACTGTAGTATTCCCTAGTGTGGGATGAGACTCAGTAAAGCTTCATAGAGGAAGGAACGTTTGAATTGGGTTCTGAAGAATACGTAGGAGTTTTCCAGGTAGAGGTGATTGGAGAAATATAGCCAAGTCACAGAAGGATGGAAGAGCAGAGTATATCTGGGAAGTGATGAAGCCTAGTGTGGCCAAGTTTGTAGAAAGAAAGGGCGAGAGAGGGAAGCTGGCATGTTGAAAGCCGTGGCAGAAAGGTTGGACTTTCTGAGAGCATGGAGAGTTAAGCAGAGAAGGCCAGTTTGGAGAACGGGCTGGAAGGGAGAGCCCAGAAGCTGCTGTAACTGCCCAGATGAGCGCAGAGGCTCCATAAGTAGCAGTGGGCCTGGGGGGATCGGTGAGCTCCGGGGACAATAAGGACACAGCTGCTGGCCGGTGAGGGGGGCGGGCAGGAAAGAGGCGAGTGGAAGGCCCGAGTGGCCTCGGGGGATTCGCTGGCGTCTTTCGGTGGAAGGAAGAACTGCGGAGGGACCCGGTCTGGAGGGGAAGATACTGGTTTTGTCTAGCCTGGCCGACATGAAGGAACTGTGGAACACCCTCCATCTACCCACCCGCCCACCTTTCTTAGAAGGGTTTATCAGACCCCAACAGTGGGCCTGGCAGAGTCAGGTGCTGTGATACGGCAGCACGGGAGACAGTTTCCTCCTGTACCGGTCACAGAGGCAGACACGAAGCAGTCTGCCCATCTCAGCGGGGGAGCTGCCCAGGCAGCTCTATGGAACAGAGGCTTCAGGAAGAGGCTCAGAGAGAGCGCAAAGTGTGCCTGGGGCAGGGACCGGCTCCATCACCTCCCACCAGGTCAGTGAGCCAGGGAGATCAGGGGCAGGGACCGGCTCCATCACCTCCCACCAGGTCAGTGAGCCAGGAGATCAGGGGCAGGGACTGTCTCCATTCACCTCCCACCAGGTCAGTGAGCCAGGAGATCAGGGGCAGGGACTGTCTGCATCACCTCCCGCCTCTGCCAGTGAGCCAGGAGATTGCAGCCCTCGTTTTGCTGACTGCCCTGTGCAGCCTCGCTTTCTTGAGGAGGGTCCTAGGGACAGACGACGCCTTCTCTTCTCGTCCCATCAGCAGTCGCCTCGTCCCGAGGGTGGGTCCAGGCTGACCTCACCCCCCCGTTCTAGGCTGGGGAAGTTCGCCGTCTTCGTTCACGCCAAGATGGCTGAGCTGCAGGTGAAGGACCTGAGCCTCAAGCTGCAGGGCATCCCCGGCCACGTGTTCCTCCTTCAGCTCCTCCACGGGCAGCGCACGAAGCACCAGTTCCTGCTGAGGGCCCAGACGGAGTGAGTGGGTCTGGGTTTGGGGAGTGGACCCCCCAGGCAGGGGCACGGCCTTTCGTCTCTCTCTCAGGATGGTGGCCTAAGGCTGGGGCTGGCAGAGCTAGCATCTGGGGGGGCCTGGACCTGTTCTGTGCCCATCCTCAGAGCTGGGTGGGCGCTGGCTTGGGTGGGCCTTGGGGTGGAGACGGCTGACCCGGGTCCCATGTCCGCACGCCATTCCCTGTCCTCCCAGCCCTGGTTTCCCCACTGTGGCCCCGGGAGACTGCAGTTCTCATGTCGGGACAATTCAGCCTTCCTCTCCCTAGGAGTGAGAAACAGCGATGGATCTCCGCCATGTGCCCCTCCAGCCCCCAGGAGGACAAGGAGGTCATCAGCGAGGGGGAAGGTAGCAGCCTGCCCCCCACCACGAGGGCCGTGTTCCCGGGGCTGTGCACAGCATCGCGCTCCCCTTCCCCGCCCCGGTGCTGGGCTCCGTGTTGCCCGCGGGGCCCGCAGGGAGAGGGGCCAGCCTGGGGCAGGCTGGGTCTGCGAGACCCTGGAGGACGGGCCGGCTGCACGCGCAGTCAGCACCCTGGAGTGGGCGCAGCCTTGCTCGTCCTCCCGTGCCGGCCCCCCAGGAGCCCCTTTCGCGAGTTAGAAAGCAGATGCGCAGAGGTCAAGTGGCTTGTCTGGGCTCAGCGGTCAGCGGCCCAGCTGGGACTGGAACCGCCTCTGTCTGTCGCTCTGCGTCAGCTGCAGAGAGGACGGCAGCAGAGCGGCCGGGAGTGGGCGCGGGTCGCGGCAGGCCGAGGGCTCTGCTCTGCTGATCCGGAGGCTTCTCTGGGCCTAAGGCCAGTGAGCCAGGGTACAGCCCGATCAGAGGACACGTTGGTGTGGTGGGAGCCAGGTAGTTATGCAGGGTTTTTCAGCAGGGGTGTTAGGGCTGAGCCAGCGAAAAGGAAGGTAAGAAGCTCGTTTCCTCCCAGTACTGCCCACGTGCTGGGGTGCCGAGGGCTTTGCACATGCCTTTATTTTCTGCCTGCAGTGAGGGAGCCCCAGTTTGATCGCTGGCTCGGGGAGGTCACCTGGAAGAGGGAACGGGTACTGCTAACGACAAGTCCCTTAGGTAGATTCATTCTTCATATCTGGGAACGCTGAGGCCCAGGACTTTAGGCAACTTGCCCAAGGTCAGTGAGCTGGGATTCAAGCTTGGTCTGGCTCTGAGGCCTGTGGTTTTCCCGACACTGCTAGTCCACCTGGGAGTGTGGTCGCAGGGGCTGAGGCCTGGACCAGAGTCGGTTCTCTGACTGGCGCTAGAGGTATTTCAGCCAGAGGGTGAACTTACCCCTCCAAGGAGGTGGTCAGGGAAGGCCCCTGAAGGACGGGGAGGGGCAGCCACGGTGGTGTCTGGCGAGAGCACTCTTGGAAGGGGAAGCAGCCGTGCAAAGGCCCTGAGGCAGGAGGGGGCCTAGAGTGTCTGGGGAACAGCAGGGTGATAAGTGTGCGGCTGAGCCTTTCCGAGGAGCAAGGGGGAGATGAGGGAGGTGAGGAGGTGAGCAGGGGCAGCGCCAGACTGTGCAAGGCTTTGGAGGCTATGGGAGGACTTTTACTCTCAGAGGAGCGGGAATCCCTGGACGGTCATAACTGGCGGCGGTGTGGTTTGAGTCTCTGCTGAGAAGGATGCGTGGGGGGAGCGTCAGAGCAGCATGGCACTCATACAGAGGGGGCGTGTGCGCGCTCAGTCGCGTCTGGCTCTCTGTGACCCCACGGGCTGCAGCCCGCCAGGCTCCTCTGTCCAAGGGGTTCTCCAGGCAAGAGTACTGGAGTGGGTTGTGATTTCCTCTTCCAGGGGATCTTCCCAACCCAGGGATCAAACCCATGTCTCCTTCATCTCCTGCCTTGGCAGGTGGGTTCTTTACCACTGCGCCCTACAAAGGGGCCATTACTGTTGTGCAGAGACAGACCAGGAGGTCAGGAGCAAAATACTGAAGTGAGCTGGGAAGCTGAGAGCCCAGGGCATAGAACCAGTAATCGAAGCTCGGAGGGGCTGGACTCACTTAGCACTTGTGTTTAGGGTCCGAGAGGAGAGTGGCTGGGGTGGACAGACGAGGAGCTGCAGCAGCCGCTCTTTCTTTCTTCCCTCCCTCCCGCCATTTCCTCCCCCGCCCCGCCCCATCCTACCCTGGGGACCCCCTCACTCGCCCTTGGGTTCCCAGACCACCCCCAGGTTCAGTGTGTCAGAACATATAAGGCACTGCAGCCAGATGAACTGACTTTGGAGAAGACGGACATCCTGGCCGTGAGGATGCAGACCAGTGACGGTGAGAGGGCCCTCCTGGAGAGGCCTCCTGACGGGGGCTTTGGGGGCAGGAGGCAGCTAGATGGCTAAGCCTTCACAGGAAAAAGTTACACCAGTGTTCACCCACCATAGCATGCAAGAATCGAGTTAGACAAGAAGATGAACTTCCTGCTTGCACAGATGTAGGGTTGAGAGTAACCGATGGGGGAGAAGCGGGGAAATCCCTCAGAGAGCATTAGGAACAACAGATCACAAGTCCACCTACCAGTCTGTAGAGGTGTGCCCCTTTCTGCCCCCAGGAGATGCTGAGATGGTGTCCTCTCAGCCCCAGCACACGGACGGGGCTTACGTTAGGGCCCAGGTGTTCCTTGAATGTCACTGACGCTGCCCCGGCCCATGTGCCCTTAGGCTGGCTGGAGGGGGTGCGCCTGGCAGATGGCGAGAAGGGCTGGGTTCCCCAGGCCTACGTGGAGGAGATCAGCAGCCTCAGTGCCCGCCTCCGGAACCTCCGGGAAAATAAGCGGGTCACAAGTGCCACCAGCAAGCTGGGGGCGCCCCCTGTGTGATGGCGACTGTGGCCCGGGACAGCAGCCCCATGCCGGCGCCTGGACAGGTCTGCAGGGGGCCTGCGGTGTCCCCATGAACCCCCCGCTGCCGCTGGGGCTTCTGTCCTCATGCCTGGCTTCAAGGGTGCAGGCTGGACGCAGGCAGAGGTGCCTCTGAAGAGTCTCCCTCTCCTCCTGCTTCTCCGAGCCCACAGTTCAGGGACGAGGGCCATTTCTCGCTCTGGCTCGTGCCCTCTGGAACCTGGCCTGTCCCTTTCCTTCCCTCCACCCTGCCCGAGTCTTGGTCCCTCTGGCAGGGACCTGACTGGCAGTGGCTCTGGGCGCTGGGACCTATCTGTGTAGACAGATCTGGAGTCTTCTGGTGTGAGCCTGTGTGGGCCCTGGTTGCTGTGACTTTCCTGTAAATAAACTCCCCTAATGCCTTTGCTTGGAGTCTGTGAGCCTCATGGTACTGCTTGCACCCCAGCCCCGCTTCCCAGATAGAGATGGAGGGTTGGGCCTCTCCCATCGTCCAGGGTTAAGGATCCACCTTCCAATGCAGGGGATACGGGTTCGATCCCTGGTCGTGGAACTAAGATCCCACGTGCCCCAGGGGGCAACTAAACCCTGGTGCTGCGACTGGGGAGGAGCTCACACGCCGTCAACTGCTGAGCCGGGCTCTCGAGAGCCTGAGCACCACGGCTGGGAAGAGCAAGGCCTGCAGCAGCCGCGGAGAAAGGTCGGGAGGCTCTCTGACTGCTCGCCTCCCCCTAGGACCTGCCCTTCTGCAGAGCTCACCCCCTGACCAGAGCGTGATGTGAGAGGAGCTGCGTGTCAGTTAGACCGCTCTGGGCTGCAGTTAGCAAGAGATTCAGATAGGCTTAAATATTAAAGAGAATTTATTTGCTCTTGGATTTGTTTCTTATAGCTTCTTTAACAAATGATTACAAACTAAGCAATTTAAAACCAATAGGAATATCTTCTATCCGTTCTGGAGATCGGCATCCTGAAGTCAGTGTCTTTGAGCCAGAATCCAGGTGTGGGCAAGGCTGTGCTCTGGTGGGGGCGGGGTGCTCTGGGGGAGCTGTCCCTGGCTGTGCTCTGGTAGGGGCAGGGTGCTCTGGGGAGCTGTCCCTGGCTGTGCTCTGGTAGGGGCAGGGTGCTCTGGGGAGCTGTCCCTGGCTGTGCTCTGGTGGGGGCGGGGTGCTCTGGGGAGCTGTCCCTGGCTGTGCTCTGGTAGGGGCAGGGTGCTCTGGGGAGCTGTCCCTGGCTGTGCTCTGGTGGGGGCGGGGTGCTCTGGGGAGCTGTCCCCGGCGCTTCTGGTGGGGGTGGGGTGCTCTGGGGAGCTGTCCCCGGCGCTTCTGGTGGGGGCGGGGTGCTCTGGGGAGCTGTCCCTGGCTGTGCTCTGGTAGGGGCAGGGCGCTTCTGGTGGGGGCGGGGTGCTCTGGGGAGCTGTCCCCGGCGCTTCTGGTGGGGGTGGGGTGCTCTGGGGAGCTGTCCCTGGCTGTGCTCTGGTGGGGGCGGGGTGCTCTGGGGAGCTGTCCCCGGCGCCTCCGGTGGCTGCCAGCACCCTGCGGCTCGTGGCCGCATCACGCCAGGCTCTGCTTCTGTGGTTATGTTGCCTTTGTGTGTGTCTGTCTGATCTCCCTCTTATAAGGATGCGTGTGGTTGCATTTGGGGCCCATGCAGATAACCTCCCCACCCCACATCTTCCATTTAAATCCTATCTGCCAAGAACCCTCCGTCCCTGCCTTTGCTGATAAGACAGCATCCCCAGGTTCTAAGAACTGGGACGTGGGTGCCTTCTGGGAGGGCATTTCTCAGCCAGTGGAGCGGCCGGGTGTGCTTCAGGCCAGGCCTGACCCGGTGGCTCAGTGAGGTCAGTGGCAGCCCAGCTCTTTCCCTTCCTCCGCTCTGCTGTGCTCAGGCTTCCTCCTGAGACTTTCAGGGGCTTCTTCATTTACATTCCACATTGAAGAAGAGAACTGCCTTCATCCGACCATTCCCTGTCAAACTCCCAGGATATTTTAGACCTGGTTGGGTCATAAGGCTTCCTCTGGGCTGATCACCGTGGCCAGGGTTGGTGTGTGCTAATAGACCTCCCCTAAGCCGTATGCTTTTCTCTGGAACCAGGTTAGTTTCTCTGGAGCCCTATGGATCCCCATGTAGAGTCACACGGCTGCTGCAAAGGAGGGGTGGCTGCTAGGGAGGCCAACGTTCACTGGAACCCAAGCCGGCCAGGGAGTGGAAGGACCTTGGAGGTGTGAGCACACCTGAGCAGCTAGGAGCATCCTTCGTCTCTCAGGAGGAGGGCGTGGGGAGAGAAAGCAGGTGGGGTCTGTCCGAGAGGGCGAAGGTGGGCAGAGGGCTGAGGCTCAGACCCATGGAGTGGGCTTCAGGAACAACTTCCTAACATGAGATGGTGTGGGGAGCGCAGAGCGTACGGGCTAAGGAGACAGACACGAGTTCTGGTTCATACGTTCAGAGCCAGGGTGGTTTTTTTAAGGTGCTGTGTGGCATCTTAGCTCCCCAACCAGGGAAAGAACCCGTGCCCTCTGCACTGGGGGAGCGGAGTCTTAACCCCTGGACCACCGGGGAAGTCCCCTGTGTGATTCTTAAACATAGAGCTTTTACTCTGGAGTAACTTTTAAGCTTACAGATAATTTGCAGGCCTGTACAAGGACTGATGCTGAAGCTGAAACTCCAGTACTTTGGCCCCCTCATGCGAAGAATTGACTCATTGGAAAAGACCCTGATGCTGGGAGGGACTGGGGGCAGGAGGAGGAGGGGACGACCGAGGATGAGATGGCTGGATGGCATCACCGACTCAATGGACATGAGTTTAGGTGAACTCTGGGTGTTGATGATGGACAGGGAGGCCTGGCATGCTGCGATTCATGGGGTCGCAAAGAGTCGGACACGACTGAGTGACTGAACGGAACTGAACAGTGAGTTCTGGACACTCCTTGGCCAGTTTGCCTAATGGTAACATCTTACATGACCAGGGAACAGTTGTTAAAACTAAGAAACCAACATTGGTACGTGACTGTTAACTGAACGCGAGATTTTATTTCGATCTCAGCAATTTCTCCACTGACGTCCGTTTTTTTTTCTCGGCTCCTTTGACCAATCCAGGGTCCCACACCATATGCGGTCATCGCGCCTCCTTAGACTCCTCTGATCTACGGCAGCTTCTTAATGTTCCCTTATTTTTCATGGCCTTGCCAGTGTTGAGGAGTTCAGTGTTTTGTTAGACTGTCCCTCCGTTGGGGCTTGTACGGTGCTTTGCTCATGGCCGGGCGGGGCCGCGGGTTCAGGGAGCAGGCCGCAGGGCGAAGCGCCCTTGCCGTGTCCGGGAGGCGCGTGACGACCTCGGGACTTCTCACTGGCCCCGGTCACTGTGACTGCACGGCTGAGCTGGCATCTGCCGGGCTCTTCCACTGTGGAGCCACTATTTTCTCCTCCTCATACTCTGTTATTTGAAGCAAGTGGAGCCCACGCTCGAATGGGGAGAAGACATGCCCCACCCTCTGGAAGCTGCATCTACAGATATCATTTTGAATTCTTCCCTAAGGAAGACTTTTCCTCCCCTCTCCCATTTATTTCTATCAGCATGGACCCATGCCTTTATCTGTTTTATCTTTTGGGTTATAATTCAGCACTAAGTTATTTATTTCGCTGCTCAAGTTGTTCCAGTTTGGGCCATTGGGAACTCGTTCAGACGAGCTTCTGTGTCTGGCCCCTCATCCTTTTGGTTTTGTTTGTTTGTTTGTTTGAGCATTTCCGTACTTTCTGGTACAGCACGATGCTCCAGGCTCATCTTCTACCTTCCCTTTCAGAAGAGAATCAGCCATTTCTCTGAGGCCCGTGATCCCTTTTCACTAGAGTGTGGTATTCAGAAACTAAGGCCTATGTACTCATGGCTATTGTGGCGTCACTGTTTCTAGGCCCTCTCTTTAGACAGAGGTAGGGAAAATTGTTTTTATATATGCAGATATTATATACATTATGTCATGTATGTTATATGTGTGTGGAATATATATGCATGTATATCATGTATGTATACACGCATAGAAATAGAATGTGATTTTAGGCAGACGCATAAGGGCTCTAAATCTCAGCTCCTGCCTCTGCAAAATGGGTTTGATAATGATAACACCTACTTCATGGAGACACTGTGAAATAAAGTATGTACAGTTGACAGTGTCTGGTCCCTAATGAAGCTGCAAAAAAAGGCGGCTTCTATGGTATCAGAACTGCACAGCTAAACCATGGGAGCCCTTGCGAGGTGGTGAAATCTGTTTCTCGAGGATTTGAGGAGCGCAGAAAGTCCAGAAGCGAGATTCCCGGCTCAGCAAAGACCACGTGGCCCCTCTGCTTCTCCCAGCGCTGAGTCTGCACGGAAAGAGCCGTGTCGCCCGTGGAGAGGCGCAGGCTGGGAAGCAGAGGGAGCGAGCCCACGTCACTCCGCCCGCCCTGGCACACCTGGATTCTGGCTGACACCCGATACTGGGCCAGGCTGCGGGGGGCTAGGGTGGGGGCAGCCCTCCAGGGGGGTCTGTGCCGCCAGGCAGGGAGACGGGCTCACCCATGGGGTGGCTTCGGGGGCTGCATCTGGCATCCTGGGGGCACCACTCTCTCTGTCCAGCAGGCTCTGCCCTGGAATCTGGCCTTGGCCGAGGACCCAGAGCCCTGCCTGTACTTGCTGCAGGGGCAGAGGGCGGTGGCAGGCGCGTCTTGGGCCGTCTGCTGGCCAGTCCCCAAGCCAGGGGCCTCCAGGGGCTCCTCTCCAAGGCTTCCCACCCAGGGCCCTGCTGTCCTCTCCCCTCCTGGTAATTCCCGGAAAACAGCCCATTGTTTGGAAGACTTGGACCTGAAGTGAGTGGAGAAAGACACTTACTCAGTTGTTCGTTGTTAGGGCACAGTGAGGTTTCAGGGTGAACCAGGAGTCGCAGTTTCAGCCCAGCAAGCCCTTGCCCTCAGCGCAGTCAGCGTGCAGCCCCCGCCGGCGGGGGGACGGTCTCCTTCATTCCCTCCCTACCTCCCCCCCTTCCCTCTCTTCTCTCTCTCTCTGCTTTTTTTAAAAGTGGATTTTAACTTGTTGAAGTCTGTCTAGAATAATTTTACCACACTTTATTTACTTCCAGCCACACCACGTGGTTCGGTGGGCCTTGGGTCCAGACACCCAGCGGTGAGCGTGCAGAGTCCGGACCGCTGGACCGCGGGGGACGCCCTCCCTGCGCTTCTCCCTGACCCCTTCCTCCTCTCTCTCACACGAGGCTCCTGCGGGCCAGGGCAGTGGGAGTGGGGGCTTGGACGCATCCTTGGATGGCATCCTATCCCTAACGGGGCAGACAGACAAGTGAACAGTCGAGATGCAAGGGCTCCGGGGCAGTTCTGCGCCTAGGCAAGCTTGTCTCTGTTGGCGGCGCGCGTGTAAACTGGCACAACTGCTTGGGAGAAGAGTTTGACTGCATCTTCTAAAGCCAAGTACATGCCCACCCTCTGACCCAGCGACTTCACTTCTTTCTTTGCATATACACCCAACAGGAAGGTGTACACATGTGCCCCAAAAGACAGGAACTATTCCTAGCAGTACCGGTCATTAACTGACAAAAATACCAGAACTTACCCAAATGCTCATCAAGGGTGAAATACATTATGGTCTGTTCACAGGCGGGCAAGGCTGTCCAGTAACGCGCATGAACCACCTGCAGTTCTGTGTAGGGAGAGAGGGAAGCCGGACACAAGGGAGGACTTCTCGGATGGTTGCATTTGCGTGAAGTGCAGAAGCAGGGAAACTAACTGAGGGGTAGAGGTCAGGGCGGAGATGCCCTGGGGTGAGGAGTCTGATGATGCTGTTTACCCAGGCCATGCATCTGGGGACGATCCACTGAGATCTGCGTACTTTGTGCCTGTGAGTGAAACTTCAACAGAACTTTTACCCTGGTGGGAGGAGTCCTGCGACGTGGGTGGACAAATAAGGGAGCAGCCAGCTATTACAAGAGATCAAGGCAGGCTTCCTGGAGGTGGTGTCCCCCAAGCTACATCTTGAAAGGTGAAACAGAGGGGGCGGGACAAGGACACAGCCAAGCAGAGACCCAGGATCTGCCCCCCTCTGGGAGTGAAGCTCTTTACTGTCACAAAGCGGAGTCAGTGACTTGAGTCCGTGACCTGACCTTGACTGTGGCCTGCTCCTGCTTTGCCTCCATGTGAGGAGGCCCGAGGGTCTGTCTTGCTCCAGTATTTTTCCTGGGTTTACACGGAGGCTCGGCTTCTGATTCCAACAGAGCTTAGCTGTGAGCCAGGACCTCCCTTGGGGGAGGGATCTGTGTGGTTGGAAAGTGACCCTTTCTTTTCTGTTAAGATTAATTAATTTATTTGCCTGCACCGGGTCTTTGCTGAGGCATGTGGGATCTTGTTCCCCATCCAGGGATTGAGCACAGGCCTAGCTGCCGGGCCCCCGAGAAGTTCCCAATCCTTTCTTCAAATGAAGGGAGTCTGGTAGGAAAGGCGTTGGGAAGTTTAGAGCCCATCATGGAGGCAGGAATAGCAGGGCCTGGACCTGACCTTCTTTGAGCGCTTGCTTCGGGCCAGGGACGCCGGGGCACGCTGCCATCCAGCGACCGTGAGTATTTCCACAGCCACCTGATTCTGTGGGGTGATCGAAGAAGGGGAGGAGATGCTTTACAAACTGTGAAGCGCTGTGCCCTTGAACAACACCTAGAACACTCCAACACCTCTCTGAATGGCTGGGTGTCTCATGCGCCTGCTGGGGATAGTTTTGGGCTGGGGCATAGGATGGGGCTTCCCTGGTGGTCTAGTGGCTGAGACTCTGTGCTCTCAAGGCAGGGGGCCTGGGTATCCCTGGTCAGGGAACTAGATCCCACATGTCACAGCCAAGACCTGGCATAGCCAAATAAGTAAATATATGAAGTGAAGTGAAGTCGCTCAGTCGTGTCCGACTCTTTGCGACCGCCTGGGCTGTAGCCTACCAGGCTCCTCTGTCCATGGGATTTTCCAGGCAATAGTCCTGGAGTGGATTGCCATTTCCTTCTCCAGGGGATCTTCCCAACCCAGGGATCGAACCCGGGTCTCCTGCATTGTAGACAGACGCTTTACCGCCTGCGCCACCAGGGAAGTCCAAGTAAATACATACATATATATAACCCTGACCCCACAGGATGGCATGGATGGATGTGTCGCTAGAGGAGCGATGGAGTGCCACTCTTACCGACCACTCACCAGGCCCTGGGTTAAGGCCTGTGTCCGTCTTCATGTTGAGTGGGTATTGTTGATCCCACTCTACACAGAAGAAGACTGACACTCAAAGAGAGGGGCAGCAGGTGAGTCCACACACGAGAGCCCCGTGCAGGCTCGCTGCCCTGGGCCCCTTTCTAGTCGGTCTTTAGATTACAAGCGCCTTCCCATCTGGGCCTCCGCCCTGGCTGCTCGCTCCTGCTGGCACGCTCTCCCCTCGGATATTCAGGTCTGGCCCCTTCTTATTCCTCGGCTGTTGCTCTTCAGTTAAGTCGTGACCCCATGGACTGCAGCACACCAGGCCTCTCTGTCCATCACCAACTCCTGGAATTTGCTCAAACCCATGTCCATTGAGTCGGCGATGCCATCCAACCCCCTCATCCTCTGTCGTCCCCTTCTCCTCCCGCCTTCAACCTTTCCCAGCATCAGGGTCTTTTCCAATGAGTCAGTTCCTTCAGGTGGCCAAAGGATTGGAGCTTCAGCTTCAGCATCAGTCCTTCCAAAGAATATTCAGGACTGATTTCCTTTAGAATGGACTGGTTGGATCTCCTTGCAGTCCAAGGGACTCTCAAGAGTCTTCTCCAACACCACAGCTCAAAAGCATGAATTCTTTGGTGCTCAGCCTTCCTTATGGTCCAACTCTCAAAATGCCGCCACCTCAGGAGACCTTCCGTGATCACCGTCACATATGCGGTCTCCCCACCTCCCCACTCGCCTGTTGGACTGTGAGGTCCACAGTGCCTGCACAGAGGAGACGCCCAGCAGAGCTGTGTCGAGGGGACTTGAACCCAGCTCCGTGCGACTTCCAAGTCTGTACCCCGCGCGTCCCCTCAGAACTGCTCTGCCCCTCAGTCCCCACGCCAGCCCCACTAGGGGCCACACGCTGGGAGCCTGGGTGAGGCTGCCCCACCCCAGCCTGGGTGAGGCTGCCCTGGGCACCGGAGACCAGCTCAGCCACTCCTGCTGCTCTGACCTGGATTTCAACCTAGGCTCAGCTGTCACTTCCTGTCCTGGAGTGACCCTTTCCCACTCCAGGGTCCTTCTCTCCGGGTTTCCGATGTCCTGCTAAGAGTATATTTCTGATACTCCTGGGAGAAAGAACAAGAGGAAAGGGGCTGAAACTGCAGCTGGAGGGACTCTGGTTAGACATAAGGTAGAACTTCCCAACTGTGGGAACTGTAACAAACACCTGGGCGGGTGGAGGAAGTGAAGTTATGGAATCTCCTCCCTTGAGCAGCGTGAAGAACAGGACGAGCAGTCACCAGCCTGGGTGGGGTGCAGGAGTACAGGCAGGGTGACCTCTGGGAGCCATGCTTAGGGCCGGGGATCTGGTCAGGAAGGAGCGGAGGGGATCAGCTGTTAGCTCTGGCCTTCTAGATGCTGGTGCGGGTGTGGGAGAAGGTGCAGAAAGAGGCTGAAGGGGGCAGAGGCTGTGCCTGTTTATTTAAATATGGTGATAAGGGGAATTTTAAGGTGTTTTCGAGTTTCCAAAGCAGGGTGTGGGGAGGTGAGCCCTGTAGCTGGAGTCAGCAGACCGACTTGGGTCCTGTTGCACCACTTAGAAGCCGTGATGCTCTAGGCAGGTTTCTTCCCCTTTCTGAGTGCTAGTTCCCTCCTCCGTTAAACTGGAACGATAATGCAGATTAAAGGCGGTGGCACTCTGAAAAGGGGCTTTACAGAAAGTATTATGATATATCAGGATATGTGGCAGACTGGGCAAGGGTTATTATGACAACAATTATGGTGCTTTTGTTTTCAATGCAAACTATGCCCCAGGCCTAAGGTCTTTTAATCCTTACAACAACTCTATTATTATTATTATTATCTTTTTGACCGTGTCCTGAGAACCCGGGCCCTCGACCATGAGAGCACGCAGCCCTAACCACTAGCCTGCCAGGAAATTCCCACAACCACCCTATTTTGTCGCCCATTTTACAGATGAGGAGCCTGAGGCTCATAGAGGTGACGCAAATTGTCTGAAGTCACATAACCAGCTGGAACCTGACTCAAGGCTTAAATCCCATATGATTTCAGTCCGGTATCCTGCACTTCCCCCTGCAGCCTATAACTGGCTGAGAAGGCATTTTACAGACTGTGAAGGATGAATATCGTCATCATATTATTTTTTAAAGTAATTGCGGTTCATTCGTTTCCTCCGGTGGGAGCAGCAGCTTCTGGTCCTGCCACTAGAGGGCAGCAGAGCCCGGGGGTCCTGAGGGTGGCGCTCCTTCCAGCTCGGGTCCCGGCTTGAGCCCCCGACGCCTGGCTGTGTGTTGGGGGGGCGGGCCCAGGGCAGCGGCCGGCAGGGGCACCGGCGGGCACAGCCTTTGGGAAGTCGGAGCGCCCGCCCAGTCCTGACTCGGCTCGGAGAGGAGAAATCTGGCAGCGGGACGGCGGCTGGCCGCGGCACCTCCTCCGGGTGCTGACCCTCCCGCACCCTCCACCTGCCGACCAGGGCCGGGGCCGGAGCCCTGGCCCTCCCCAGAAGCCCCGGAACCCAGGGCATCGGCCTCGCAGGGCTCCCTTTGGACCGTCAGCTCCTGAAGACTTCAGGGGTCCCAGCGCGGGCCGAGCTCTCAGGAGTGCTTAAGGCTTACTGAATACACGTACGTGGGGGGTGTCCAAGCTGGGCCCAGAGCCCCTTCCTTCTGAGACTGCCCGAAGGTGGACTGAAGGGGAAGGGAGTGTTCCTAAGACTGAAAGATGCTTATCCCCAGAGGACCTGGAGAGCGGGCCTTGGCCCTGGGATGTCCAAGTCTTTACACCAAGGTCTCGGCTGCACAATGGCACGTTAAAGTCTCCACCATGCATGCATGCCGCTAGGTTGCTTCTTTGCGTCCGACTCTTTGTGACCCCATGGACTGTAGCCCAGCAGGCTCCTCGGCCCACGAGAGTCTCCAGGCAAGAATACTGGAGAAGATTCCCACGCTCTCCTCCAGGGGATCTTCCCGACCCAGGGGTTGAACCCACGTCTCCAGCATTCACAGTCGGGTTCCGCCAGCACCACCCAGGGAGCCCAGATCACACCACTTCATCAGCATCGATTACCCCCTGAACAACCTCCTTAATTACCCCCTGGAACAACCTTCTGGGCAGGTTCTGTATATACCTTTGACATTTTTCAAAGGAGGCGACAGAGGCTCGGAGAGAAGAAGCAACTTGCCTGAGGTCACACAGCAAATAAGAGGCAGAGCCTCTTTGGACACAGGCCCACCTGACCTCGGGCCTGCTCCCTGAAGCCTTCCGCTGTGACAGCCACTTCCTACCGGCTCTGCAGCGATGCCCCGCTCAGGGGGCCCATGCTCATCCACCAGCCGCCGTGGTCCTCACAGCGGCTCTGTGAGGGGCAGACTGGGATGGGAGCCAGCGCCCACGGGGGGCCGGGGCCCGCGTGGCCTGGCGCTCCGCCTCCTCCTGGCTCCGCGTTCAGCGACCTGAAGCAGGCACCGCGAGCCACGCGGGTGCCTTCCAGAAACTGCCCGCCCGCCTGCCCGCTCCCAGTCAGCGCCCCGCACGGAGCCGGCGGTCATCGGCCACCAGCAGGCCCCTTCTGAACGGGAGCGCCCCCTCTTAGAGAGGAGACGGACGTACCGAGGCGCCTGCGGGCCCTCTCTGCCCTGCGGCCAGGCGTCAGCCCCGCTGCCTGGCTGCGCCCCGCTCTCCCCCCGGGCTCACGCTCTGCCTGCTGTGGGACGCTGCCCTCTGCAGCAGCGTGCCCCGATCCTCTTCCCCTCCTGGTGGTGACAAGTGCCAGGACTGCCTGCTGGGCCCCAGCTCTCCTCCTTTGGCCTGGGGGCTGGGGTGCTCTTGACCTCGCTTCTTTTATTGAAATGTGTATTTGTTTGGCCGTCTCAGGTCTGAGTTGGCAGCGGGATCCTTCACTGGCATGTGGGCTCAGCTGCGCCAGGCCAGGTGGGACTCAGTTCCCCGACCAGGGATGGAACCCGAGTCTTCTGCATTGGAAGGTGGCTTCTCAACCCCTGGACCACCCCGCAAGTCCCTCCTGGCCCCTCTTCGTGACTGCGGGTGAAGCCTTGTGCCCAGTGGGTGGTGGGATGCCTCAAACCTGACTTTGATGCCCCTCCAGCTGTGACCCCAGCAGCACGGCATCAGTGGCCAACAAACAGGACTGGCAGCCGCCTGCAGGGTGGGGCAGCGCGAGGCTTCGCGGAAGGCTGGGGCAGAGGCGCCCTGGAGGCTGTGTTGCTTGGCAGACCAGTGCTGGGTGGCACTGGTCACCAACGGCCCCTAGAGTCAGTCCTGCAGCCACTCTGGCTGCTGGGTCCAGAGGGTTTGGGGTCCCAGCTGGTAGGCGGAGCTCCCGGAAGTGCGGCAACGGCGGCGGGCTGGGAGGAGCACAGGGCAGGGCAGTGGCGCGCACACCCTTTCCCCAAACAGGTGCGTCCTCCCAGACATCCCGCCGCAGCTGCTGGTTTCCAGGAAAAGGCCGATGCGATCGCTGAGTCGGCGGCTCGAGGCTGGTGTCACCTTGCAGCTCCGCAGGATGAGTCTGCTGCTTCAAGGGCCCAGCAGGGCCTGCCCAGGAGCCCCGGGCCTGGCCAGCTTCCCGTTACCCGCCCCGTGCCATTGTTCCCGCCTGGTTGCCAGCCCTGTGCTCTCCTGCCTGGCCTCTGGCCCAAAGGGCACCTCAAGCCCCACAGCAGCCTGGCTCCGATTTCCCAGATGCCAGACTTGCTCACACTGGAGCAGAAGCAGGGTTCAGGAGACTTGTGGTTTGAATTTCCGGACCACCCAGACCTGCTCCGTGGCCTTGGGCAAGCCCCTTTCCCTCTCTGAGCCTGTTTCCTCATTGTTGACAGGCAAGTTGTCACCCTACTGGGCCTTGCTGTTCAAAGGAAAGGCAGGGGCCTGAGGTGCCGGCGGGTGGGAGGTGCTCAGGAAATGGTTCTTACATGCTCTCCCCCCGCGTGACCTGTTCTCCCAGGGCCTGTGGGGAAGAAGGAAGCAGTGGGCCCTTTGCAGAGGGCCCACCTGATCAGCACATAGTCGTAATACTCATCACACAGCGCCATGGTTCACTAGGGAAATGGGTCCGAGCTTCCGTCTCCTACACTGGCCGGCTCTGGGCTCCTGGCATTAGGGGAGCCAGGTGTGGTAGGAAGTGGGCACTGCCAGGGGCCACCGTCTGGGTGAGGTCAGGACTTGAAAGAATCCGGCCTGTCCAAGAGGGGGACTGGCAAGGCTGCCTGAGGTGGGCGTCGGGGGAGGCCTGGCCCTCCCCTCTCCGGGGCAGCTCTGGGTGGCGGCCCCTGGCCAAGGAGCCCCGCTGCAGCTCAGTGCCCACATCCTGCTCCACGTGGTAGCTCGTCACCCCTGCTCCAGACAGCGGCTTCTTGTGTGTTTGGGGCTTCAGAGGAATTAATGAAATTGTCATGTAATTAGCAACGTGGTGGGCACCGTCTGGGACTGGCAAGGGGAGCTGGGAAGCGGGGGAGGGGGCCTGGGAGCTGGGATTGCTCAACCAGTGACCAGTGAAGAGGGCGGAGTGGGAAGTAAGTGGTGGGTTGAGTAAAGCGTGAATCAGTGAATGGATAAGTGAGTGAGTGAACTGATGGGTAAGCTAGTGCCCGAGCGACATTAGCAAACACTCACACCGCTCTCACTGCAGGCCTAATATGGTGCTAAGCCCTTCCCTTGTCTGAACTCACTCAGGCTTCCCCAGAGGTAAGCTGAATTATTGCCTCCACTTCACCAAGGCACAGAGAAATTAAGTAACTTACCCCACGTCCTGCAGCTAGTAAGTGACTGACCTGGGACTTGAATGCGTGCAGGCTGGCTCCGGAACCTTTGGGTACCAAGTGGGAGCACAGCCCCAGGACTAGGAAGAGAGTCCACAGCTGGGTGGTGCGAGGCTGGGTTTTGCAGTCTGGTCCCGGAGGCTTCAGACTTGACGTTATTGGGGAGGTCATTCTTTCATTCATTCCACACGTCTGCTGGTCGCTTGGTCATCCGTTCACTCAGCGCTAGCGCTGGGTGAGCGTACTGATCTTATTCTGCCCTGGCAAATTTTGTCCTTTGGGGCTCAGCTCAGGTGCCACCTCCTCCAGGAAGCCTTTTCTGATTTCCTCTGCAGAGTGCCCAGGCTCTTGGAGTTCCCCTCTTTTGGCCGTGCCACACGGGACGCCAGATCTTAGTTCCCTGACCAGAGATCGAACCTGTGCCCCCTACAGAGGAAGTGCGGAGTCTTAACCACTGGGCTGCTGGGGAGCCCTCCCTCAGCGTTGTCTCCCCCTCTGCTTGCTTCCCTCTTCCGCTGGGCAGTGCTTTTGTCTCTGAGCTCTTGGGATACTGTGGGTGCTCAGCAGAAGCTTGACCCTGTTGCTGCCGGGCCTCCTCCCGGGAACTGCCAGGGCCCTGCTCCCTGCTACTTCCTCTCCTCCTTCGAGCCAGGATGCTCCAGTGTCTAGGCACCCCTCCCCACCCCCCACACAAAGACCTTCCCATCCTGCTGTTGAGTGGAAAGTCCCGGTGCTGGCTCTAGCTGGGGGCCCCGGTCAGCAGGGCTGGGCTTCTCCCATGCCCCGGGAGGGCACTGGGCCCGCCCTAGCTCAGCACCGGCAGCAGCCTCTCCCTTTTTGCTTTCGAATTCCTGGGGCCTGCGTCACCTCCCTCCTGGTCCCCACTGGCCCTCCCTGGCTTTGCTTCCTTCCTCCCCTTGCTTGACCAGGCTGGTCTGCGCCAGGGCGCTGGGCCAAGCCTGTCCCTCCTGCGGCCCACCTGCCAGGACCTGAGCCTGGGAGCCGGGAGCCCGGAGACTGGGGTGGAACACAGGGAGGTCGGGAGCCCTAACCAGCTCCTCTGCAGAGCGGATGGAGGGCAAAGCTTTGTGCTCTTCAGGGACTCACAGGCTGGAGGTCAGGACTAGTTGTCTTTGAGGCTGGGGGAGCCAAGCGGGGCAGGCTTGGTCCCAGCCCGGGCGCCCAGCACAGGTCAGACCTAATTCAAACTCTCCTCAACTGGGGCTCTTCTTAAAAAAATAATAATAATAATTCCTCGGCTGCATGGGGTCTCAAGTGTGGCACAGACTGTGGAGTTCGGGCTTGGCTGCCCCACGACACGTGGGATCTTGGTTCTCCAGTCAGAGATCGACCCTCTGTCTTTTGAATCGCAAGGCAGACCTCCAACCACTGGACCGCCAGGGAAGTCCCCCCACCTGAGAGTCTTTTTTTAATTTATTGATTTTTAATTGAAGGATAATTGCTTTACAGTTACTGTGTTGGTTTCTGCCAAACAACAACATACCTGGGAGTCTTTTCTTTCTTATTTGCTTCTGGCTGCGCTGGGTCTTCGCGGACGCGTGGGCTTTTCTCCAGCTGCGGTGCGCGGGCTTGTGGCCTCTCTTGTTGTGGAGCGCGTTCTAGGTGCACAGGCTTCAGTGGCTGTGGAGCCTGGGCGCAGCAGTTGCAGTTCACAGGCTTAGCTGCTCCGTGGCCTGTGGAAGCTTCCTGGTCCAGGGATCGAACCTGCGTCCCCTGCGTTGGCAGGCGGATTCTTCACCACTGGGCCACCAGGGAAGCCCGACCTGGGAGTCTTGAGTAAGCAGGGCGGTAGGCCTCAAACTTGAACTCTAGTGCCTCAGAATCACCCAAGGACCTTGACCAAGACGCAGAGTCCTGGGCCCCATGCCCTGAGTCAGTGGACCTGAGGCAGAGCCCAGGAGTCTGAATTTGGAGGCTGCTTCCTGGCGATTCAGGTGCAGGAGGCCCGCAGTGGCGAATGAGGCCCACAGCTTGAATAAGGTCAGACAGACAGGGATCCTACCCCCAGCTGCACCTCTCGCCCGCCCTGTGGCTGACCTTTGCGAACTGCGCTGCCCAGTTTGGTTGGCACTAGCCACAGGTGGCTGTTTATATTTAAATTAATTGAGATGGAATGAAATGAAAGCCAGTTCCTCGCGGGCGTCGGCCACATTCCCAGTGCTCGGTAGCCCCAGGTGGCGGGTGGCCTCCGCGTGGCGCGGGGCAGATGTGGAACACCGCTCATCACTCCATCCATAGGCCGCTCTCGTGGACAGCACCATTCTAGAATGTCAGCTCCACGGAGGCAGAGAACACCGCCTGCTTCATTTCCTGCTGCCCAAGGAAAGCAGCACGGTGCGTAGGGCCGAGCTGGGGCCCACGAATCCCTCTGAAGCGCGCGTCCTCGTGCGGCTGCCCCGGGCCTTTGCTGCTCTGCGCGGCTGCTCTCCGGCTGCGGAGCGCGGGCTCTGCTGCGCTGCGGGGCGCGGGCTTCCCACAGCAGCCGCAGCGCACAGCCTGAGTAGTTACTGCGCGCGTGATCAGTTGCTCCGCGGCATGTGGGATCTTCCCAGGCCAGGGATGGAACCTGCGTCCCCTGCATTGGCAGGCGGATTCCTATCCGCTGTACCACCAGGAAGTCCCATCAGCAACTTTCTGGTTGATTTTTTACTGTGGTAGAATATGCCACACGTAATGTGGAGTGCACGGTCTTAGCCGTCTTTAAGCTTCGGCTCAGTGGCATCGAGTATATTAATATAGTCGTGCGGCCATTGCCGCTGTTCATCTGCAGAACTCTGTCATCGTCCCAAACGGAAACTCTGGCCTGCGAGACAGCAGCTCGCCGTCAGTAAACATGTTCTAATAGACCGGTGATCTTGGTCATCCCCTCGCTCTGAGCTTTAGCTTCCTTGCCTACAGAGTGGGCGTCTATGAGTTCCCACCTCGTGAGTCTATAAAGGTTAAATGAGATCTAGAACGTGTGTTCAGCACAAGCCTTGGTGCAGAGTAAGTGCTCATCAAACACTTGCAGGCACTGTGGTATTGGGCGTCCCCTGGGGCTCAGCGGTAAGGAATCTGCCTGCAATGCAGGAGACTTGGGTTCCATCCCTAGGCCAGGGAAGATACCCCAGAGGAGGAAATGGCAACCCATTCCAGTATTCCTGCCAGGAAAACCCCACGGACAGAGGGGCCTGGCGGGCGACAGTCCGTGGGGTCCCAAAGAGCTGGACGCCACTGAGCGCCAGTTCACTGTTCTCTCCCCTTCGGGCCATCTTCCCGAGCGTCGGGCGGTCTTCCCCGAGCGTGGGGCGGTCTTCCCCGAGCGTCGGGCGGTCTTCCCTGAGCGTCCCGCGCCTCCCTGCTCTCTTGGCTCTCCATTCAAGCAGACAGGAAGAGGGGCCGCTGCTGCCGCGAATCACGCGGTGTGGTGTCTCCAGGGCATGAACCGCTGCTGCCTTCGAGCCCTCAGCCAGGCTAACTACCCTGAGGACTGTTACTTCCAGTGGCTTCCACCCGCAGCTGTCCCAGGACACTGCAACACATCCAGGGATGGGGGACGAGTCGGGAGAAACCGTTACAGATGGTCTCAAAGTACAGATGGGAAGGCTGTGGTCCACGGTCACACAGGAGGCCAGTGACAGCCACAGTCCAGAGCAGGAAGGCTGGCCCCAGTCTTTCCAAGACACTGCCTGACTGGCACACGGGAGCCAGCAACTGAATGGATGGATGGGTGACGAATGATGAGAGCCTCGTTTTGCAGCTGAATGGGAGGCTCAGGAAGGTTAAGTGAGGTGCTTGGTAAGTGTCTGTGGAATTGATCACTGGGTGTCAGAGGGCAGAGCATACTGGTCAGGCACTTTGAGCCCTGTAGCACCTTTAATCGCTGCCCCAAGGGACAGCTGGGACAGTCTCTCGCCCTGGACAGGAAGTTATCATAGTGGGGTGGAGAGAGAAGCTAAGTCTTGGCATCATGAGGGAAAGAAGGAATTTCTTTGGCTTTAGAATCAGACAGGCTCGGATCTGTCACAGATCTTGAGACAAGGGGGCAGTCTTGCTAAGCCCTGAAACTTTCTACGCTAAGGACTCTCCTGAGACATTATAAAGGCTGTGGCCTCCGGCCAGCGGTGAGCTGGTAAATGTTTAACAACTGGCTCCTGAAAGGGGGGGAAAAGCCCCAGTTTGCATCATTTGCTGATTGCTGTGGTGTAAACACTTCTAACAGTGATTTCAAGGTCCCAGTGAAGCCTGGCTCGCAAAATTCACGAAATTTTAACGACGCACTCTCCCTCCTGAGCCAGAGGGAGCCAGTCCAGCATATCACGGGGTCTGTGTGAGCTCAGGTCAACCTCTTCTCTTTCTGTGCCTCATCTCCCTGATCTGCAGAGTGGGGTGCTGACCGTCCCTGCCTGCGTTGGCTGTCAAGAGGATGAAATGAGCCCTTTCTACGCTGCAGCCCAGAGGCTGGAGGATCGGCAAGACTAGGGTGGACTGTAGAAGCCCCTCCTTCCCTCCCTGGCTGGGCATTCTGGAGGGGCCCAGGGGGCAGCCTGAGCGTCAGCTATGGGGGGCCAGCACCTCTTCCCCTCCCCACCCCCGGTCCCTTGGGTAGGCTCTCCTCCTGTCTGACTCCAGGCTCAAGGGTTCCTGGGTTGCCTTGTGGAGGGACCAGGAAGCCCCTGGCCCTTCCATCTGAGTCACTTCCAGAAGCCAGGCGGTGGGTGGGGCGAAGGGGAGGGCAGAGCGGCTCGTGGTGACCGCCGAGTTTGCCCAAACCTGGAAAGACGGGCTCACCTGCCCGAATCTGGAGGGCCTGCAGCATTTCCTCTGGCTTCATGCCTGCACCGTGGGAGGGGGAGGAGCTCCCCTCTGCCGCTCAGACAGCCCTCCCATCCCAAGCTGAGGACTGGCAGGGCCTGGGCACCCAAGGGGCACTCTTCAGACAGCAGGGTGCCAGCCAGGTCATGGAGCCATGCCCGCTCCGCACCTCTCTTCTTGCTTTTGGCATCTAGGTGCCTGCATGCAGGCGCTGTGAGTCTGGAAATTAAGGAGAGCTGATCGTGTTGGAAAGGGGCCTTCTCACACTGGGAAGTATGACTGCATTCCTGGGAACTCCCTGGCGGCCCAGCGGTTAGGACTGCATGCTTTCAGCATTGAGGGCCTGGGTTCGATCCCTGGTTGGGGAACTAGGATCCTGTGAGCTGTGCGGTATGGCTAAAAACAAAAAGAAAAAAATACTGCATTCCTGGCCAGGCGCTCCAGGAGTTTCTTTGTAAAGAGCATGAGAACGCAACAGAATATTAGGGCAGAAAGGTGCCTACGGCAAAGACAAGCCCTCTGCCCCAAAGATGGGGAAGCTGAGGCCCGGGAGAAGAAAGGTTATGTTCACAGTCACGCAAGGACTCAGAGGCTGAACTAGCACGTGGACTCAGCCCTTGGGTGCCAGTCTCTTTTTTGCTCCCTGGTGAGCGGCAGAAAGGGCTGGAAGGTGACGGCTCAAGAACACAGCTGTCCTTCGGCGGAGGGGTGGCTCACCAAGGAGGCCCCTGTGGTGGTGAACGTGTCCTGGAGGCCCAGGCCCTGAGTCTGGGGTGGGACATCCTCCTTCCCGAGGTGGTGGCGATGCTGCTTGCAGGGGGGGACCTGGGTCTGCCCAGCTTGGCCCCTGACCCCTTGTGTGGCCGTGGGCGAACCATGACCCTCTTCTCCCCGACATCAGTCTCTCTGGCAGCCAAACGGGGGGATCAGACCGGAGGTTGAAAATGCAGGATGATGGTCTGGGTGCCTGGTGTAGAAAGCAGACAGAAGGGGGTGCCCGGGGGAGCTGGTGTGAGGGCGGGGGGTCAGGGTCTGGGACCCTCAGCCCCTCAGACCCCAGGGCACAGGACTCCTGCAGGGGCCTCGGCACCCCCGGGGACTGCAGGGAGGGGTTGGGATGCAGGGGCCCTGGCCTAGACCCTGAGGGCATGAGTCTGGTGCTGCCCATGACCCCTGAAAGAGATGGAGAGACAGCAAAGTCAAGAGAGAGAAAGACGGAGAAAGGGGGGCCCTCCCAGGGAGAGACATTTGAGACAAATGAGAGAGAAGGCGAGCCCGAGAGGAGGAGACACATGTTTCCACTCAAAGCTCTTGACTGTTTAAAATAAAGCCGACCCAGCAATCTTCACCGCTGACGGTTGGCCAGAGCCCAGGCCCCAGGCAGAGAGTGCCCACGGGCCTCCTGGGCCCGCCCGGGAGACTCAGCCCTGGCTCCGGCTCGGGCCTGAGGGGCCCGGGAGAGACCCCCGAGCAGGCGGCACCACCGAGGCGTCTCCAGACATCCTCCCAGTGCGGCTGCCACCCCCAGAGCCTCTGGGTCATTTGGGGTTGGAGCAGCCGACCCGCACGGCTGGGCGGACGCCCAAGAGCAGATGGGCTCACCTTGGGGCCCGCGTGGCAGGGAAGCCCTGTCCCCAGACGCTCTCGAGGGCACAGCCCAGGTCCCCGCAGCCCCGGGTCGAGCGCGCATGGCTGGGGGTAAGCCATGAGTTGTGGGGACAGTGGAGGGTCTTTAGGAGGAGGAACATGCAGGCGCAGGCCCGGGTCAGCACGCCTGCCCAGACTCGCTCAAAGCCCCTCCATCCCACACACGCGCATTTTGCACTTGGGCCCAAGAGCTGATCTGGCCGCAGCCCCAGGGACCCAGGCAGGAATGAAGCTGGTCTGAGAGCTTCACCTGTGTCTCTTTGCAACCCCACGGGCTGCAGCCCACCTGGCTCCTCTGTCCATGAGATTCTCCAGGCAAGAACACTGGAGCGCGTGGCCGTGCCCTCCTCCAGGGGACCTTCCCCACCCAGGGGTCGAACCCGCGTCTCTTAGTCTCCTGCACTGTAGGCGGGGTCTCTACCACCAGCTTCATGTGCGAGGCCCAGTCTAAGAGCAGGTCCTGTTGTAGAGCGCCCAGCAGGCCCCAGAAGCTGCCAGGCGCTCAACGCCTCCTCTCGTTTAATCCGCCCACCCCATGAGGCTGGAGCTGTTACAATGTCCACTTTACAGACCAGGAATCTAAGGCTCGAAGGAGTTGACACACTTACTGCCTGAGTCTCTTAATAAGTGAAACATGGGATTTGAACCTGGATCTGTTCGCCCAGCTCCGCCCCACCCCCTGGGGTGTCGGGGCCCTCCTGGGCCCATGGAGGGGGCGCCCTGCACCCTCAGGCCCCGATCCTGTCCCTTCCGGAGCTGAGAGAGGCAGCTCTGAGGACGGCTGATCCCCGGGGTTTTGTTCTTGGCACAAAGGCATCCGGATCCCGGCTTAGCCGTGAATGGCGAGGGGCCCGCCACCCCCCGCGGGCAGGCCTGGCAGGCTCTGCTGCCGCCTGCTGCCCCACCGCCGGGAGCCCCGGCTTCCCATTCAGAGCTGCGGCTCAGCCAGCGACAAGCGCATCAAAGCAGGGAGATTACAGACCTGGGGGGATTACAGGCGGCCGTGAGGGCCTGGGGGTGCTGGGGGTCCCACGGGGGCCCTGGTCCTGTGCCGGCTCCTCCTGGCCTCCACGGAGACCTCAGGGCCACCAGCAGGGCAGGCAGTGAGGGGAGGGGAGGCCAGAGGGGAAAGGGCACAGTCGGGGGCAGGGCTGGTCACTGATCCAGGCGACTCTGCTCTCACTCAGGATGTCTTCCGTGAAAGAAACACTTTCTCTGTGCTTAAGACACCCCATCCTGGGGCCTCTGCCAGAGAGAGAAGGGCCAAAGGCCAACAGAGAGGAGACACTGTCGGCAGAAGGGGGAGGGGGAGGTCTCCTGGGGGCACACGCCCCCCTGACTGCCCGTGGGCGCCCTGGGGGAGGGCTGGCACGTGTGGGCAGCGCCTGGTTGGGCAGAAGCGCGGAGACGGACGGGCCCCTGTGGATGGAGCAGCAGGAAGAGTGCTCCCCAGGGCCTCCTGCAGCCGGGTCTGCCCTGGGCTGCTGGGAGCCCTGGGCCTGGGGGTCTTCCCTGTCCTGGGCTTAGACTCGCCCGGGAGGGAAGGGAGTGCGGGTCGCAGCTCGGGGGTCGCAGAGGGTGAGGGCAGGCGGGGCCGTGGGCCCTGAGGTGCTGCTCTGCAGTGTGACCTCAGGGAGGTGAGCAGCCCTCTCTGGGCCCCCTTCTCCTTCCAAAGGACTCTGGCATCCTGTTGGGTGCTGAGGGTGTGCTGACTGGGGGCCCCCTGCACTGGGCCTTTCAGGGAGGTAGGCTTGTGCTGGCCCTGGACCTGCATTCTTTATCCGGTCCTCCCAGCACAATTGCTTCTTCCCCACTTGACAGGTGAGGAAACCGAGGCTCACAGAGGCCTTGGCCAAGGTCGCCTGGCTCCTGAGGAGTTCCAGGCCGCACGACCTCACTCTCGGATGCCAAGCTGTGGGCTGAGACCCCAGCAGGCTGGCCCCGTGCCTGGACACTTATGGGGCCTTGCGGCCTGCCCCCTGGTGCCAGGGTGGCAGAGGACGGTGCCCACCTGCCCCCCCGCCCCCCCCCAGGCACAGGCTCGGCCGGCGTTTGGCCGGCTCCCGAGGAACGCCGCTGCATTCCTGTGGCGGGGGCGCGGCTGCCCGCAGCTCTGCTTGCCCGAGGCGCTGGTTGCTAAGCGCTGTTCCAGGTGCTGAGTCAGCAGGCCGGTCCGTCACAGGAAGGAGGTGACCGGGTGGGGAGGAGGCCCTGCTTCCCAGAGGGGTCGGGGTGGAGGGGTGCCCTGGGGTCCCAACCTGGGAGCAGCGGGGAGTCGGGTTGAGTCCTGCTGAGGAGCTGAGATGCTCCCTGCGGAGAAGTCCGGTCAGGGAGCTCAGGGTGCGAGGACTTTAGATGGGAGGGGAGGCGTTCCACGTACCCGGCGCCGCACTGGCTACCTCTGTGGGACTCTTATCTCCGAGAATAAAGCTGACTCATGGTCCTTAACCTCCTTTCTCATCTGGGGAAACTGAGGTGCAGCCGGTCCCTCGTGGTGAAGGGGCAGGGCCAGGCCTGGGACTCAGAGCTGCGGGCAGTGGGCCTGGCCTTGTGGGCTTCAAGAGCCCTTTCCCTTCTGGGGCCTCAGTTTCCTCCCCTGCCCCGAGGAGGCAGGGAAAGTGGCCCCGCCACGCCCTCCACAGTGCCATTTCCTCTGTAAGGAGCGCCACTCCCCCCCATCCCCACCCCTGCCTCCCTCCCAGCCCGCGGCCAGCCTTTGATCTCCTGGCGGTGCCTGCCTCCAGGCTCCCTTTATCTTTACGGGCACTGCCCCGGGCACCAGCCCACTCCCACCCCCCTACTGGCATCCAGAGGGTAGAGAGGGCACTCCCGGAGAGCCAGCATGGAGGTGGGGAGAGCTGGCTGAGAGGGCTGGGCTTAGCGGGGTCTCACGGTGCCCGCCTGGCAGGGGCTGATAGCTGGTGGGCACGGGCCAGCGCAGGGCAGATGGTGCACAGGGTGGGCCAGCGTTTCACGAGGCCAGGAGTTTTGAGGGCTCGTTCTGGTGGTTTCTGATAAGAGAAGGAAGCGGTGGTCAAAATCCGTGGGAGACTGGCAGATGGGCTGGGGGCAGCAGCAGGGCAGAGGGGTCCCACTGCCAGCCTGCCCGGCGGTCTTTGCCCGAGGTCTTGGCCCAAGTCCAATGACCAGCTGCCCCCACCTGCCTCCCCTCTCAGGCAAAGATCTGGGGTCTCGCAGCTGGAAGCAGTGCTGTCTGGCGCCTCCTCTGGGGTGTGTGGGCTGAACTGACCGGTAAGGCCCGGCCGCTGCCCGTGGAATAGCTCTACTCTAAAGCAAGAGCCGCGGCCCCTGCAGGGAGCTCCTAGTCGTGAGAGAGGGCACGCAGACCATTCCTGGAAACCCCCCAGCTGCTGGAGGAGCTGTTGTGCCCTCCCCCTGGGGGGCGGTTCACAGTCTGAGGGCGGAGGCCGGCAGGCAGGCCGAGAACCAGCAGGCCTGCTGGGAGTCCAGCGTCTTCACCAGGCCGGGTCAGAGACGAAGAAGGCAGGCAGGACCCAGAGACACTGCTGTCCCTCTGGGATCAGCCTGAGGCCCGGCCCTGGCCTGGACGGGTCTCTGTCAGAGTGGCCCGGGGCACAGGTTCAGGCTGTGGCAGGAGGTGGGTCCCTGTGCAAAACAGTTATTAGCGCTGCTCCTCCGGGCCGGCGAGACGGGGAGGGTCTATTACAGGCTGGAGCCGCAGAGACAGCCTGCCTCCTTATCCCACCCACCGCACTGCGCGCGCACACACGGGGGCACAGACGTGTGCACGCACGCAGACGGACGCGCCGGGCCCGTCCTCGTCCTCAGCTTCTTCACTGTGACCTGAGGGTCATCACAGCTCTCTCGCACGCCCCCTTCCTCTGGGACACACGGATGTGGGCACACACTCGTCCTCACACACTCACACCGGCAGGCCCACGCGCGCTGCTCCAACCACCCCCCAACTCACACACAACGTACCCAACACATCCTTGCGTGTGAACTGTCACACAAGTGCACACAGGTGCATATTCAGTTGGGGGACTGCGGCAGGGTCCCGGGACCCCAGTGAGGGTGAAGAGAACCCTCACTCCCCCCCAGCAGCATTCTCTCCCTGGGGTGGACCCCACAAGTCAGCCAGGTGCCAGGCAGGGCCCCCAGCTCGGTGCCCTTGCCCTCTTTCCTGAGGAAATGCCATTTTGGCCAGGGGGAGGTTGTGAGTGAGAGGCACGCAGATCTGGCTTCAATTGCCCTGAGACTTGGCTTCCTCATCTGTAAAGCAGGGATGCACGCAGCCTCGGGGAGGTCGCAGAGAGGGTGGAGGCCACGAGAGGACCTGGATGCAGGCTGATGTGTGTGAAGCGCCTGGGAGATCGCAGTTGCTCAGGAAACGCTGGCTGGGTGGATTGGGGGCAGGGGGAGCTCCCTGGAGCGTGGAAGAGAACAGATACGATCAGGCGTGTTCCACAAACCTGTTGCATTCCAGGCCTCGATCTGGGCACTGGGGCCTCAGATTAAAACAAAGTCAAACCAAACTCTGTTCCCTCCCTTCCCTCAAGGTGCTCACTCGCCCAATACTGCAGAGGCTGGATTCTGTGTCAACGGTCAATACCAAGTCAGCGTGAGGTGTGCTGGGAGATAAGACGTATGGAGGAGCGGCAGGAGGGGAAGGTGTGGGGCGGCCACTTCTCAGGAGGCGATCTTAGGCAGCGACTGTCCCTCTTTGAACTCAGTTCAGTTCAGTTCAGTTCAGTCGCTCAGTCGTGTCCGACTCTTTGCGACCCCAGGAATCGCAGCACGCCAGGCCTCCCTGTCCATCACCAACTCCCGGAGTTCACTCAGACTCATGTCCATCGAGTCAGGGATGCCATCCAGCCATCTCATCCTCGGTCGTCCCCTCCTCCTCCTGCCCCCAATCCCTCCCACCATCGGAGTCTTTTCCAATGAGTCAGCTCTTCTCATTGGGTGGCCAAAAGACTGGAGTTGAACTCAGTTTCCCCAAATATAAAATGGGCTTGAAAATAACCAGATCGCTGCTGGCTCTGTGCCAGGCGCGTGGCATATGGCCTCTACCTGGGCGGAGCCCGTGGGCCCTTCCTCCCCTTCTGAGCCTGGGCTGGGGGCTGGGGGTCGGGATGAGGCCGTCTGTTTCCACGGAGTTCCTGCAGTTTCTTCCCCAGGAACCCAGTCCCGCGGACCCCAGGTCTCAGGGGCAGGGTGAGGGGGAACTGCGGACCCTGGAGTGTGCTTGACCACGGACGGGTTGACTGCAGTCAACCCCCTCAACTAAGGGGCTGCGCATGCTTCTGGTGGCCGCAGATCTGGGGAAGTGTCAGAGGTGTCCTGACCCCTGGGAGCCCTCAGTCTAACAGGAGAGGCATGGATTCCCTTCTGCGCCCTCCAGCGTCCAGTCAGAGGGGGCATGTGGCACAGCACACTCACCCTCTGATGAGGTAAGTCTCTCCAGAATGTCAGAGCTGGGAGGTCCCTTAGAACCTCTCCTGAGTCTCCAAGGCTTGGCCTGGAGAGAGCCACTCAGGACCCCGAGGGTGGGACTCACGTGGGGAGGGTGGGTGTGTCTCACGGGCACTGGGGCAAACTACAGCCAGCAGCCCTCCAAAGACTTCCAAAGTCAGGACTGTGCAGGCAGGCCTCCAGACCTGCCACCCCCAAGCAAGTCTGTGATCTGGTTCCTGCCCTTGGCTAGGCAGTCGGCAAGCGCAGGTCCCACTTTCCCTTTTTTCAGGTGGGGAAACTGAGGCCAGAAGGAGGAGGTAGTTTTCAGGCCGTGAGGCCTTCAACAGATCTCTGCCAGCCTGTCTTTGCCTCCCACAGGATGAAAGGAATGGACCTAGCTCAGTGCCTGGCTCTGAGATACTACTAACTGCTGCTGAGTCGCTTCAGCGTGTCCGGCTCTGTGCGACCCCACAGACGGCAGCCCACCAGGCTCCCCCGTCCCTGGGATTCTCCAGGCAAGAACACTGGGGTGGGCTGCCATTTCCTTCTCCAGTTTTCCTTTAAAATTGGAGGAAGTTACAGTTCAGTACACACAGGCAAAGTCGTATCCGACTCTTTGTGACCCCATGGACTGTAGCCCACCAGGCTCCTCTGTCCATGGAATTCTCTAGGCAAGAGTACTGGAGTGGGCTGCCGTTCCCGAGATTAAGCTCAGCAAATCTCACGGTGATGACTACCAATCGCCATTGTTGTGAAGCGCCAGTGGGGCCCCAGGCGAGGCGGTAGGCGGTAGAGGCCGAAGGCTTTGGGAAGGAGGGGATTTTTATTTATTTGGGCATGTGGGGTCTTAGTTCCCGGATCAAGGATCGCACTGAAGGCCCCTGCAGGGGAAGCGCGCAGTCTTAACCAGTGGGCCACCGGGGAAGCCCCGGAGGAGGTGATTTTTAAAGGGGGGGGCGTACGAGGCCTGGGGGGAGCAGCGGCCGGACCGAGGGCAGAACCCGGCATAGCGCGCGCCGCACCGGAGCGCGGGGCCCGGGGTCCTGGCCCCTCGTCGCGGTCCCCGCGGCCCTCGTTTCCACGGTGACGGGGCCGCCCCAGTTGGGCGCCGACCCCCTTTGCGGGGCGCAGAGGCGGTGCCTCGCAGCGGGGAAGGGGGCTCAGGCCGGCTGCTCCCCGCCCGCGGCGACCCTCAAAGGCGGCACCCGCGGGGCCGGAACCGGGCGGCGGGCGCGAGACGGGGCGCGGCGGGGCTGGGCTGGGCTTGCTGTCCCGCCCAGGCCCCGAGCCCCCCGCCCCTCCCGCCGGCAGGTGGGCGCCCGCCCCGGGGGGCCGGAGCCGACGCCGCCCCCCGCCCCGGTCCGGCCCGCTCCCCGCGCGCCTTCCGCGCCGGCCGGACTCTCCCGCAGCGCCCGCCTCCGGCCGC
Source organism: Ovis aries (assembly GCF_016772045.2). Classification (NCBI taxonomy): domain Eukaryota; kingdom Metazoa; phylum Chordata; class Mammalia; order Artiodactyla; family Bovidae; genus Ovis; species Ovis aries. Next base: position 249,629,399 of record NC_056055.1, read on the forward strand.
GGGGAGCAGGGCCAGCCCCCTGGCTGGGCAGGGCGGACGGCTCCAGGCCGGGGCTCCAGGGTCGGGGGCAGGCGCACTGGTCCGCTTCCTCTCGAGGAGTCAGGAGACAAGAGTAGAGATTGGATTTCGTTTTCAAATTCTGTATTTCTCTTTGAATATGTTATGAAGCATGCGTTGTAACTGCAGTTACGCAGCAAGAATCTACAGTGAAACAGCTGACCACCACCCAGGCCCACCCCAGCCTTCCCGGTTCACACACACACACACACACACACACACACACACACACACACTCACTCGCCCTACCCAGGGCTGGCTGGGGGCGCCTCGGAGGTCCAACCAGGAAGCACGCAAATGGTGGCAAGTTTGGACAGGTGGCTGTGGCGTGATGGATGAGATGGCAGACAGAAGGATGGATGGGCTGGGGGACAGACAGACAGACAGGCGGTGACTGCTTGGCTGGGAAGGGCTGTCTGGGAAGTGATGGATGGGACAGAGAGGGCTGAGAGGGGCCGCGAGGATGGGGGGAAGAAGGAAGTGGGACAGATAGACAGATAGAGGGACGGACAGACTGACAGATGAGGGAGACGGATGGGGGGTTGGGGAGGGGTGGATAGGGGCAGGGCCGAGTGATGAGTGGTCCTGCCGGGGAGGGGACAGGGCCCTGCTGGGGGGCTGCAGTAGCGACGATGCACAGGTGAGGGTGCAGACAGACGGACAGACGGGGGCCTGGGGTAGGGGGAGGGGAGCGGTGACCCGGGCTCCGCAGGGACTGGCTGGAGGAGCAGGCTGGACAGATGGGGGCAGGAGTAGTGGGGAGCTCCTGTCCTGCCCCAGGGGTCCCTGCCGAGCCCTCTGGAGCTGCGTGCCTGGGCGGGGAGCGGGTGTCGTGCGTGTCTGTGCGTTCCGTCATCCGCAGTGCTGGTGGGGCCTCGGCTGTGTTCCCAGCGCTGCTCAGTGTGTGTGTGGACGTGTGAGCACACGGGCCCGGTGGGGGGCGCGGGGACGGAGGCCCGAAGTGTGGGCCCCCTGCCCTTCCCTCAGGACTGACAGGGCACGGCGGGCAGGGGACTTCGGGCAGGGCTCCCGGGGATGGGGCCTTGTGTGCCTGTGGTGTTGTCGGGGAGGAAAGGGGCTGGGGCCAGGCTTGGGGGTTTCAGAGGACAAACAGAGCAGTGTCCCTCCCCCCTCCCTTCCTCCCTGAGCCCCCAGGAGGTCTGCAGCCAGACTGGCAGGGTGCGGGCAGGGAGTGCCCCCGAGTATGCTGTCAGCAATAAAAATAACCCCGGCTGACGTTTGCCAAAGACCCGCCACGTGCCAGGCGGTGTGCCAGAGGTGGCCACACTTTCCCACTCCCCCACGAGGTGAGTGCTGTCTTATGTTTATCCCTACTTGACCAAGGAGAAAGATGCTCTCACAGGAGGTGGTGAGTCCAGCCGCTGCCCTCACCACGTCCTCACAGACGACCCTGCTTGGCAGGGGGACCCTCAGAACACAGAGCAAGGAGCTGATCGGGCCGGAGAGAGGACAGGAGAGACCTCCAGAGGTTAATGCTGGGGGGCCACGGAGACTGATGGATCCTGGCTTTGCACACTTGTGTGACGAGCAGTTTCCTTGTCTGTGAAAAGGGAAATGTGCCGCTCGCAGGGGCTGTTGTGAGGATGATACAGGATAATGTAGGAACAGCACCTGGCAGGTCAGAGCACCCAAGGGCCGTGGGAGGGCATCCTGGAGCTCAGGTAGAGCCGGAGGGCCCCTGCTCACCCCACCTTCAGCAGTAGCAGGACCACCCCCCCAGCTTAGTCTCATTGATCCCTGTCTCTGGAATTCAGCCTGGGCCTCTGGGCGTGGCTGAGCGGCAGACGGCAGCCTGGGCCATCTTCACACCTCTCTAACAGGGGGAGCCGCCGGTACCCCCCAAGGTACCCACAAGGAAAGTGGGGGAGAGCCCGGATGGCACAGTGCGGTGAAGCCACCGTGTGGGCTCCTTCCCTGCACACAGCTGCAGGCGGGCCTGCTGGGGGGACCCCTGGATGGAGGTGGGCAGCCTCAGGCCCCCGAGGAGCTGGCGCGCTAGTGGGGGCGGGGGACAGAGGGCAGGCTAATCCACAATGACTTGCGGCGTGCGCAGCGGGAGGGGAGTGAGAGGGGAGCAGGAAGAACCGGGGAAGGGAGTAGGGCGTCCAGGGGTGGGCGGCTCCGCTGATTTGCGTGCGTCAGTCAGGTAAAGGGGGCGGGAGACCGCCCTGGAGACTAACGGGGAGGGGGTGATCCCAGCTGAGGGAGAACTGGCGCAAAAGCCCTGCGGCAGGGCTGCCCGATTCCGGTATCCAGGTTCAGTTCCTGCAAAGGGGATGAGGCTCTTAACCTGCAGCTGAGAGTCTCTGAAGGTCAAGAGAAGTGATTAGTGGGGCTTCCTTGGGGGTCTGCTGGTTAAGACTCCAGGCTTCCATTGCCTCCACTGCAGGGGGCATGGGTTTGATCCCTGCTTGGGGAACTAAGATCCCACATGGGGAGCGGCTAAAAAAAAAAAGAGAGAGAGCAAAGAAAGCAGTGATTCCAGAGAAGGAGCCAAAGGCCAGAGGCCAGGGGCCAGTCTCCACAGTCTCCATGACTTCCAGCAGGTCCTTTCCCCTTGGCGGCCTCAGTTTCCTCCTTTGTAAAATACAGCGGTTGGATTTTATTTTCTAAGACTCCAGTGACCATGCTGTGACTCTGTCAAAGGTGCGGGGGCAGGGGGCGGGGGTGGGGGAAGGGACGTCCCCACGGCTTTGAAGACGCTCCTGCCCCCCGCCGGCTCCTGACCTTGAGCAGGAGCTCTAATCTTCTGAAGCTCTTTGTCCTCCTTTGCAGAAGGGGTAGAATCCTGCTTTTCAGGGCATTTGTGTGTCTCTGAGGTGGTGCTGCAAAGCTCTGAGGTCAGCGCCTGGCCTAGAAGTGGGGCTCAACGAATGGGCTCTGCTTTTCCTCCAAGTTTTTAAACATGGGGTGAAGACTGGCCCTCAGAGAAGGGAGGAAGGCCAGCTGTTCGGGGTCAAGGAAGGCTTGTGGCAGTGGGGTCTAAACTGGGCTTGGGACGAGGAGAGGTTGTGGCCAGGTTGGGGAGAGAAGGCCAAAAGCAATGAGCAGCTTTGGCTGGGAGTTGGGCATGGCGGGAAGAGGGCTCTGAATCCAGGCGGGAGGCGGGTGGAAGATGGAGACCAGGGATACTGAGAGGCGGGCGGGTGCCCGGGACACTGAGGGGTAGATGGGCGCCCGAGACACTGAAGGGAGGGGCATCTCAGTCCTCCCCGCCCTGGACTGTGGCCCAACCCTTCCCCACCCAGAGGCTCTGCCCCTTAGCCAGGCCCCAAGGGCAGGATTTGCAAGGAACCCACTTCAAAGGGTCCCAGGAAGCTTGAGCAAGCCCCAGAGGAAGCAGCGCAGCCTCTAGCCCAGCTCCGGGAGGGGGCTTCCTCCCACCCTGCCTCCTCTCCAAATGTGGGCGCCACCTTCAAGTTCCCCTTCCCCAGCCTCAGACCACGGCGCCTGGGGAGCGGAGCTCGGGAGCAGTCTGCTCCGCCACGTGCACCCCTGGAGGCTCACGTGAAGGCTGTGCTCAGGCCTGCCTTGCGGCCGCTGCTGGGAAGACGTTTCCTTGAGCAAGATGCAGCCCTAGTACTGGCACATGTGTGCAACGCACATTTACTGAGCACCTGCTGTATGCCAGCTCCCCGGGCACAGCGCGATGGAGTGAAACTGGGCTTCTGTCCCAAATGGAGTCCCTCTGCCTGAAGGGGAGGGAAGGTGAGGAAGTAATTATAACCTCGGGTGAGAGCTGAGGTTTGTTCCAGGGTGAGATGATTGATTCGCCTGGGAGTGCCCAGCTTGCTTTTCAAAGTGACTTTTGATTGTAAAGGTAAAAGTAGCTAAGGTTTAACGCTCACTCACCGTATGCCAGACACTGTGCTAAGGGCTTAATGTATAATCTCCCTTAATCCCAGCAGCCATCCTGGAGGCTGGAAGCCGTCATTATGCCCATTTTACAGATGTGGCAGTTGAGATTGTAAGACTTGCCCAAGGCCACACAGTTGGTTAATAGCAGAATCCAGGTCTGCTGGGCCCGTGATTCGGTCATTCACCTGCCAGATCTGTCCTGGCCCACACTGCAGGCGAGAAGCTCTCCTACATTTAGTGGCGGGGCAGGGCACGGGGGGCGGGTGGGGGGGTCCAGTGTCTCTCCTCCAACGTTGTTCCAAGGCAAGACTTGAAGAAGGAAAAGGAGAGGACCTCTCTTGGTGGTCCAGCGGTTAAGACGCCACACTCCCAATGCAGGGGGCCCGGGTTCAAACCCTGGTCAGGGAACTAGATCCCACACGCCACAAGTAAGACCTGGCACCACCAAGTAAATGACTTTCAAATAAGTACATGAATGAAACAAAATGGTTCGTTGTAAAAAAAGAAGGGATAGGAGTTGCCGAAGTGGAAAGGGCACCTGGGGAGATGATACAGTTTGGACAACAGCAGGCAGATATGAGACCACACGGTGTGTTAAAAGAAGGCTGGCTAGACTGGGCTCTGGGGTGAAGCACACTCAGCTGTTTAGCTCCACCTCTGTGGTCCTGGCAGTGTGGCTTTAGGCAGGCAAGTTCTTTCTGAGCCTCAGTTTCTTCACCTGCAAAAGTGGAGACAATATTAACTTCCCCTTCTAGGGATGAGTTCACAAGTAAAAGTGGCTTGGCACATAGTAGGCCTTTGAGAAAATGAGTGCACAGAAGGGAGAGAACTGGTTCAGAGGGCCAGCGCCAAATGTGGCCATCTGTGGAGAGGCTCCTGTGCCCGGGCACTGCTGTAACTGGTGCTGGGGCTGAGAAGGGCTGTTGGATTCATTCCTCGCCTCCGGGAGCTTACAGTCTAGTCCAGACAGTGCAGAGGCTCCGAAGACAAGTAAGAGTTGAGCTGGCTGAGACCAGGGTCCCAGGGCCTGTAGTAGGGGGTTCCCGGAGGTCGAGGAGAGCCTGATCCCTGGGGGCTTCGCTGCAGAGGTGGCCGCTGGACTGCCCTTGAAGACTGCCGCAGGGCATCATTCCCGGTATCCAGCCGCAGTGGCCCTCTGGGTTCTGAGCAGTTCAGTTCTTCCAGAGGCAGTGGAGAGAAGTACCTGGGAGAGGGCATGCCAGATCTGTCTAGGCTGCCTGGGCTAGGACTCCAGTTATTTTCCAACTTAAATTATTTGGCTGCGCTGGGTCTTAGCTGCACACAGAGGCTCTTCATCGCATCAGGCAGGGCCTTCCGCTGCGGCGTGCAGGCTTCGTTGTTCTGCAACGTGTGGGATCTCTGTTCTCTGACCAGGGATCAAACCCACGTCCCCTGCGCTGCAGGGCAGATTCTTAATCCCTGGGTCACCAGGGAAGCCCCTGTTTCCCAGCTTTTACAAGCAAGCCTGATCCTTTGCAAAAGGACACAGGAACAGTGCTCCCCTCATGGGCGAGACTGTGGTTTCAATGTTTACCGTTATCTGGCTGTCCTGAGCACCCCCGCCCCCAATAAGTCCTAGCAAAGGTGGGCACCTGAGCATGCTGGTGGGCTGAAATCGGGGATTAGCAGGTGAGAGCCCTGCAGCCACACCCACACAAACACACACCTACACACAGACACACACCCACACACTCACTTTCACACCTACACACACTCACACACATATGCACACACACACACCCAGACACACACACACATTCACTCACTCACACACCCACACTCACACACATACACCCCACACACACACCTACACACAGCCACACACATGCACACACCCATACACACTCACACACCCCCCCACACTCACACACCCACTCACACACATACTCACACCCACACACTCACACTCACACCTACACACAGATGCACACACCTACACACACCCACACTCACACAAACACACCCACACCCACACACTCACATTCACTCACACACACACATGAACACACCCACACACCCTCACACACACACACACCTACAGTCACACACATATGTACACACCCAGACACACACTCACACACACATTCACTCACTCACACACATACACCCACACCCACACACTCACACCTACAGTCACACACATGCACACACCCATACACACACACACACTCACCCACTCACACACATACCCATCCACCCACACACACCCACACTTATACACTCACCCCCACACACCCACACTTACACACATATGCACACACACTCACACCCCCACACAGTAATGCACACACACACCCACACACTCAGTCACACACACTCACACCCACCCCACCCCCCACACACTGACACACCCACACACACACACACACCCACACACACACTCACACACCTACACACACCCACACACTCAAAATCACACCTACACACACTCATACACATATGCACACACCCACACACACCCACACACACACACACAGAAACACACCCACACCCACACACACGCACATTCACTCACTCACACACCCACATTCACTCACTCACACACCCACACTCACACACATACACACCCCCACACACAAACACACCCACACCCACACACACACATTCACACACACATACACACACCTGCACACTCACGCTCACACACACACAGCTACACAGAGACACACATGCACACACCCACACTCAACACACACGCTCACACACACAGCCACACTCACACACACACTCATACACTCCCACACACCCACACACACACCCACCCCCCACACACCCACATTCACTCACACCTACAATCACACCCCCACTCACCCACACTCACACCCCCCCACACCCATTCACTCACACCTACACACACCCACACACCCACACTCACCCACTCACACACACACACACCCATCCACCCACACACACCCACACACACCCACACACTTACACACACCCACACACTTACATACATATGCACACACACTCACACCCCCACACACTAACTCACTCACACACTCACACTCACAGTCACTCACGCACACCTAACCACAGTCACACACACACTGATACACCCACACATACACACACCCACCCACACACTCACACACACATGCTCACACACACACTCATTCACACACCCACACTCACAGTCACTCACACACACACCTACCCACACACACAATCACACATACACTCACACACACACCTACACACACACTCACACCCACACACTCACACACACCCACACACACTCACACACACACTCACACCCACACCCACACACTCACACACACTCACACTCGCTCACACACACTCACACACACACACTCACACTCACACACACACTCACACACACTCACTCACTCGGGCCCCACTTGCCTGCAGTATAAGCCCTGCCCGCTGCAGTGGCACTAAGGCCCCAGGGCTCTCTGGGGCCTTTATGGGGTGATTCCATCTCCATTAGGGCTTACTATGTTGCTCTAAATACCACCTTTCAGGGCGCTTTATAAGACTCACTGAAGAACTTTCCTTGTTAACAGTCAGCAGAGCAGGAAGGACTCAGGGTCAGACAGGAAGAGAGGCAAGCGCGTGTCGCAGGTGAGTGACTGCAGACCAAGGTGCCCGCTCCACGCCCTCTGGCCGCTGACCATCCTGCCCACAAGCTTCTGCTGCTGTCCTGTGCCACAGATGAGACACAGCTCTAGGCTCTCAGTCCGGAGCTGAGCACGGCCTCCAGGCACTCAGCGCCCAGCCAGCAGGGCCTGCCTGCCTGCAGCCGGCATGAGGGTTCAGGAGACGTACACACCCCGCACGAGGCCCAAACAACACCGCGAGGTCTCTCACACACCTGCCGACACCTGCCTTCACCCCTCGGTTCACGAGCTCAGCCAACTACGTGTCAGCTGCTGTTCCCCACACACTTCCCTGCCCTCTGGGACAGCATCTTCTGGTGGCACACCCAGCATACAGAGCCTGCAGTGGAGTGGAGCACAGCACACGCAGCCTTACACACAGCACACAGAGACTGCAGCGGTGTGGAGCACAGCACACGCAGCCTTACACACAGCACACAGGAAACCTGATGCCCACCATGTAAGGCCCATAACCCAGAGGGCCCAACACAACTGCAAAACCCTCATGCATACCATGTACTACACACACACACACACACACACACACACACACCCTTCACAGGCATCCACAGGGCCCTGTGCACACCTCCTGCCCTTTCCCCTCAGCCACAGACGCTGCTTCCTCTGGCTGAACCATGTGTAACCACAATAACAGCTGAGATTTAAGAAGCGCCTTCCATCGTCTTGGCCTCTGCGGTTAACATGCACGATCATTTTCATCTTCACAGTAACCCTCTGAAGTAGGTTCACACGTCTTCCGGATGAGCAAACTGAGCCTCCAAGAAGTGAAATGTCCAAAAACTCATAGGCTGACTCCACAGGTCACGCTCGCAACCTCTGCCGAGTGCAGCACGCTCACAGTCACATATAAATCCTCTCTTGTCCACACGTGCTCACACACACAGACACACGTCCACACACTCGCACAGACACTTGTGCACTCACACGCTCTCAGGGGACAAGGCTCTCCTCCCGTCGTCTTGGCCAAAGGCTTTAGTTATGCTGCCCACACCTGTAGCTAATCCCTCCCCCCTCTCCTGGGGAGATGTCTGAACCCGCTTCCCAAGGGCGGGCGCCAAGGCTGACAGGCCGAGATGTCCACATCTGGCAGGGAGGACCCAGGAGCCAGAGTAGCCCAGTGTGGCTGTTGGGTGAGAAGGTCCAAGGGGGTCAAGAAGAGGCTGGGGTGAGAGGGGAGGTGGGCAGAGGGGGCGGTGGCTTTCCAGGAAGCCAGGCCCGCTACAGCGGTTCCTCCTGGACTGGGCTGGCCACGTGGTGGGTTGGGCAATGGGGGGTGGTGGGTGGAGAGGTAGTCAGGCAAGAGAGAGAACACTTCCCGGTTCTTTCACTAATACCAGGCACTTCTGTCAGGAGGAGCAATGAGCTCACATCTAGGAACATTTGGGGAGAGGTGCCTTGAAGGAGCAAGTGGGAAGCCAGAGTCCTCCAAAGTGTTAAAACGGACCAACTGATTCTCCCATTCCAGGGCTGGCGGGGAGGGGTGCTCTGCACAGCAGCCTCTGGGCCTCCCTTTCCCAGGATAGGCAGCAGTTAGAGCAGACTAGGCAGATCCAAACACTCACTCCTCTGCCTTTGAGCTGTGCAACCTTTGGGCATATTGTTTAGGCTGTTGCAGCCTTAGTTTACTCTTGTTCAGTCGCTAAGTCTTGTCCAACTCTTTGAGACCCCAGGGACTGCAGCAAGCCAGGCTTCCCTGTCACTCACTATCTCTTGGAGCTTGCTTAAACTCATGTCCATTGAGTCGATGATGCCATCCAACCATCTCATCCTCTGTCGTCCCTTTTTTGCCTTCAGTCTTTCCCAGCATCAGGATCTTTACGGAAGAGTTGGCTCTTCGCATCGGGGGGTCAAAGTATTGGAGCTTCAGCTTCAGCATCAGTCCTTCCAATGAATATTCAGGGTTTGACCTCTTTGCTGTCCAAGGGGCTCTCAAGAGTCTTCTCCAACACGACAGTTCAAAAGCATCAGTTCTTCAGTGCTCAGCCTTCTTTGTGGTCCATCTCTCACATCCATACGTGACTACTGGAAAAACCATAGCTTCGACTATACGACTATACGACTATAATGACATCTACCTCCCAGAGGAGAATTAAGTGATACGCATGTCTGACTCGTCCTTAGACGCGGCTGCTCTCAGATTCCTGAATTCTTAGAGGCGCCTGAGCGGAGAAGCTCTCTCTGACCGACGATGGTTGGGTGCACAGTTCAGAAATACCAGGAAGCGGGGCGTCAAGCTGCTCAGCGGGCGACTGCTTCTTGAGCCTTTAGGCCATTTCAGCTGAGGCCTTCGGGCCAGTGTTGAGCTCGGCCCCGGAGGGCAGAGGGTAAGAGCGGGGCTCGGCGCAGGATCCCTCAAGGCTAGCCTCGGTTGCACAGGCTCTTGGAGGCGCTCAAACCTGCGAGGACCTGGGGGCGCCAGCGAGTCCCGAGGGCCTGGAGCGCCTCCCCGCCCCCGCTGGGAGCAGGTCCGGCCCCTTCGGAGACACCGGGGGCGTGGCCCGTGACGTCACCCGGGCATGAATGGACAGGGGCCGGTCCGCTCTCCGCCCGCATTAAGCTCTCGGGCGGGCGGGAGGAAGCTGCGGGCAGGAGGCGGACCGGGGCCGGCCGGCGGCGGGCGTGCGGAGCGGGGCGCGGAGCCGGGCGGAGAGCGAGGAGCGCGGCATGGGGCGTCGGGCGCCGCCCGCCTGCCTCGCGCTGCTGTGGGGCTGCGCGCTGGCCGCGGCCTTCGCGGCGCAGGGCAAGGAAGGTAAGTGCTCGCGGCCCGACCCCGGCCCCTGCTCCGTCCCGAGCCCGGCGCGCCGGGACGCGCGCCACTTCGGAAACTCCAGTCCTAGCGTGCTGAGGTCCGGAGGGCTCGCGGGCTGCGAGCCGGGCGAGTCTGGGACCCCCGCCCCAGCCCACGCGGGGCTGTAGGCGCTCCTAGTACTAAGAGGCTGGGGCCCGGGCGCGCGGGGCTCAGAGGCCGCAGAGAAGCGGACTCGGCGCCGGCCACGAGGCTTCAGGAACGCGTCCCGGCGGGGTCGCGGGGTCTCTTGGATCAGGAGTGTCCGGGGGTCTTTCCCGGGGCTCAACTTCGTGGTGACCTGAATTCGCTAACCCTCTTGCCCCGATTTTGCGGAGAAAGCGTTTCTGTGGAGGCCACTCACGTTGGGGAGGGGCTCCATGGCCGGCAGGGACACCCTTGCAGAAGCCCCAGCTCCCTGAAGTTTTCTCTACACCCCGTGATGCCTCCAGTCGGGGAGGAGAGCTCGCGGAGAGTTTCCGGCCAGTTTGCCCACGCACAGCCCTCCTTCCCGCCCCGCACTCCGGGACTCGGGGGGCCGGTCCCCGGGCCGCGAGTGCGGACAGGAAGTCCCAAAGTCAAGCGTTCTGAGCGACGGGTGACTCAGAGCCAGGAAATGCAGCAGGTGGGGGCGCGGCCTGCCAAGGTGTGGAGCCGGCACCCCAGAGCCACCGCGGAGTCCGGGCACCCGGGGGTGGGGGCCTGACTCACCCGCCCCCGCCGCCGCGCTGGGTGAGGGGCCGCGAGGACTTCGCCCAGGGCGGGGCCGCGGGTGGGTGGGGGCGTTGCCGCCTTGGCTGGGGTCGCGGAGCGGACGGGGGCTCTTGCCCTTGGCCGAGGCGCTTCCTGTCCACCCGGCCGAGGCCGGCTTAAGTTTCCGACTGAGGTCTGCCCGCCCGCGGGGGCAGAGGAGGTTTCCGCAGGCTCCACCAGAGGGAAGTGCGGAGGAAACCCGGGCCCCGTGAGAAGTTTCCTTCAGCCTTGCCTTCCTTTTCCGCCTCCCGACCTGGGGTTGGAAGTTTTGCTGTTCCAAGTTGGGAGTAAAAGAGGCCCGAGCCGGAACTCTTTGGGGGTGGGGGTGGGGGCGGCATCTTGCCCGCGCCCCTGGTCAGTCGGGGTTCCCGGTCCCAGCTTGCAGGCTAAGTGGGTGGGCTCTTCTGTGACCCTCAGTATCCCCCCACCCCACCTTTTTGTCCTCCTCCTTCTGGGGGATTGTGGTTGGAGGGAAGGAGGGAGACAGCCGCATTCACTGCAGGCCTTTCCTGAAGGCCCGGGAGGTGGGGTAGGGGGATCAGGCAGGACTGGTGTCCTGGGTGATGGCTGTGCTGTAGCCTTGCCCGGGGCCGCTGTCGAGCCCCTCCTAGCCTAGATGACTAGTGCCCGCCACACCCCGACGTGCGTGGCATGGGGGAGGAAAAGGACCAGGGAAGGTTTTTGCTCAGGCTCCCAGAGTCCCTGTGAGGGCCTCCCCAGGGAGCTGTTCTGGGGGAGCGGGGGTGGGGGGTACGAGTGGGATGTCCCAGCTGGGGCTCCACAGATGTGGAGCCTCTGCCTGGAGATGGGCTGGGGGTGCAGACACAAGCCCCTTCCACCTTCGCCCAGCTGCTGCCCTGTCCCTCCTCCTTTGCGTAAGTGCAGAACTCGCTGCCTTAGGAGCCTTAGGCCCCATGGAGCCTGTTAAACTCTTAGCAGCCCCTGAATCCGTCCTTTTACAAATGGGGAACCTGAGGGCGCCCTGAGCCCTTTGTCTCCAGAGGGTTAGCTCTGAACATCTGGCTTCTTGGGCTCCAGAGCCCAGGGCCCCTGCACCCAGATCCTGGGCTGGGTTTTCCTGAGACGTGAGAATGCCTGCAGGGTTTGCTGGCCTGAACTGGGAGGTGGGCTGGAGAGCGCTCCCGAGGCCTGGGAGCCCTTGGCGTCTTGGTTCTCTCAGAGCCCAGTGTGCCCTCTGTCCCCTGTCCCCTTTTCTCTTCGTTTCTCTCCCCATCCTGTCCCCCAGCCCCAGTCCCCTGCCTCCCCACTTCGTTAGGAACCAGCCTGTCTCCTTCGGAGGGATGGGGAGACCAGGGAGGTGATGCCTTTGAGTAAAGAGCTCTCAAGCGTTGTGGACCCACAGGGTTATTTGCGATGGAATTTCAGACTGAGAAGAAGGTTTTCCTGCGGGTGGGGTGAGGGCCGGGGCCCCTGGATGAGCCCAGCTTAGCCCAGGCCTTGGTGAAGCCTTCAGGGCCCGCGGAGGGGCTCCCGGGCCCTGCCCTGCCCTTGCCCCGTACCAGCTGGGTCCCTGGAAGCGGCTCAGGGAGAAGCCACCCGTCAGGGTGGGGCCAACGGGCTGGGCGCCTGTTCCTGGTGATCGGCTCTAGGGAATTTCCCCCGGGAGGGAGGGGGCTCCTTCCTGTGTGAAGGCTTCTTTTCTTCTCCAATGAGCCCTACATTTCTAAAAGTAGGTCTTGGACTGAAAGGGGAGCAAGCTCTGGCAGGGGTAGTGGGGGTCCCTCCGTGCCAGGTTAACCCTTCAGCACCTGGGAGCCATGAGCCCCTCCCTCAGGAGTGTAGACTGCAACCCCCCCCCTCCGCCCCGCCCCGTCTAGGGAAGGGGGGCGTCCTCTCACCTTTGTCCTCCTACTTCCCCGGGCTGGAGCCAGGAACCCCCAGATTCCTTCCTGTGCAGCCAGAACATTCCATTTGCCAGTGGGCCTAGTGAATTTCCCAAGCCTGTGCCTCGGGCATGTCCGAGCAGATCCCTGCCCCTGCCCACCCCCCAGCCGCCCTCCCCTGTCCCCTCAGCCTCAGGCTGTGCCATCCCCAGCCGCGCTGTGGGCCTTTCCTGGAGGGCCTGGCCAGGTCAGCAGCGGTCAGCTGGCAGCTCTCCGCTCGCAGTCCCGGGGGAGTGGGGTGGTCTGCCCTCAGCAAAGGGTTTCTCAGAGTCTGCCAGGCTCCCCTCCCCATCCTCTGCATCTGTCTGAATCAGCTCCATCTCCACCTGCCTGGGATTCCACCCTGAGAGGCATTCAGGTCCAGGCCTTGAAGAATGCTGCTTCTTGGGGCCATGCTCCTCAGGTTTCAGAGTCCAGAAGAAGTCAGCACTAGGCCCCTCCCCACCCCCTCACCTCAGGGCTTTTCCTGAATCTGGGGACCTTACAGAGGGTCCCTGCTTGTTCTCCAGGCCCCGGATCCTCCGGGGAGGGTCACTCTTATTGGTAGCTGCCTGGACGTTACTCGGAAATGGGGCAGGAGGCTGCACCAGGGGTCTTGACTGCAGTTGATGGGGCTGGCAAAGCTAGGGGTGGGCAGTGGGAGGTGCCTGAGGGCACGGCTGGATCTGGGGAAGCCCCTGGCAACGTGTCCTTCCCGAGAATGCCGATGCCTCTCTGGGGACAGTGAGGTCCTGGCAGCTGTTTGCTCTGGGCCTGGATCCTCCCTTTAAGGGTTTCCATTTCAGTCCCTGGACACCTCTGGCAGGTCAGTGGCCAGGGTGTCAGGGACTGGAGGCAGCGGGAACGGCTCTCCAGGGCCAGGCCTCGCCAGCTATGTGTGTCTGTGGGTCCCTCCTGGAGGCCCCGTGGGTTCAGGGCTTTGTCCTGCCTGTTCTGTGGCTTTTGCGGGGGGGAAGATCCGTTTCCAGACACCCCCCAGCAATCCCACTCCCCTTTCTGGAGTCGTTGCCACCTGTTGACAGCTCTGTCCTCTTGGAGGGCCAGGAGACACGTGTGTGCACGCGTGTGCTGCATCTGGGTGGCCTTTGTGGGCCTGAGGGTATTTTGTGCTATGTGTGTGGGGTGGGGGATGTGGCTGGAGCAGATAAGCGTGCCCCCAAGACCTGCGTGCGTGTGAACTGCTGCAGAAGGGCCTCTTCCGGAAGCAGGCAGAGAGGCGTGGTGTCACTCAGGGCTGGCCGCTATCCCCTGCTGGGCTGAGCTCTGCCCTCTTTGCCCAGCTGGGGCTGCGAGCGGGCGGCGTGGCTGGAGGGAGAGGCCTAGTCCTCACCTGTCCTGCGCTGTGACTGTGACGAGGTCCCCTCCCTCCCTATGGGCCCTGCATCCCTGTTTCTGGAGAGATGGGTCTTCTTGGCCGTGCTGACCCTGAGCGGTGGGGTCTCTCTCTGGGGGCTGGGGAAGCCTGTAAGGCCAGTGGGGATTCCTGAGGGGCTCCTGCCTTTTCCACACGGCCTGCCCCCGAAGACCTCCAAGCTGACCCAGTTTCCCCTCTCTGATCTCTTACAGTTGTCCTGTTGGATTTCGCTGCGGCTAAAGGGGAGCTCGGCTGGCTCACACACCCCTATGGCAAAGGGGTAAGCTGTCTGCGGTGGGTGGGGGCCTGGGGATGGAGAAGCTGAGACCCGGGGAGGATGGGGCCTGGCCCAGAGCTGATGGCTCAGCCAGGGTTTAAATCCAGGTTTCTCACTAATTAGGCAGGCTGGGGCGAGAGGGCAGGGAAGGGCCCTGAGAGGTAGGGAGAGCTGGGAGACAGCCGGAGGCCTAGCAGAGCAGGACCCCAAGATGCCCCAGAAGGCTGACGCCCAGATGAACCCCCTCTGGCTCCCACCATCCCCCTCTTGGAGGGAAAGAGTTCGAGGCTCCCCCTGTCTCTGAGGTCCCGGCTCAGGAGACAGGGATGAGCTAGAGACACAGAACGGTGTTCCCAGGTCCCCGTAGCCCCGGAAGCCGGGTTGGGTTCCTCCTGGCCAGGCCCCTCTCCGTGCTTCTCCAGAGGCTGCTTCCCTTTCCTGCTTGAGGCTGAGTTCGCTTTGTCTCTTTCCCACCAAGTCCACCCCTCCCCTGCCCACCGGTCCCCTGCCCTCCCCTCCCCCTGCCCTCCCCTGCCCACCGGTCCCCTGCCCTCCCCTCCCCCTGCCCTCCCCTGCCCACTGGTCCCTTGCCCTCCCCTCCCCTGCCCACCGGTCCCCTGCCCTCCCCTCCCCTGCCCACCGGTCCCCTGCCCTCCCCTCCCCTGCCCACCGGTCCCCTGCCCTCCCCTCCCCTGCCCACCGGTCCCCTGCCCTCCCCTCCCCTGCCCACCGGTCCCCTGCCCTCCCCTCCCCCTGCCCTCCCCTGCCCACCGGTCCCCTGCCCTCCCCTCCCCTGCCCACCGGTCCCCTGCCCTCCCTCTCCTGCCCTCCCCTCCCCCTCCGCCCTCCCCTCCCCCCCCTGCCCTCCCCTGCCCTCCCCTCTCCTGCCCCTCCCCTCCCCTCTCCCTCCCCTCCCTTCACCCTGCCTTGCTGTGTCCTGGACGGGTGGGCAAGACCCCAGGGCCCCCTCCCCAGCTTTGTGTGTGCTGCTGTGTGGCCTTGGGGAGGATACTGATGCTCTGGGCCTCGGTTTCCCCCGTATTGAATTTGTTCTGGAGCCTGAGCTGTCTCCAGGGGGTACTCAAGACTGTTTCTGTTGCTGGCCAGATCTGTGAGTGAGCTGGGCACTGGCCCCTGGTCACCTTAGCTCCGTAGGCCTGGAGTTTAATGTCAGCAGGTTCCAGGATCCTGGAATGTCATCCAGCCAAGTCATGACACAGAGCAGGAAACTGAGGCCCAAGGGCATCTGAGGCCAAGGTCGCACAGTGCAGCCCAAGCCTTTCTCCTTGGCCCCTTCCGCTTTTTCCACACCTATGTTCATTCATTCGACAAATACTTTCCTGAGTACCTACTGCATTTGAGGTAGGCCCTGGGGATGCAGAAATGCCCTAAGGAGCTCAGACTCTGCTGTGGCAGCAAGATGTAGCTGTCACCATGTGGGTGCTAAGACGGCGGAGGCCGTGGGAGTCTGAAGGAAGCACTCGCCCCAGCCGTGGCCCAAGCTGGGGAGCCTTCCTGGGGGAGGCTGAGCAGTCATCTGAGCAGTGGTGCGGAATCAGCCGCTGTTGCTGACCCGCCCCCTTCCCTGCCACTCGCGCGCGTCTGCACAGGGCGTGATGGCGATGGCGATGGTGCCAGGCGCCTTGTGTGCCCGCCGCCCACGCCAGGCCGTGCGCTCAGCGTTCGGTAGCCCTTCTGCGTTCATCTTCGCAGCGAGTTTGTGGAGTGGCTCTGGCCCCCACGGCAGGATGGCGACTTTGAGGCTCGGAGAGCTAAAGCCACCTGCCTGAGGCCACGTGGGATCCCAGCCTCCGCCCTCTGCTCACTCTCTAATACAGGGGTTTAGCACCCCGGCACTGGCGTCAGGGGTGACACCAAGGGGTCAGATCCAGTTCAGCCACTGGTAACGCGTGAGGGAGACTTGGAGCCCCTTCCTGGACCCGAGAGTGAGGCTGGCAGGAACCGGAGAGCCTAGCGCCTGGCCCGCCTCCCGGCTGGTGCCTCTGGGCCCCCGCCTCCCTGCCCACACTCCCCTTTCGCCCCGCGCAGTGGGACCTCCTGCAGAACATCATGAATGATGCGCCCATCTACATGTACTCCGTGTGCAACGTGGTGGCCGGCGACCAGGACAACTGGCTCCGCACCAACTGGGTCTACCGCGGGGAGGCCGAGCGCATCTTCATCGAGCTCAAGTTCACCGTGCGGGACTGCAACAGCTTCCCCGGGGGTGCCAGCTCCTGCAAGGAGACCTTCAACCTCTATTACGCCGAGTCGGACGTGGACTACGGCACCAACTTCCAGAAGCGCCAGTTCACCAAGATCGACACCATCGCGCCCGACGAGATCACGGGCAGCAGCGACTTCGAGGCGCGCAACGTGAGGCTGAACGTGGAGGAGCGGTCCGTGGGGCCGCTGACGCGCAAGGGCTTCTACCTGGCCTTCCAGGACGTGGGCGCCTGCGTGGCGCTGCTCTCTGTGCGTGTCTACTACAAGCAGTGCCCCGAGCTGCTCAAGGGCCTGGCCCGCTTCCCCGAGACCATCGCCGGCTCCGACGCGCCCGCCCTGGCCACGGTCGCGGGCACCTGCGTGGAGCACGCCGTGGTGCCCCCCGGGGGCGAAGAGCCACGCATGCACTGCGCCATGGATGGCGAGTGGCTGGTGCCCATTGGCCAGTGCCTGTGCCAGGCGGGCTACGAGAAGGTGGAGGACGCCTGCCAGGGTGAGTGAGGGCGCTGCGGCGGAGGCCGTGCTCCCGGGCTCTGGTCTCTGCCCTTGCAGGCGGGGGCCTTGGTGAGGCTGTCCTTGCTCTGACACGCGGTGGTTCTGTTAGTGGAAATCTCAGAGGCTTCCTAGTTCATGAGAACGATCCCACTGAGGAAAGGACAGGGTGGAGAATGTGTGTGAAGACTCTCAGACAGGAATGGAGGTGAGAGTGTTAGTCGCCCAGTCATGTCTGACTCTTTGCAGCCCCGTGGACTGTAGCCCACCAGGCTCCTGGGTCCATGGGATTCTCCAGGCAAGGATGCTGGAGTGGGCTGCCCTTTCCTCCTCCAGGGATCTTCCCAGCCCAGGGATCGAACCCAGGTCTTTCGCATTGCAGGCGGACTCTTCACTGTTTGCGCCACCGGGGAAGCCCCCAGACAGGAATCCTGGCGTTCACGTCCAGCGGTGTGGCTTTCAGCCAGCTCTTCACCCTCTCTGCATCTGGGTTTCCTCGTCTGTACGATGGACGGGAACACAGTGCCCATCTTGTAGGGTTGTTATGGCAGTCAGGTGACTTAATACTCGTGAAATGCTGAGGTCAGTGTCTGACACAGAAGTGTTTTTAAGTGTGATTGTTGTTTTTGGTTCATCCCAGAAGTTTACCTTGAGTATCTATTGTGAAATAGTGCGGTGGGCACAGTGCCTTCAGTCCCAGGAGCCGGTTCCTTCTCTGTTGACTCACTGTGTGACTCTGGGCAAGTCACTGAATCTCTCTGGGGCTCAGGCCCCTCTTTGGTTCTCGGAGGCGAGTGAAGTGGACCCAGGGTTTGCATCCCCTGGCCGCACGTGACAGTCCCCTGAGAAGCTGTTTGAAAAAGGCCTGCTTGGGAGGGGTGCTCAGGACTGCCTCCGCTGCCTCCCCCACCCCGGGCCATGGGCCCAGATCTGCCCACCGGGGCTTCTGCTGATGACGAGGGGGCCGGCATCATCAGACTCTCTGGGGACAGGGCCCGAGCTCTCATCGAGAGGCCATGGCTTGGCACAGCCAGGCCTGTGATAGCGGAGTGCGCTGAAGTGACGTGGATTCTTTCAGTGGTGACTTTTTCTGGAAATGGCTGTGGGGCAGGGCCTTTGTGGAATGTGGGCCGACCTTTGGCAGGCTCTGGGAGCTTCTTTGCTGAGATAAGCGGGGTGTTGAGAAATCGGGGGTTCGGGGCCTGCACTTACACACACCGACCGGTGACCTTTGGTGAGTGTCTCTTCACCTCTGGCCTCAGGCTTCCTGATCGAAAGATGAGAAGTTCAACTGTTCTAGCAGATTGTATTGTTACCTAGCAACCGTGTATCCTGCGAGGTTTCAGGTACTGGAGGACTCTGAAGCCCTTTCTCACGGGCTGCACTTGCCTCTTAGAGCCAGTCCTCAGAACCTTGCTTAACGCAGTCTGTAGCCCCGAATGAGAAGTCTGCTGAGAGCCTCTCTGCCTGTGGCGCAGTCTCTGCCCTGGCCCTCCCACCGCCCTCTGGCCTCCCAGCTGCCCTCTGCTCCTCAGCTGGCCCTGCCTGTGGTGACCTCAGGTGCACGCCCCTGGGTTTCAGACAGTGGCCGCCGGGGGCTGGGGGGGAGGCCGCCCTGGGTGAGCAGACTCCTCCCCATGACATCCTCACACAGGAATGCAGGCGGGGGGTGGGGGGCAGCTGAGAACTTTCCACAGGCTGGTGATTCAGGCCCGGCCGTGATAAGTGGACAGTTGAAGTGGGGGGTGTCTCTGCATGAAGGGGGGTTGGGCTTCCCTCCCTGGGAGCGGGGGATCCGGCCTCTCAGGCTTTGTTTGTGAAGAGTTGAGCTGCCCCAGGAGGGAGGCCTGGTTTCCAGGACCGGAATCTTTGACTTTGCTCCAGGGACCCTCTGCCCCACCAGCCACCTGTTGCCCTGGTTTTTCCCCCTTGGAGTCCCTCTCCCTAAAGTCCCTTCCGTGTGGCTCAGGGGCCCTCTGTGTGGTTGGGAACTCCCAGCCTGGCGACTCTGAGCCTGCAGACCTTCCCCAGCCCCCAGGACCCTGATGGCGGGGGAGACCCAGTTACAGAGCTCGGTGCTGCCCCGGGCAGGCGCTCTGTCAATCTGCTCCTGCAGGTCTGTTCTGCCGCTCTGAGAGGCAGGGACTGCTGCCCGTCCCATCTCACAGACAGGGAACTGAGGCTCAGAAAGGTGAAGAAACCTGCCTGGCATCACACGGCTGAGACTAGTCGCCCCAGGACTGGATCTAGCCGAGGCAGCGGCATCCAAGCCAGAGGATGGCTCAGGAGGCGGGGCGGGAAGTGACCGGTTCCTCTGGAATCCCTGAGTCAGCGCCCGGCCCGGATGGACGCTCAGGGCAGCAGGGTGGCAGGTCGTGGCACAGGCGGTGAGGGGGCTGGGGGCGGGGGCTCTTCCTGAGCACGTTGTGGAGGAAACAGGGAGCTGTCAGGCCTGTCCCCTGCCTGCCCTCCGCAGAGCCGTGTGCCGAGAGGGCCCCACTGGGGCTTGACTGGTGACAAGCCAGGCCCAGAGTGGGGCTGGGCAGCCCCAGGTTACCAGCAGCCGGCCCAGGTGATCGCCAGCTCCTCCCTAGGGTCCCCTCCCCAGGAAGCTCAGGAGAGAGCTACGTGGGCAGTGGAAGGGAGCCGCCACCCAGGTGCTGTGCGGACAGGTGGGCACGCGGCCCGCTCTGCCAAGCTATGTCAGGAATGAGCCCGCTCCCCTCCGGCGCCCCTGCCCCCAGCCCTGCCTCGGGGACGCTGGAGCCGCTCAGGCTGACTGCCATGTCCCTCGGGGCGGCTCTGTCTCCCTGTTTGTCTCAGCTTCCTGTCCTGGCACAGCAGCTGGCAGCTCGGCCCGGGGACTGCGGGCCAGGTGAGCAGGTGGCCAGCAGCTTGGTCCAGAGGCTTGGTCCAGCAGCTGGGGCGGGGGCTTGGGGGTCAGGAGGTCTCTCCTTGGGGGCTTCTGCTCCCTCGAGGGGCCCAGCCCCTCCCCGCTTCGGTCTCTGTACCCCAGTGCATGGACACCTCATCCCATGCCGAGCATTTCCCAAGCGAAATTTCCTCCGTCTTCACAAACAACCCAGAGAGCCTGAGCAGTTTACTCCCATTTTACAGATGAGGAGACTGAGGCCCTGGGAGAGGAAGTGAGGGAGGGAGCTGGGGCCTGGCACGGGGAGGGCAGTGCACTGTCTTCAAATGCCCCTGGCACGTAGCTTTCTACCTGCAAGCTGTGTGACCTTGGTGAATCCCTTCGGGGCTTCATTCTCCCCACCTATAAAATGGATGGGCTGGAGCCTTAGCACCCAGAGCTACCTCCTGTGACTTTCTGCTGTGGTTCCTCCTGAGAACCTGGCTTGCTCTGGCAGTCTGCAGACGGGGTGACCTCTGCATGGCTGGCACCTGAGTGGCCCAGACCTGGCCCAGGGTCCAGAGCTGAAGAGGAGGCACCCCATAGGGAGGCAGTGGCTCTGGGTGAGGGGCAGGGTGTCCCTAAGCACAGCAGGGGCTGATGCCCAGGCCGAGCGGGCAGTGGTCTGTGATCTCTGGGGAGGGCCCCTGGCATCACTTCCATGGTTTCTTCTGGCCTGAATGGGGGTTGGAGCTGTGGCAGCGCCCCCCCCCCCACCCCGTCCCCACCCAGCCCTCAGCTCACACCGAGGGAGCGCAAAACCTCCGTGGGGGGCCCTCCCTTCCTCCCGCACTGAGGTGAGCGGGTCCCTAGAACGGAAGGAAGGAAGCAGGGAAAGCAAACAGCAGATGAAAGGCTGGTGCCGGGGAGGCGGAGTCTGGCTTATCGCAGCCTGGTGGAGGAATGTGCCCACAGAACGTCCCGGGGTGTGTGGGAGCCGGGCCCCTGGGGCTGGGGCTGTCAGCGCCCCGCATTTGCAGGGTTGCCGACTGCTGCCCGTCAGGTGCGGGGCAAAGTCCAGGCTTTGTGCCTTTGGGCTGGAGTGGCCAGCTGGCCCGGGCTGGGGCAGGTGACTGACCACAGGTGGATCGCCACCGCCACCTCTTGACCCTGTGGCCTTGCCACCACCGGCCGGGGAGGGGCTGGGCCTGGAGGAGGGGCTCTGCCGCTGGATCTGCGTCATGCCAGAGGGCGTATGTCCCTGAGTCATCCCACGCTGCCACCTGAGGGGCTGGCATCGGGAACTGGAAAAACCAGGGTACACCCCTGGGTGCAGCCACCCTGCCCCCGTTCCCCCGCTCAGAGAGGCCTGGGCCTGCCAGGCGACAGGGCCGGGGAAGTTCCCCACGGGTGTGCCAGAGCCGGGATCTGGAGCTGGGCAGGTAACATCTCGGGCACCATCCCCCAGGTCTCCTGGGCACTGAGACGTTTGTTTCTGTGGCCCTGGAGCCTGTTTGTGATGGGCACGCAGGCTCCGTCTTTACTCACCTTCATTCACCCGTCCAGCTGGCAGATGTTAGCTGAGCGTCTGCTGTGTGCCAGGCCCTCTGTCGGGCCAGGGGACACAGAGAAAGCGGATTCCACTCCTGCGTCCCACCAGCTGCCTGTCTCACAGAAGACCCAAAATCGTTTCAGAAGGAGTCCGAAAGCCAGGGCTGTGAATTCCCCTGGAACAGAAGCGGTGTTTGCTTTTCTTGCCGCGGGCAGCTAGCATTATGTCAGACACGTAGGAAGTGCTCCGTTTCTGTTTGGTAAACACAAGATTGGGTAAGAGATGCCCTGATGGTCAGAAGGGGCCAGAAACTGGAGAGTCTGGAGGGCTGTGTAGAGGAGCTCAAGCTGGGTATTGAAGGATGCATAGGAGTTTGCTGATGGGTGAAGGGACAGTGGGTATTCTGTGAGTGAGTCACGTTTCGGAGTGTGTGAGCACCCAGTGTGTGGCCCCTGTCCCCGTCATCTGCCCAGAATGCCAGGAAATGCAACCCTGCAAGGTCAGGAAGACGCGGGGGCCTGCCAGTGGCAGACGCGTGGGCTCCGGGGCCCCTGAGCTTGGGCACACTCTGCCGGGGCCCGGGGAGGGCCCCGGGGAGCTCTGCGGCTGGAGGAGGGGGCAGCACATTCCCGTCAGGCCAGCACATGCCCTGCTGGGGCTGCCTCTCCGCTATTCTCTGGCACATGCCCAGCGGAAATCTCTCCAAATTCCCTCTTTCCTGCCGGCAGCAGGCGGGCCACCCCCGGCTCAGACACCAAAGAACGGAGCCCGCCTCTCTCTGCTCCCGCTTCCTCCTCTGGCCCGGGGCTGGGGGGCTGGGGAGCAGCCACTGGGGGCGAGGGGCCCTGTGGGGTTTACAGGTGCCGAAAGCCTTGTGGGGGTTGGGTCCCTCCCCAGCCTTTGTGCTTGAGCTGGGGGTGTGATTATGTTCTTGGGGGTCCCTGAGCACCCCGCCTCTGCGGGGCCTGGACCACCTGCAGCCAGTACTTAGCCAGGGTGTAAGCCCCTCTGGCAGACAAGTCAGGGCATTCAGGGGAACTGAGATCCCAGGATAAACAGGGCCCAGCTTTCTGAAGTCTCAGTCTAACTTGTAGGTTTGGGGGAGGAGAGAGCTATTTTTGTATTGTAACAGATAAGTAATGAGAAAGAATGCAAGATACACAGGGGTTCCTTAAAGGCAACTGGAGGCTTGAAAGGCCTTTGGGCCTTAACGTAGGAGGTCATGCTGGTGGGCCCTACCAGCCCCTCCCGAGTGGCCTGGGTGATGCCGCTGTTTTCTCCCCAAGGACACAGAAGTGCCCCGTGTTAGGAGGCGTCACCAACTCCCCTCCCCCAGCTGCTCTGAAATCAGTCTTGGGATTTTCTGGCTGTTGAAGCGGTCGGGCCTCCTCTCTTCTCTCTTTGGGGTTAAGAACTTTGATTTCTCTTTGCTCCAAACTGACATGTTTGTGGGGGAAAGGAGGGGGCTTTGAGGTCTGGCATCCGGGGTTTTGGTTTTGGTTTCGTGACTTAGGAGCTTGTTGACCTTGACCAAGGTGTTTTACCTCTCTGAGCCGCAGTTTCCTCACCTCCAAAGTGGAAAGCATCATAACAGCGCCGAGTATGATAACAGACTTATTGTGACGGCTAAATGAATGTCAAGTGCTTGCTCCAGAAACTGCACAGAGCAGCTGCCTAATCAGTGGTCGCTGTGTGTGACGGGCTCCAGGCTACACTGTCCTGGACAAGCCCCCGCCCCTGTGGTGTGTGCCTGAGCTCTCTCAGGGCCTGTGTTGACATTGTGCCGTGGCAGGACGGGCAGGAGATGGGGGAGAAGCTTCCAGGATAGTCCCCTTGGGCCTCGGCAAGCAAAGTCATTAACGGGAGTCACCACTGAAGACTAGAAACTGGGTGTCCTTTAATTCCTTTCCCCTGACTCTCCACTCTGCTCACACAGGGAGCTAGGCAAGCAGGCAGGCTGTCCCCAGCTTCTGACTCTCCACTCTGCTCACACAGGGAGCTAGGCAAGCAGGCAGGCTGTCCCCAGCTTCTTTCAGCAGCATAGATCTGACCGTACCATTATTCTCGACAGCAAACCTTCAGTGGCTCTCACTGCCCCTAGGATAAAGTCCCAGTTCCTTGATCTGACGTTAAGGGCCTTTCTCAGCTTGTCCCTTGAGGCGGCCCAGACGTACTCCCTGCTACTCTCCAGGATTGTGCCCACAAAGCCATGCATACTTCCCGTCAGTCTTGCTCTTTCGCACCGCTAACGCCACCTCCCACCGTTTCTGCCCTGCTGAACTCCTACTCAGCTCCTAAGCCCTGGCTGAAATATCCCATATTTGACTCCACAAGCCTCTGGCCAAGGTTGTTTCTACCCCGTAGGCCTTTGCCCACCCCTTTCTGGTGGACATCGTCCTGTGCGTCTCCTCCCTGAGGTCAGGGGCTTTGTCTCAGGGCTTCTCTGCTGGTTCAGATGGTAAAGAATATGCCTGTGATACAGGAAACCTGTGTTATCCTGGGTAATCCTTGGGTCTGGAAGGTCCCCTGGGGAAGGGAATGGCTACCCACTGCAGTATTCATACCTGGAGAATCCCATGGACAGAGGAGACTGGTGGGCCACAGTCCATGGGGTCGCAGAGAGTCAGACACGACTGAGCGACTAACACTTCCACACTTTCGCGTGCATAGGGCTGGACAGAGTCGAGGATCAGCGTTTGATGGACATGACACCGGAGCTAGAGGCGTCTCACTCCGCGTCTTCCCACCGAACAAGCTGAGGGTGGGGGACAGTAATCGCAGGCTTGGGGAAGAGGACCCTGGGGGCCCCCACCGCATTCTGGCTGCTCCAGCAGCTGCCCAGCCCCGGGAGAGCCCTGCTCAGGGTCTGCGTAGTTTCCGGCCTGTGGGGCCAGGAAGGGGCCTGGGGCCGGGGCAGGACAGGGTGACAGGAGGAAGAAGCCTCCGGAATGAGGTTTCTGAGGCCCTTCCTGGCCTGGCCGGGACTGTACCTGCCACCAGGGAAGGAAGAGCTGCTTCCTGGCGGCCCTTGTGAGCAGAGGAAGTGACTCGGTCCCTGAAAGCAGATCCAGAGAAAATGCTGGGGGTCTGGCCTTTCCTGCTTCTTGCGGCCAGCCCCAGGACAGGAAGGCGGTCCAGCCTCGGGGTGGCGGGAGCCCCCACAGAGCTGGCATCCTGATGCTCCTGGCTGATCTGCTGGGAGGCCAGGCTGGAGGTGTTGATCAGTCAACAAACCACATGGAGAAGAAGGCAGTCACTGCCCAGTCAGCTCGCAGTCCAGGGGGGACCTGCCAGGCTGCACAGACTCAAGGAGGCAAAGCAGACAGGCAGCTTCCTGGAGAGCTGGAAGCTGAGATGTGGGCCTTGAACGCCCAGCACAGGGGTGGGGCGTTTCTTGCAAGAGCTTGTTGGGGTGGGTTTGCAAAGGTTTCGAGCAGGCTGGCCAGGCACTTCCTGGGCCCCCTGCCTGAGCTAGGTGCTTACCACACACTTCGTCACCACTCTCGCCAGTGACCGGACTGGCCCACAGAGGCTCAGTGGCTTGCCTGGGGACCCAGGGAGAGGGAGAGGAAGAGTTGCTGGGGCTGGGAGCAGGCTGAGCTGACTCTGTCCCCGTGCCCCCAGCCTGCTCGCCGGGGTTCTTCAAGCCCGAGGCATCCGAGAGCCCGTGTCTGGAGTGCCCCGCACACACCCTGCCATCCTCCGAGGGTGCCACCACCTGCGAGTGTGAGGACGGCTACTTCCGGGCCCCGCAGGACCCGCTGTTCCTGCCCTGCACGCGTGAGTCTCCTGGGGGCCGGGGCGGGCTGGCTCAGGGGGGCAGCTGATGCTGACCTGTCCATGCCCCACCCCGCCCCGTGCAGGCCCCCCGTCCGCCCCGCACTACCTGACGGCTGTGGGCATGGGCGCCAAGGTGGAGCTGCGTTGGACGCCCCCCCAGGACAGCGGGGGCCGCGAGGACCTCACCTACAGCGTCTCCTGTGAGCAGTGCTGGCCCGAGTCGGGCGAGTGCGGGCCCTGCGAGGCCAGTGTGCGCTACTCGGAGCCGCCGCTGGGGCTGACCCGCACCAGCGTGACTATCAGCGACCTAGAGCCCCACATGAACTACACTTTCACCGTGGAGGCCCGCAACGGCGTCTCGGGCCTAGTGAGCACCCGCAGCTTCCGCACCGCCAGCGTCAGCATCAACCAGACCGGTGAGGGCCCCGGGGTGGGGCCGTGCCCGTGTGACCCGCCCAGGTGGGGGCACTTCCCTAGGAGGGTCACCCGGAACTCCACCAGGCTCGGAGGGAGGCAGCACAGAGGGGGTCAAGGCGCGGTCCCTGGAACCTCTTCTGAGCTCTGTGACTGTGGGCAAGTCACTTAATCTCTCTGAGCCTGTTTCCTCACTTGCCAAGTGTCCGTCGCTGAGTCGTGTCTGACTGTGTGACCCCAGGGACTGTCGCCTGCCAGGCTCCTGTGTCCATGGGATTCTCCAGGCAGGAATACTGGAGCGGGTTGCCATGCCCTCCTTCAGGGGACCTTCCCAGCCCAGGGATCAAACCCCTGTCTCCTGCACTGCAGGCAGATGCTTTACCCTCTGAGCCACTGGGGAAGCACCTGTAAAATGGGGGTTATTTAAGGGCTGTTGAGAGAATTTAAGAAACACTTATATGTAGCCTCATCTGTGGAGAGGTTATCGCTTCCCTCTTAGCATTCAGCACTCATAGACACTCATGGGGCCCCTCATGTTGCCAGCCTGTGTTGGGGCCCCAGCCTGGGGCTTTGTGTTCTGGGCTGGAAGTTGAGAACCCCAGGTCAGGCTGTGGATGGGACTGTGTCTGGGTGCTCCCTCAGGAGCCCCTGCCCCTGGGTGGCTTCTCACACCCCTTCCCGCCGCCACTGTCCCGCCCAGAGCCCCCCAAGGTGAAGCTGGAGAGCCGCAGCACCACCTCGCTGAGCGTCTCCTGGATCATCCCTCCGCTGCAGCAGAGCCGCGTGTGGAAGTATGAGGTCACCTACCGTAAGAAGGTAACGCGCACAGGGCCGCGGCTGGGCGCAGGGATGCTCCCTGCACAACGCAGCCGTCTGGAGAAGCTCTGCTCTGCAGATGTGGAAATAGGGGTCTGGGGTCTACCTGGGAGTTGCGTCTCCGAGGCCAGCCAGCAGGGGTTTGTGGGAGAGAAGATGCAGTGTTCTGGAATCCCTGGAAGAGGTGGGAGTGCAGGAGAGCCCAGTCCTGGAGATCAGGCAGACCTGGGTTTGAGTCCTGGGTCCTGCACTTGCTGGCTGTGACCTGCAGCGAGTCACTTCACTTCACTGAGCCTCAGTTGCACCATCTGTAAGAAGGGCACCGACCCCACTAACACAGCGACTAACCCTGCTAAGCTGGAGTAGCTTTCCGGCAGGCTGAGCTGACAGCCCTCCCCCGTCCTCACTGTCTGTCCCTCCCGCAGGGCGACTCCAACAGCTACAACGTGCGGCGCA
This sequence comes from Ovis aries, assembly GCF_016772045.2. Classification (NCBI taxonomy): domain Eukaryota; kingdom Metazoa; phylum Chordata; class Mammalia; order Artiodactyla; family Bovidae; genus Ovis; species Ovis aries. Next base: position 249,656,657 of record NC_056055.1, read on the forward strand.
CGGAAGGCTTCTCGGTGACGCTGGACGGCCTGGCCCCAGACACTGCCTACCTGGTGCAGGTGCAGGCACTGACGCAGGAGGGCCAGGGTGCGGGCAGCAAGGTGCACGAGTTCCAGACGCTGCGTGAGTGGGGGCCGGGGTGTGGGCTGGGCCAGCGGCCCGACACTGCCGGGACATCTGGCCAGAGGGAGCAGATTGAAGGACTTGGAAGTGCCCCCTTCCTGGTCAGCCAAGGCCTCAGACGGCCCTGCATGGGTCAGCCCCAAGCCTGGGAAGGGGGCAGGATGGAGGGCAGGGGCAACCAGGGCTGTGCTGTGAGAAGAGAAGGATGTAGGCTCTGGCCTTGACAGGCCCGGTTCAGATCCTGCAGTGTGGAGAGAGTCCCCCACACCTGCTCTGTTCCCTGGGGAGGGCCTCTCGTTTGCCGTCTGTGAAATGGGGATAAGTATCCTCATGGACCCTCAGGAGTAGGGGCCCCCAGCAAGTGTCTAAGGCTCCAAGTGCCAGGGGGTCACCATGGTCTGGAGCGTGGGGCTCCTTTGTCATGCTCTGGTCTCCCCCCGACAGCCACGGGAGGGTCTGGCAACACGGCAGTGGTCGGCGGTGTGGCTGCTGGTGCGGCCTTGCTCCTGGTGCTGGCAGGGATCGGCTTCTTCATCCACCGCAGGTGCGCGGGAACTCCTGGCCGGGCTCCCCAAGGACTGAGGCGGGACATGGAGATGCAAACCTCGGTTTCCTGAGGGACAATGAGGTTGATAGGAATCTAGTCCCTGTCTCCCGGGGTGTGTGTGTGAAGATGCAGGACTTGTGAAGGGCTCCGCATAGGGCCTGGAGAGCTGTGTGTGTGTGTGTGAAGATGGCAGTAACTTGTGAAGGGCTCCGCACAGGGGCTGGGGGGCCCTGGGGGCCCCGGGCAGAGAGGTCATCAGGATGGCATGTCGATACTTCCTCGGGACACAAGGGCAGGAAGCTCCGGGCGCTCTAATGCAGGAAGCCTGCATTACAGCCACTTAAAGGCCATTACAGGGTGTAGGTGCCAAGGAGGGAGCCGGCTTGCTCATTTCCTCTGCCCGAGGATACCAGGCTCCCACTCAGGGCCAGGGTAGGGTCAGGAGGCTCTGACACAGGGGTCACTGAGCTCCCTATGTGTCTGGTCTCCCACGGGACCTCACAGGAGGAAGAGCCTGCGGACACGCCAGTCCTCGGAGGACGTTTACTTCTCCAAGTCGGGTGAGCTGTGGCCCTTGCCGCCCGCCTGCCGTCCTCATGCCCCCTGTCTGTGATGGAGCTGGGCCTCCCCTGGGGCCCCTGGCCCATCGCCTCCTCCTCCTGCTGCTCTAGGGGCCCCTCCCCTCCCCAAGCTGTCTGTGACCCTGCCTCTCCTTCACCTCCCAGAGCAACTGAAGCCCCTGAAGACCTATGTGGACCCCCACACCTACGAGGACCCCAACCAGGCTGTGCTCAAGTTCACCACGGAGATCCATCCATCTTGCGTCACGCGGCAGAAGGTGATCGGAGCCGGTGAGGCTGTGCGCCGTGGAGGGGCCTGGGGTAGGTTGGGAGCGCCCGATACCCGGGCTGACGGGACGCTTCTCCCACCTCACCTGCCTGCAGGAGAGTTTGGGGAGGTGTACAAGGGCACCCTGAAGGCGTCGGGGAAGAAGGAGGTACCTGTGGCCATCAAGACGCTGAAAGCTGGCTACACGGAGAAGCAGCGAGTGGACTTTCTCAGCGAGGCCAGCATCATGGGCCAGTTCAGCCACCACAACATCATCCGCCTGGAGGGCGTGGTCTCCAAGTGTGAGTCCCGGCTCCGGGCTGGGGGTGGGGGACCCCGGTACGGGACGGGAGGGGTGCCCGCTGGGGCCCCCGGTAGGGCCTCTGCTGCGAGCTGGGCCCCTGCCCTGACACCTGTGCGCACCTCCGCAGACAAACCCCTGATGATCATCACCGAATACATGGAGAACGGGGCCCTGGACAAGTTCCTGCGGGTGAGGATGTGGGCCCGGGTGGGCTGGGACCCTGGCTGGGGGCTGGGGGCCCCTGGTGGGCGTGGCCCGCCTGGGGCACGCGGTGGGCGTGGCCTCGCGGCCCCACCCCCACGTCCTGGTGGGCGTGGCCCGTCTGGGGTACGCGGTGGGCGTGGCCTCGCGGCCCCACCCCACGTCCTGGTGGGCGTGGCCCGCCTGGGGTACGCGGTGGGCGTGGCCTCGCGGCCCACCCCCACGTCCTGGTGGGCGTGGTCGGCTGGCGGCTGAGGCCCAGTGCCCCCGCAGGAGAAGGACGGCGAGTTCAGCGTGCTGCAGCTGGTGGGCATGCTGCGAGGCGTTGCGGCCGGCATGAAGTACCTGGCCAACATGAGCTACGTCCACCGCGACCTGGCCGCCCGCAACATCCTCGTCAACAGCAACCTGGTCTGCAAGGTGTCTGACTTCGGCCTGTCCCGCGTGCTGGAGGACGACCCCGAGGCCACCTACACCACCAGCGTGAGTGCCGGGCGGCTCTCGCTGGGACAGGGAGCCTCGGGCTGGCGCTGCCTTTTCCCTCTCACACCTGGGGCCTGGGTCTCCGGGGAGCGTGGCCCTGACTGGGATTGTCCCGGAGTGCCGAGGGGACAGTCGTGACTGGCCTGGTCCCTGCAGGGTGGCAAGATCCCAATCCGCTGGACGGCTCCGGAGGCCATTTCCTACCGGAAGTTCACCTCGGCCAGCGATGTGTGGAGCTACGGCATCGTCATGTGGGAGGTGATGACGTATGGGGAAAGGCCCTACTGGGAGCTGTCGAACCATGAGGTAGGCCCCCTTGCCCTGCCCAGCCCGGTCTGGACCTGGGCTTAGCCCTTTCCTCATCCCCGAACCCCAGGGGTTGCGCAGAGAGGAGTTTGGGGCCCTTCATTGGCTCAGTGAATGTCTGTTGAGGGCCTACTGTGTGTCAGGCTGAGTGCTAGGCTCAGACCCAGTCCCTGCTGACACTCAGCGAAAGACCAAAGAAAGAAGCAGTGGGGTGGGGAGAGCGCGTGTGCCTGCACATGTGTATGTGTGTGCAGGTACCTGGCACCTCATGCAACCAGGAGGCCTGGAAGGCTTCCCAGAGGAGGTGGCATCTCAGCTGAGACTGAGGCATAGTCAGGCGGCGGCCAGGTGAAGACACAGAGGGGAAGAGTGTGCAGGCTAAAGGGGGCACTGTGTAGGCACCCAGAAACTGCCAAGAGTCTGGCTACAGGGCCCACGGCATGGCTGTTGGCCCGGTGCCCTGCGAGGAGGCACGGCCAGGGGCCCTTCCTCTGGAGACAGCCTCTTAGCACTGAAGGTGGTGTGTCGGGCTCAAGAAAGGAGGCCCATGCCCTCTGTCTGGGGCTCCCCTTCCTTCTGCCAAGCACTCTGTGGGAGTCTGGGGGCTGTGAAGGCGCCCTGACCGCCCTGCCCGCCCCCAGGTGATGAAGGCCATCAGCGACGGCTTCCGGCTGCCCGCGCCCATGGACTGCCCGTCCGCCATCTACCAGCTGATGGCGCAGTGCTGGCAGCAGGAACGCTCCCGCCGCCCCAAGTTCGCCGACATCGTCAGCATCCTGGACAAGCTCATCCGCGCCCCCGACTCCCTCAAGACCCTGGCTGACTTTGACCCCCGGTGAGTTCTGTGCTTTCGGTCCAGGCCGCCCCCCAGGCATCCTCCTGAGCCGCTTCAGTGTGGCAGGCAGCGAAGGGTGGGGGGCGAGGGCTCAGAAGTGACACGTGGGCGTTACTTAGCCCGGACCAGGGTGGCTCAGGCGATGCTAACGGAAGCAATCAGCATGTGTGGTAAACGGGCCAGCCTGGTGCTTGGCATGTTCTAACTCATTTAGACAGCTGAGGAGATGGTCCTGTAATTATCCCCCTTTTGTAGATGAGGAAACAGACACGAGCAATCAGGTGTCTTACATGCTGGCAAGTGGTCAGGCTGGGACCGTGGCTCTGAAAACCCGGCTCTCTTAACGTTTGGTTCTTCTGTGGAAACTGCTGGTGCTGCTGCCGGTGGAAGCAGGAGGCGGCCGGAGCCGGGGACGCGGGGTGCCCCCGACCTGCCAGGGCGCTGTCTCCCGGAGCGCTTCCTGACCTGGCGTCCCGTCGCCCAGATGAGGAAGCCAGGCGGGGCGGCGGGGGGCTCACCCGCAGCCCGGTGTCTGCCGTTGCAGGGTGTCCATCCGGCTGCCCAGCACCAGCGGCTCCGAGGGCACGCCGTTCCGCTCGGTGCCCGAGTGGCTGGAGTCCCTCAGAATGCAGCAGTACACGGAGCTCTTCCTGGCGGCCGGCTACACCTCCATCGAGGAGGTGGTGCAGCTGAGCAGCGAGTGAGTGCGCGCCGGCCCCACCCGCCCTGCCACTGCCCGGCCCGGCCCGGCCTGGCCCGGGTGCGCGTCCGCCCACGCGTCTCTCTACCGCCCCGACCTGCCCGCCCCGCCACGGCCCCGGCTGCCTCTGGGCCTCCTACCCGCCCACGCGTCTCTCTACCCGCCCTGCTCGCCCCCTCCTCTCTTTCTCCTTCTCTCTCCGGGAGAGTGGCTTTGCAGGAAGGGCAGAACCAGGCCAGCAGCCAGCAGTCCTGGGCACTTACCCGCGGCTCCGGTGAGAAAACAATAGTAATTGTAGTCGTAACTGGCATCTGTTGAAGGCTGACCACGTGCCAGCTCTGCTTGAGCACGCTTGGTTTTGGTTTTACTAAACGCTTCATTGCTATAACTTAGATATTACGGAGGGCACATATCCTCACTGTGCAGCTCAAAGTTGGGTTTTTGGCTGCGCCGTGTGGGATCTTAGTTGCCGATGGGGGACTGAGCCTGTCTCCTCTGTGTTGGAAGCATGAAGTCTTGACCACTGGGCCACCAGGGGAGCCCCACGTGCTTGAGCACTTTGACTCAGCCTTGCTGATAACTCGGCAGGGCGCCCCTGTCAGTAGCCGCACTGGGCAGGTGAGAAGCAGTACCACCCAGGGTTCCACGGCCGTTAGGGGTACTCCAGCCCGGGGCAGTCAGGCTCAAGAAGTCAGACACCGTGGAGGTCGTTAGTGGAGGAGTGGAGGCTCAGAGAGCTTACTGCAGGTCACCCAGTTTGTAGCTGAGAAAAGAAAGGCTTTGTTTCACAGCCATCACCTGGTTGAATTCCCTGTTTGACTCGTGAATAGAGGCTATTATTACTGCTCCTTCCCCACTTAACAAGTAGGGAAACTGAGGCTGAGAGGTGATGCAGGTGGCCCGAGGTCACACAGCCAATGAGGCGCACCGTTCTCCTCCGGGACGCCGAGCAGACTGAGCAGAGACCTTGCACTTTCTTGGCTGACGTGAAGAGAGGGTACTGCCCACCCACCCCTGGCACCGCCCCCCTGTATGGTTGCCTTGCAGCCCTTCGGTCCAGCGTGGGAAGTGGTGCCAGCCCCTTCGGCCCCGCCCCGGCTTCCGCCCTGCGGGAGCTCTCGTCTCCTCCCAGCTGCAGCATCAGGGACCCTTCCCGACACGGCCTTGGCACAGACACATCTTCCCATCCCGAGAGGGAGAGGACACTGTCCTCTTGGCCTTTTGTGCTTCTAAAGATAGTGGTAGTTCCCAGCTGTGTCAGGTCCAAGGTTGTGGAGGAAACGAGCCTTGGGGTGAGAGGTTTTGGGAATCGCATGGGAAGGGCTCACCCAGGCCCTCTGCAGTTCTGGGTCACAGTTCTGGGGCTAGGGCCTCTGTCTGAACATTCTCCAAGGCCTCTAAAAACTGCTCAGCTGGACTTCTGACCTGCTGGTCAAAGCCTGTCAGAGCAAGCCCTGGCCTGTCCCAGGGGACAGCCCGGATGAGAGTCAGGCAGAGACAGCTGACTGGAGGGAGGCATGGAAAAGTAGAGGAAAGAGACAGATGTCTTTCTTTTTTCACATAGAAGCTCAGCTGACGCACAGTGCCGGGCCGTCTGTGCTACGCAGCACAGCGGCTCAGTAATGTCCGTGCACACGGTCTCCTCTGCTCTTCCCCTCGCGGCTCTGAGTACAGCGGGTGCTGGATGCGTCCCCTGTGCTGTACGTTAGGACCTTGTGAGACGGGCATCTCGGGGTGCCAGCCACTCGCAGGGTCCCGACCGTGGGCTCTGCAGTCACACCTGGGTTCGGGTCCCACACTGGCCCCCTCCTAGCAGGTGGTTTTTGTCAGGTCAGGCTCCATCTTTGACCCTTGGCCTCCATTCCCGTGTGGGCGCGACGCACGTGACCCACCTGGTACACAGTAGGGGCTTAATCCATGTCCCGCGCCCCTTTTCCTCCATTCCACCCCAGCCCGTGGGCAGATACCAGGGTTCCTCGGCCACTTCCTGTAACCTGGGAGCCTGGAGCGGCTGCTTGGCCCTCCCCGGGGGCCCTGAGGAGGGTAGAGCCTCTCTGCCGGGTGAGCAGAGCTGAGGTCAGGGAGACACGCTTCCAGGAGACTCAGCTCCTGGAAGCTTCCTGAAATAGCCCCAGGGGCTCCTCGGCCAGTTCATTCCCATGAGCGGGAGCAGGGCTGTCTTGGACCGATGGGGGTGAGTGTGTGTTGAGATCCGAGCAGGCCTGGATAAAGGCAGGAAGTCCTTGCACGCCTCCCCGCCTCCCCGAAACCTCACTGGTGCTCCAGCCCGGGGCCTGTGTGAGTCACGCCGCTGCCTCCGTCTTTATCTCCAATTAGACGAGGGAAAGGGGGACCTCAGAGTACTTTTTAACCCCGGGGGCTGTGTCTACACATGCTGTGGGTCCCGGTGGGAGGCTCTGTGCTGCTCTCAGAAGTCAGCCCTCCTGGGATGGCGTGTGGACTTCGGCTCCACTGTCTCACCCCTGCCCTGAGTCCACACGCGTCACCGTCCCAAGGGGCAGGCTGCTCAGTCCCCTGGGGTCCCACTGTGTGCACAGTCAGTCGTGTCCAACTCTTCACGACCCCAGGGACTGTAGCCCACCAGGCTCCTCCGTCCATGGGATTCTCCAGGTAAGAACGCTGGAGCCGGTTGTCATTTCCTTCTCCAGGGGATCTTCCCGACCCAGGGACTGAATCCGGGCCTCCTGCTTGGCAGGCAGACCCCACCACCGAGCCCCCTGGGAAGCCCCTGGGGCTGTCCCACTGTGGCTGTCTTTTCTCAGCTTGAGCATTCACCGTGTTATTTTGGAGCCACTTGAGATTCTAGCTAGGCTAGTGAGTGGTTCTGAATGATTTTCAAGGAGCTAATGGAAGTCAAAAGTGTTGCACCCCAGAAAAATACCGAGTCCAACAAAAGGCCTCTGCAGTGTCCGGGGCTGTGGCCCACCGCATCCTGGGGGCCGGGGGGCACTGGCTGACGGGTCTCTGGTCTCCACGTGCCCTCAGCACAGCTTGACGCTGATGGGACGTTTGCTGGGAGGATGAAAGGCCAGGCCGCTTTCCCTCCGCCCTGCTGTCCCCTGGCTCCCGTAGCCAGTGCGCAGCGGGCGCTCGCTGGCGAGGTTGTGGGCTCTGAACTCCCTCGGCGGGGAGGGGGCTGGCATTGCCAGGGCTCAGGAAAATGGTGGGCTTGGTCATGTGCATCCCCACGCCTGTGCTGGCAGTTGATCCAGGGATGCCTGCCCAAGGATCCCCCGAGGCAGCGTCTGAGGCTGGGGCAGGAACAAAGCCGGATGGTCTGCCACAGGCCGCAGGCGTCGGCCGCTTCGTGGGGGCAGCGATGCTGCTTTTCTAGCGCCTCTGCTGTGCTGGTCAGCAGTGGCGCTGCTGCGGTGGGTGAGGGAGTTCTCCCAGGCATCTGACTTCAGGCCTTCCTGCTGCAGTCCCGGGGCTGCCTCCCACACCTCCGCCCTTCCGAGCTCAGCACTTCTCCAGGGGCTCCCAGAGCCTGTGGGAAAGTCGTGTCTCTGGAGTTGCTTGCACCATATAATTAGCTCCCTTTACAGCCAGGAGAGGGCCCATAAAAACCTGGGTGTTTTCATGGGTTGGGGCTGATGGGTGAGGATGGCAAAGGGGGAAACTCCCAGCGTGAGCAGTAAAGGTCTGCTCCAGGGTCCCTGGGAGTGTAAGTGGTTTACGAGGGGATGGAGGGTCATGGGGGAGGCGGGGGAGGCCCCTGGGCACGTCTTTCTACCATGCTGATGCCACCTTCCCCTCTGCTGCCAGTTTCCAGGATCTCCCACCCTCCAGTTAGGCACAGTTGCCTCCTTTTACAGGTGAGGAAATCAGGGTTCCTAAAGGGAAAGCCCCTGCCTCAGGGGAAGCTGGTCACCAGAAGCCCCTCCTGTTAGAGACCCACAGAATGTTAACCTCGGATGGCCCCTCAGGGGCTTCCCAGGTGGCGCTAGTGGTAAAGAACCCGCCTGCCAATGCGGGTGCTGCAAGGGATGCAGCTTTGACCCCTGGGTCAGGAGGAGCCCCTGGAGTGGGGCGTGGCAGCCCCCTCCAGCATTCTTGCCTGGAGAATCCCGGGGACGGAGGAGTCTGGAGGGCTGTAGCCCACGAGGTCGCAAAGAGCCAGACACGACTGAAACGACTTAGCACCTAGCACCCACGCCCCCTCAGTAAGGATTTCCTGAGTCCTTCTTCCGTTATGAGAATTTGGAGGGAGTGCAGGTGAAACAAGGCGGTGGCTGTGAAGAGACCTGGGGCAGAGAGCCTTCAGAGTCCCCCCGAGGGTCCCTGGCATCCGCCGATGGCATCCGTGCTGCCTGGGGAGGAGCCTTAGCTGGGCCTTTAGGACAGAGCCAGCTAGGGGGAATGGCCTTCCTTCACAGCTGGCTTGTTCGGCTCCTCCACCTCTCAGCTGTATCCCTCTGGGCAAGTCAGTTCACCTTGCTGAGCCTCAGTTTTCTAATCTGCAAAATGGGGTCAAAACCAGCATCTACTATACGGGTTTTGTGCCGATTTGATAGAAAAAAAAAAAAAAAAGCCTCTCGCACTCAGAGCTCTGTCCTTTCTGAACTTGTTGGTGGCTTGCTGGCCCTGGGCCCGCCTTCTGAAGCTGCAGCCCCGCCCCAGGTGCCACGCCCCTCTCCCCGCGCCGCCCCCCTCTCGCCACCCCCTCCCACAACCCCTCTCCCCCACCCCCCTCCCGACGCGACCCCCTCCCCATGCGACCCCCTCCCCGTGCCCCTCCCCACGCGCCCCCTCTCCGCACCGCACCCCTCTCCCCACGCGCCCCCTTCTCCCCGCCCCCTCCCCACACACCCCCCTCCCCGCGAGCCCCCGTCTCCCCATGCTCCCCTCCCCGTGCCGCCCCCCTCTCCCCACCCCCCCCACACAACCCCTCTCCCCCACCCCCTCCCCATGCGACCCCCTCCCCGTGCCGCCCTCCTCTCCCCATGCCCCTCCCCACGTGCCCCCTCTCCCCACACGCCCCCCTCTCCCCACCCCCCTTCACACGCGCCCCCATCCCTGTGCCGCGCCCCCACCACGCGCCCCCCAACAAGCCCCGTCTCCCCACTCCCCCCTCCCCGCGCCCCCCTCCCCACGCGCCCCCTCTCCTGACGTCCCCACCCCCGCCCCCCGCGCCGCCCTCCCCAGAGCGGCCCCTCACTGTCTCCCGCTCTGTCTCGCCCGCACAGCGACATCAAGAGGATTGGGGTGCGGCTGCCTGGCCACCAGAAGCGCATTGCCTACAGCCTGCTGGGCCTGAAGGACCAGGTGAACACGGTGGGGGTCCCCATCTGAGCCCTGACGCCCTGGAGAACCATCTGCTGAGAATACTTGAAGAAGAAACGGACTGGCTTCCTTCCGCACTGGGCCACCAGGGACCGTATTTATTTCTAGTTTTTCTTTGTTGACACCATCCTGAGGCCTCTGCTTTGGGGAGGTCTTCGACGATACCTTGGCCTGAGCTGAGGAGATGCTCAGGGATCCTGGGCCGGACCGCCTCTTCGCTGACAAAGGACCGACCAGGCCTCCACTCACGCGGCAGCTTCGTCGCGTTCCCAGCATCCCCGCCAAGGCCGCGGACCCACAGGTGGGCCATCACCACAGTGACCGTCGCCTCGCTGACCATCTCCACGCGGGCCATCGCCACGGTGACCATCTCCACGGTGACCGTCACCTTGCTGACCATCACCTCGCTGACCCCTGCCTTCCAGAGGAGGAGCAGGGACCTCTTGCTGAGATGAGGAGGAGCCACACTCAGCGGGCAAGACCCAGCGCGGTCCTCAGCCCCCAGCCCCGTCCTCAGCCCCCACGGGCCAAACTCTTGCTCCCCCGGGGCCCCCGCAGGATGCTTGGTTGTGTGGAGATTTTTTAAAATATATATATATTTTGTACCTTGTGGAGAGGATGTGTGTACAGCGGGGGGCCTGGCCGGGGCTCGGGGCAGACAGCGCCTGCATCAGACATTCCCAGACCCGCTCAGACACCATTCACTACTCTGTCAGTGTTAATGATTTTGTTCTGTTGGGGTTTTTTTTTTTTCAAACCTTAATTTATTATTTTTTTATATTTATTGTTAGAAAATGACTTATTTCTGCTCTGGAATAAAGTTGCAGATTGTTCGAACTGAGTTTGGTTTTCAGCCTTCAGAGGAGCAGTGGGGTTGAGAGACTGCGTCTGAGGAAGGGGTGGGCATGCCCCTAGGGTCCGGTGGTGAAGAGTCCTCACCTCCGATGCGGGCTGTGGGTTGGATCCCTGGTCCAGAAACTAAGATCCCACATGCCATGTGGTCGAAAACTGTTTTGCAGATAAAAAAATAAAATTGGGTCTTTAAAAAAATGAAGTGGGGTGGGGAGGTCTCACCCCCACCCTGGAAAGTAAACAGAGCTTCCTATGCAATGCACACGTCATGTAGCCCTGGGAATGCGGTGGGCGGGAGGTGGGCAGGGGACCAGGAGTCAGGCCTCCCATGTCAACAGGCCTTCATCACCATTGATCCCAGGGCTTCTGGAGGGCGGGGGCAGGGGGCGATGGGGCAGGGTGTGGGGCCTGATGGGGGAGGGCGGGGGGAGGGCACTTAGCCCAGCCATCAGCCTCCCTCCCACACATCTCCACAGAGCTGTTGAAATAAATTCTTCATCCATGTCGGGCTCTGAGGTTTACAAAAGCTTTTCACAAGTTTGGGCTTGTTGGTGCCTTAGCACTCCCGAGTTTCGAGTTTCGTGGGCAGCCCCGTTTTACAGAAGAAGAAAACTGAGGCTGGGCCCAGAGAAGGGGCTTGCCCAAGGCCACGGCGAGTTAGAGGTAGAGGCCAGACTTGAAAGCAAGCCTTGCATCCCAATTAGGTGCTTTTCCCACAGAGGGGAGACTCGGGCTCAGAGATGTGCAGTGACTTGCCCTGAGTCACACAGCAGGGAGGAGCAGGGGCCTTGGAGGCACGGCCCTGGTCACACCCCAAGCCTGCACTATACCAGGCCACTGCCCAGGACACCAGAGGCCATTCTTGGTGGGCCTTAGGAAGGTGTCATACCCCGGGCATCAGAGGCAGGATCAGATGGGCAGAAGTGATCCAGGGCACGGGAGGAAGTCTTCTGGAGGAGGTCGTCCAGAGCTAAGAGCTCAGGCGCAAGTAGGGGTTAACCACTGAAGCAGTGGGAAGGGTGATGCGGGCAGGGTAGATTGTGGAGGTGTGAAACGGATTGTGTAAGCAGTCACAAGCGATTCGGCGTTGTTAGGGCGTGACACAGAGTGCCAAAGAGATCTCCAGGGAAGGCAGGTCCAGTGCTGAGGGCAATGGGGAGCCCGTGGAGATGCTAAGCAGGGTGAGACATAGTTACTGTGCCCCAAACGGAAGTCAGCTCTATAGAGGCCCTGACCTCTTGACTCCAGCCTAGAACTATGGGGAGACAGGAGACATTCTGGCAAAGGTGGGAGGCCACTCAGCTTGCCTTGGGGCCTCAAGCTGCCCACCCGGCCCTGACTCCCTGCCTCCATGGGGAGCCGGTTCTGGGCCGTGGCCCACCGAGCGCCAGTGTCTCCTGCAGGGCTGGGCTGAACTGGGCATGGGAAAGGTGAGGGAGCACAGGGGCCAGCGCCCCAGGCCTTGCACTCCTCAGCACCGGCCGCCTGGGTGTGCTGAGAGGGGTGGCGGGTCCGGCCTTCCGAGGAGCTGACCCTTGCCCAGCCTGCCCCAGCTTGCCCCCAGGGTTATGGCTGGGTTATGGCTACTGCCGCTACCGCTGACGAAGCTGTCGGTCTGGCAGGGAGCAGGCCTGCCACAGTGTGGAGGCCTGGCTGAGTCCAATCTCCAGAGCCACTCAGCCCCCAATGGCCCCGCTGGGGAGCAAGACCGGCTCAGCCTAGGGGGAGGCTGGCTGCATGTGCCCCCCACTCAGAGCCCCCGAGGGCATAAGGCCCTCCAAGGGCGCGTGAGACTGCGCAGCCTGCCTGTGGGCTGCAGGCTGGAGTCTGTGCTGAAAGGCCAGGGAGCAGCTCTCTGGAGCCTCCAACAGGCCCCATGATCGGCAAGAGGGGGACTTCATCTTGGTTTGTTTTTTTTTCCACACAGCGTGACATGTGGCATGTGGGATCTCAGTTTCTATCCAGGGATCAAACCCACACCTCCTGCAGTAGAAGTCTAGAGCTTTAACCACTGGACCACAAGGAAGGCCCTGGAAACTTAATTTTTTATGTTAAAGCAAAGCTAGTCCTCCCCCCTCGAGAGCCTGGAAGTAGTGACAGGACCCTGGCGGCGACAAGCACATCCGCCCTCTACACACCACTATCTAATGGTACGAGCAAGAGCTCCCTCGAGAGACGACTGATTCCGGGGCGGAGGCAAGGAAAACGGCAGATGAGCCCGGAGCATCTTGGACTGCTAGAGAGTAAGGCAATGCTAAAAAAAACAAACGAAAAAACAGACAGACAGATGGGGTGTGAGCACAGGAGCCAACCGGAAAGAGATCCCAGTGGCCAAACCGAGGCCAGGGTGAGCAACAGGACAAGGGACAGCGTCGGACGATAACCCAACACATAAGATAAATATCCATGAGTCCACACTGATGCGGTGATTGAAGAAGCAAGTAAGTGGGGGAGACTAGACAAAGCTTCCTTACAGAAGAATTCCCAATAATTCATGTAGGTTTCCCCGCTCTGGGAGGTGGAGCTTAATTCCCCACTGCTTTGACTGTGGACTGAACTTAGTGAAATCTTCGAAAGACAAGAAGTATAAAAAGGTTTTAAAAAAAGAAAAAGAAACAATTTTATAGTAGAGAAGCCTGACAAATACTACCATGATCAAGTTAACGGCACCGACGGAGCGAACAGACCCAGAGCAGCAGGAGCGTGTCTCGTGAATCCGATCGGTGTCAGCGAACACCCAGAAGTTGCTGGGCGCCACCCGCTGCTCCAAGTGTTTTGCCCATCAGTTCAGCTCAGGCGCTCGGTCGTGTCCGACTCTTGGCGACCCCATGGACTGCAGCACGCCAGGCCTCCCTGTCCATCACCAACTCCCAGAGCCTACTCAAACTCATGCCCACTGACTCTGAGATGCCATCCAACCATCTCATCCTCTGTCGACCCCTTCTCCTCCCACCTTCAATTTTTCCCAGCATCAGGGTCTTTTCCAAGAAGTCAGTTTTCCGCATCAGGTGGACAAATATTGGAGTCTCAGCTTTAGCATCATTCCTTCCAAAGAACACCCAGGACTGATCTCCTTCAGAATGGACTGGTTGGATCTCCTTGCAGTCCAAGGGACTCTCAAGAGTCTTCTCCAATACCACAGTTCAAAAGCATCAATCCTTCCGCACTCAGCTTTCTTCAGAGTCCAACTCTCACATCCATACATGACCACTGGAAAAACTGTAGCTTTGACTAGATGGATCTTTGTTGGCAAAGTAATGTCTCTGCTTTTTAATATGCTGTCTAGGTTGATCATAGCTTTTCTTCCAAGGAACAAGCATCTTTTAATTTCATGGCTGCAGTCACTATCTGCAGTGATTTTGGAGTCCCCCAAAATAAAGTCTGACCCTGTTTCCATTGTTTTCCCATCTATTTGCCATGAAGTGATGGGACCGGATGCCATGATCTTAGTTTTCTGAATGTTGAATTTTAAGCCAACTTTTTCACTCTCCTCTTTCACTTTCATCAAGAGGCTAAATTCTTCACTTTCTGCCAAAATGGTGGTATCATTTGCGTATCTGAGGTTATTGATATTTCTCCCGGAAATCTTGATTCCAGCTTGTGCTTCCTCCAGCCCAGTGTTTCTCATGATGTACTCTGCATATAAGTTAAATAAGCAGGGTGACAATATACAGCCTTGACGTACTCCTTTTCCTATTTGGAACCAGTCTGTTGTTCCATGTCCAGTTCTAACTGTTGCTTTCTGACCTGTATACAGGTTTCTCAAGAGGCAGGTCAGGTGGTCTGGTATTCCCATCTCTTTCAGAATTTTCCACAGTTTGTTGTGATCCACACAGTCAAAGGCTTTGGTATAGTTAATAAAGCAGAAGTAGATGTTTTTCTGGAACTCTCTTGCTTTTTCCATGATCCAGCGGATGTTGGCAATTTGATCTCTGGTTCCTCTGCCTTTTCTAAAATCAGCTTGAACATCTGGAAGTTCATGGGTCACGTACTGTTGAAGCCTGGCTTGGAGAATTTTGAGCATTACTTTGCTAGCATGTGAGATGAGTGCAACTGTGCAGTAGTTTGAGCATTCCTTGGCATTGCCTTTCCTTGGGATTGGAATGAAAACTAACCTTTTCCAGTCCTGTGGCCACTGCTGAGTTTTCCAAATTTGCTGGCATACTGAGTGTAGCACTTTCACAGCATCATCTTTCAGGATTTGAAACAGCTCAACTGGAATTCCATCACCTCCACTAGCTTTGTTGGGTTGATGCTTCTTGACTTCACATTCCAAGATGTCTGGTTCTAGATGAGTGATCACACCATCATGATTATCCGGGTCATGAAGATCCTTTTGTACAGTTCTTCTGTGTATTCTTGCCACCTCTTCTTAATATCTTCTGCTTCTGTTAGGTCCATACCGTTTATGTCCTTTATCGAGCCCATCTTTGCATGAAATGTTCCCTTGGTATCTCTAATTTTCTTGAAGAGATCTCTAGTCTTTTCCATTCTATTGTTTTCCTCTCTTTCTCTGCACTGATCACTGAGGAAGGCTTTCTTATCTCTCCTTGCTATTCTTTGGAATTCTGCATTCAAATGGGTATATCTTTCCTTTTCTCCTTTGCCTTTTGCTTCTCTTCTTTTCACAGCTATTTGTAAGGCCTCCTCAGACAATCATTTTACCTTTTTGCATTACTTTTTCTTGGGGATGGTCTTGATCCCTGCCTCCTGTACAATGTCATGAATCTCCGTCCATTGTTCTTCAGGCACTGTCTATCAGATCTAGTCCCTTAAATCTATTTCTCACTTCCACTGTATAATCATAAAGGATTTGATTTAGTTCATACCTGAATGATCTAATGGTTTTCCCTACTTTCTTCAGTTAAGTCTGAATTTGGCAATAAGGAGTTCATGATCTGAGCCACAGTAAGCTCCCAGTCTTGTTTTTTCTGCCTGTATAGAGTTTCTCCATCTTTGGCTACAAAAAATATAATCAATCTGATTTCGGTATTGACCATCTGGTGACGTCCCTGTGTAGAGTCTTCTCTTGTGTTGTTGGAAGAGGGCGTTTGCTATGACCAGCGCGTTGTCTTGGCAAAACTCTGTTAGCCTTTGCCCTGCTTCATTCTGCAATCCAAGGCCAAATTTGCCTGTTACTCCAGGTGTCTCTTGACTTCCTACTTTTGCATTCCAGTCCCCTATGATGAAAAGGACATCTTTTTTAGGCATTAGTTCTAGAAGATCTTGTAGGTCTTCATGGAACCGTTCAACTTGCAATGAGACAGTGAGAGAGAGTGAAGTTAAAGAACTCATCAGAGCCGTCAGCTCAAGCACAGAAAGAGCAGGGCTCAAGCCCAGGTAGTGGGGGCCTTAATAAAATGGTTTTCTATTCGCCACTGTCAACGGCCAAGACAGGACATTCTCCTTGCTCTGCATGATGGGCATCTGCCTAGAGATGCTTGAGAACACTGGGTCTGGGGCAACTGAGGCCACATAGCCCGCCCGAGGTCTCCTCATGCCATAGCATTCCACACGCCAGGCGCTCACACCGCAGGGAGGAAGGGAAGGCGGGGGTGGTTTGCAGTCTCTTCCTGCTCTGAGCGAGGCTGGGCACGGGGGCCACGGAGATGAATCAGGCCCTTCTCTGCCCTCATGGAGCTCTTAAGCTGAGGCAACAGCGGCAACACAGGGATCCTGGCCTGGAAGGAGAGGAGCTGGGTGTCATGGGACCCAGCCTGGAAGACTCAGGCAGGCTTCTTGGAGGAAGAGGAGCCATCCGGGTTGAAGCCGAGGTCATGTGGGAGTCTCCCGGATGAAGGGCAGAGAGGGGTCCCCGGAAGGGCCTGCCCTTGCCCTCCGCACTGCAGGCCTCTGAGACTGGGGCCTGCGTCTCCCCCGTTTGACCAGGACAAGCCCTACTCTGGCTCCGATGCCATCCCAGCCTCTGGCTATCATGCCATCAGCAGCCCCAGGACCTTCATCTCTGGCCTCAGTCGTCTCAGCTGGGAAGTGGGCCTGCAGCCCGCTGCCCTCCCTGGGCTCTGGGCCTTGGCACCCTTTGATGCACCCAGCAAAGCCCTGAAGGAGGCCAAGGCAGCAATTATGAGGGTGCTGGGTGGGAAGCTGCCCTCTTTCCCTGCTGCTCTCAGTCTGAGTGGCAAGTCAAAACAGTATCACCAGGCACTGGCATTGTATTTTCTAATTAATTAGTAACCCATAGAGGAATGCCCCACCACTCCCAACTCTCGCTGCAGCCCCGGGGCTGAGGATGGGGCTTGGTGCACTGCAGATGCTGCGAGAACAGAGGCTGGCGCTCACGGTGTGTGCGGTGCTTGCGTTCTCAGCTCTGACCTTCTCTGTCTTTGTCCATGATCAACATGCCTCCATCTCCCCCTCCTCAGAGCAGTGGCCAGCACAGTAGGCCCTCAGGAAACATCTGCTCAATAAACAAAGAACGAGGAAGACAGCGGCCAGGCTTCGGGGACCTGGGGGCCCAGTGGGTCCGCGTGTGTTAGTTGCTCAGTCCCGTCTGACTCTGCGACACCACAGACTTCTCAGCCCATGGGATTCTCCAGGCAAGAGTGCTGGAGTGGGCTGCCATTCCCTTCTCCAGGGGATCTTCCCGACCGTGGGATCGAACCTGGGTCTTCTGCATTCCAAGCAGATTCTCTACCATTTGAGCCACCAGCGAAGTTAGGGGAGCCTATGTAGCCAGATTATTCAATATCCCTCAACGTGGGTTGTGTCTGGGAGACATGCTATGCAGACGGCCCCAGCTCCTGCAGGCTGCCCAGAACCATGCTGGCAGGAAAGGAGAAGGGATCGAGCATTTCTGAGCACCTACTATGTGCCAGTCAGCATGCCAAGCCCGAGACCCATGTTGTCTTACTGAAGGATCACAGTGACCCTGCAAAGTATGGATTATCCCCAATTTCCAGATGGGGACACTGAGGCTCAGTGAGGTTATGATATCAGACCAAGAGCCCACAGCCAGGAGGTGACAGAAAGAATATAAGACAAGGGCCATCTCGTCCCACTGCCTGCTGCTGAGTGACATCTGGGGAGGTTGTGGGGGGTCCTAGGAAGCAGGAAGCCTCTTGACTGGGAAAGGAAGAGGGGCTCTGGTGGGTCATCTCTTGATGACCTTGCTGTAGGACCCGGACATGTCCTTCAAGGGCTCTGGCTCTTGGTCTACTTGTCATGGGGAGGGCCTGGGGAAATCCTGGGGGCTCCTGCCGCCCACCACAGGTTGCCCCCTACTCCTGGTACCCGCTTCCATGCAGCTCCAGGCGGCGGGCCCCACTCCAGCCCCTCGGGGTCTGGCTTGCCAATGCGAACCTCGTCAGCTCTTCTCTGTTGGCAGGGCCAGGGTTCTGGGAAGCCGCGGCTGCATCCCCTGCCGGGGGCCCTGTTTCAGCAGCCTCATCACATTCCCCGGCGGCCTCGGGAGTCTGGACGGTCGGATACAGTTTCCACTCTGGTCTGGCAGCCAGGCAGCTGCGTGACCAGGTCCCCTGCTGGGCGGAGGGTCCCTCCCCGGGGACCAGGCCTCAGGGGCCAGGTAGCCCAGTAGACCCCAGGTGGTTACAGCCAAATCTGCGAAGGTATCCACTGGGCCTCTCCGCAGAGCCACAGACTCCCAGACCCCCAGCCTGTCCTTAGGGCTCACCCGAGCCCTCCCTCCCGCTGCACGGACCTCCCTTGTTTACGCCTGTGGAAACTGCACTCACTGCTCCAGGCCAACTTGAGCTCTCCAGCCTCTCAGGGACCTCCAGAACCGACGGATTTGGCAAAACTCAGCCCCACTCTCCCGTGTGGTTTCGGCACACGGACCACAGCGGGGCTGGAATGGCATTCAGAGGCGGGGCCCTCCTCCCGGTCCTCCCAGCAGCCCCAGTCCCTTCATTTCTTCAAGAACCCCGTGAACTAGCACTGCTTTCATCTACCCCGTGGGTGGGGGGGCTGTGAACCCCATCTGTCCAGGATCCGGTTTAGCTCACGTGTCCCGTATAATTAGCAAAGCGCCCCTTTCCACTCTGTGTCCCCACCTGGATGATCCCTCAGTTGGTCACCCCACCATGAGGCGCACAGAAGAGAACTGTGTGCTCGGCCGCGTCTGACTCTTTGCGACCCCTGGACCGTATTCCGCCAGGCTCCTCTGTCCATGGGGTTTTTCAGGCAAGAAGACGAGTGAATTGCCACCCTCCTCCAGCGCATCTCTCCAACCGAGACTGAGCCCGCGTCTCTTACATCTCCTGCGCTGGCAGCGGATTCTTTGCCACTGAGCCACTCGGGAAGGGAAAGCTTTGCCCAAAGCCCAAGGGCCAGAAGGTGCAGAGTCAGAGAGGGAATCTGGCATCTTGCCCCGAGCCCTGCTGCCCATGGCAGGGGGTCCGAGTGACTGAGACTAGGCTTCCCCCGGGGCCCACTCTGTGACACCTGCTGCCTGGAACTTTCCCCAAGACTCTTGGCACTACCCACCAGCTTCCTCTGAGCTTTTAGCTCACCCACCACCCGACTTAAAGGTATCCCTGACCCCCCCCCCCCAACCATCTCTCCTTCACGTGCTTTTGACTCTTTGCAGTCACAGGCTCACAGAATGTGATGATTATCTGTTGCAGACACACCTTCCTGCCTGGAAGCCAGTTCCATGAGGCCTGACACCTGGAGGTTGCCCCTCCACGTTTTGCAAGTCGGGATCAATGACCGGATCTTGGTGCCAGGGAAAGCGTGGGTGGCGAGAGGATCCAGGTGGTCCCCTCGCAGACCCCACGCATCGCAGCTCATGGCAAAAAGAATATTCAGAAGTCCAACCTGCTATGACCCAGAGAAGGAGCAATTTCATTCCGGAGTGGGTCAGGGAAGGCTTCCTGGAGGAGGCAGTTTCTAAGCTGACTTGAAGGATGAGGTGATAGGGGACGAATGAGGACATTCGCTCAGAAGCCGAAGGAAGACCAGTGCGGCAGAGTCTGACCGAGACCTCCGCTGCCGTTCCCAGGATGGGCGCCAAGGAGCAGCTCAGTGGGTCTTAACTTGGGGGTGGGGGGATGGGCAAGAAAAATGTCAACTTTAATTTTTTTCAGGGTTCTGCTACCCTCGTGTGAAAACAAAAAAATCAGCTAAGCATCGACTCTTAAAAAGAGAAAATTCAAATTTTTTTTTTTTGCCTGCTATTTGTGAGACCAGAGCTGCGGCGGCCTGCCTGGCCCTGCAGGGCCTGCTCTCAGAACAGGACTGAGCTGCAGGTGCCCCGGCCCCCCAATCCCTGGCCATCTGTCTGGGAAGGCCCATTGTGGGGGCTCTGACATCACAGCGGGGGGCAGCGTGATGTCACAGGCCCCATTGTGGAGGCTGAGGCGCCCCCTCCAGAGGCAGCCGCCCAATCCTATTAAGCACAGGCTCCGGACAAAGGCAGGCGCTTTGTGTTCTACCCCGACTGAAGCGAGTCCCGGCGCGGAGGGCGGGGCGGAGAGGGGCTGTGCATTCCAGAGGCCGCCTCCCCCCCGCGGGCCCCGGGTCAGGCGCGAGGCCCCGCTGCCCCCCCCCCCCCCACCCCCGGGCCCAACCGTGCTCACTGGACTCCCAGCAAGTGGGACAGCAGAGATAAAGAGAGCCAAGGTCCCACACTTCCTGCCCCAGACCCAAGGCCACCACCTGTGATGAGAAGCCAGAGACAGAAGCTCCTGAACGCCCTATGGGACAGGCAGCCTCGAGACAGGGGGAGAGGCCAGGGCGGGGAGAGGGGGCAGGGGTGGCTGGAGTCAGAGGGGAAAGCGCCGGGAGCACTGACCTGGGAAGCTGGCCTCGGCCGCAGGTGGGGACCGGCCGAGACAGGGCAGGACCGGCCACCCAGCAGCGTCAGTGAGCAGCTCTGAGCGCCTACTGAGCGCACCCTGGCCTGGGCCGTGGACTGCTCATCTGGTCCCTGAAACCCTGGGCTGTGGTGCCCAGTGCCAACTGCAGGCCTGGCCGCTTCCGACAGGGACTCAGGGGTCCCTCGGGGAGGGGGGCAGGCCTCCTGAGGCTCAAGCTCTGGGTTTGCAGTTCCTCCTCTGCCACTGACGTGCGGGCTCCCCCCTCACTGAGCCTCCCTTTACACAGCCATGAAGTGGAATATTTACTGGAAGGGCTCCTGCTGAAGCTGAAGCTCCAGTATTTGGCACCTGATGCAAAGACCTGATTCGCTGGAAAACGCCCTGATGCTGGGGAAGACTGAGGGCAGAAGGAGAAGGGGACGACAGAGGATGAGATGGCTGGATGGCATCACTGACTAGATGGACACGAATTTGAGTAAACGCCGGGAGATGCTGAAGGACAGGGAAGCCTGGCGTGCTGCAGTCCATGGGGTCGCAGAGAGTCGGACACGCCTGGGCGACTGAACAGCAGTCGTGAGCTGGGACTCAGTGTCCCTCACAGGGCGGGCCTGACGCCTGGACAAGGCAGTGTGGGCGCCCAGGACGCTGCTCCCGGTGGGGAGGGGCAGGGACTGCTCCGGTCCTGCCCCAGCCCCACCGCCATCCCTCCTGGGGTTTCAATCCTCCCCAGCTGGCATCTGCATCCTTTGAAGGACCTGTCTGGGGACACCTAGGTGGGGGAGGGACAGCCCCTCCAGGAGAGGTCTGCGCTCCGCCCCGGTGCCTCCTAGTGGGTCTCTCCATCCTTGGCAGAGTGCCCGGGTGTGCAAGGAGGCCAGGGGTAGCTTGGTTTCGGACAACAAAGTCCTCTTTCTCCCCAGCCTGAGGAATGCCTGGCACCTCTCCCGCCCCCGCCCCATCCGTATCTGTTACCCAGACCCAGTGCTCGCTCCGCGGGGCCCAGGCTGGGCATGGGCTCCGCCCTGAGCCTCTGGGGCAGCGAGGACCCTCTGTGCTGTGGACGTGGCTTCCCTGCCCCTGAGCAGCCTCCCCTGCCTGCCATCTCTCTTTCTCTCTCTCTCACACACACACACACGCACACACATGCACACACACACGCACACACACACACGGTCCCCCGGAACAGCCCAGCCCTGGGCTCGCGGGCCTGAGCCCCATTCAGAACCCATGGCCGGCCCAGCCTGGGCCGTGGACGCCTGCAGCAGCCTGAGCAGGAGGACGAGCCCCCGAGGGTGAGCGCCGCCTCACCCTGTTGTTCCTGTGACTTTGTACTTGATGATGTTTTTAAAAATACCCTAACTTGGCAAAGCAGGAAGTCACAGCCCCACCCACGCTTGCCCCCTTTCTCTGAATCGGTGTGGGCATGTGAGGCCCCAAGGTCTGAGCTCCTGACTGTTCAAGCCTCTCATGTCTACCAAGGTGGACGCAGAGGCCCAGAATGGGCGAGAGGTTCCGAGGCCTCGGAGCCTGGTCGGGCTGGACCCGCAGGGAGGATGGGCCGGTGAGGCCACGTGAGCTCTGACGGGAGCTCAGTCTGAGCCCAGCCAAGGGCAGGAGGAGGGCTGACTCCCCTCCGTCCAGATGGGGACACTGAGGCGCGGCGAGGAGCCTCCCGAGGCTGCCAGTGGGGAGCAGTGAGAGTGTGCACTCCAGTCCTGGTCCCGCGGTGGGAGGGGCGGTCAGAGATGCCGAGCCCCGGGTGCCCTCCCTGCCCACCGCAGCGCCCAGGACGGCCCGAGGACTCAGCAAGGGCAGGCCTGATGGGGCGGCGGGGAGGGGCCTTCAGATCCAGGCTGCTGCCCTGGTCTTGACCCCCCTGGCGGGGCTGCCCTCTTGCCATAGCCCTGGGCAGATTCTGCCCAGACACCCCAGGAATGTGTGGGGAACAGGGCTCGGGAGGATGAGGCCTGGGGACCAGGGTGGGCAGAACACGAGAGCTGCTTGTCTGGACGCTCCCTGCGCCCTGGGGCTGGACCGCGGCCGGCAGAGGGGGCCCCAAGGGCACGCGGTCATCCCTGAGTGCTGTGTGACTCTTGGGGTGTGGCTACTCGTCTCTGGTTTCCCGGGGTGCAAAGCGGAGCCCAGCAGCAGGGGATTAAGGCCTCGGATCCTGCTGACGGCATGAGGTTGGGACTTCTGGCAGGAGGGGAGACAGAGGTGGGGGCATCCCAATGTGGGCTCTGCTCCCTGCCTTCCACCGCAGCCTCAGGAATCGCCTTAATTACAGCGTCAGCCTCCCTGCGCTTCCTGCCATAAACCCAGGAATCTAAATTAGAAGGCAGCAGGCCTGCTCCCCCTTCTCTCCGACCCCCCAAGTCTGCCGGGAAGTTCTCCTGGAGACAGGCCACCAGCGGGGGTCTGCCGACAGAGGTGCCCAGGGCTTAGACTGGGGTGGGGGCCCGCGGGAGGGAGGCTGCCCCCAGAATCCCTGCGCCTGTCCCTGCGAGTGCCTGCTGTGTGCCAGGCACGGGGCTGAAGGAGCACGTTTCCTCCTCCTGGCGGTGGTGTTAGGCAGACACCAAGGTCCTTTGTACAGAGGGAGAAACTGAGGCACGCGTCCAAGGCCAGCTGGGGTGCTGGAGGCTCAGCTGGCTGCACTCCGGGCCCCAGCTCCCAGGCGGTGGTTGGCCCTTCTGCAGAAGGCGGCGTCCATCCTGGGCCGGGCCTACCCAGAGCCTGCTCCCTGGCAGCCGCAGCGGGAGGGTGCTGGGCGGGGGTCGGGGAGCCTCTGGGCAGCTACCAGGCAGGGCCGGAGCGATGCCTCCAGCCAGACCAGGTCACCCAGCGCTGGGGCTGGGCCCTCAGATTAGGGGTGAAGCCCAGCCAGGGGCCAGGGTGAGTGCATGTGTGTGTGTGTGGGGGGGGGTTTGTGTCTGTGTGTGACAGTGAGTGTGTGTGCACGTGTGTGGTGGGGAAGTGAGGTCATCTGGGCAGAAGGGAGCTGAGCCTGTCCAAACCACTGGAGCCTCTGGGGAGGAGAGACAGACGTCTGCGGGGAGATGGAGGGTGGAGGGTGCTCGGGGTGGGGAGGAGACCAAGGCAGGAAGGGAGAGAAAGGATGGACGGAGCCAGAGGGCTGGGGTGGGGGGTGGGCGGGAGGCGGACAGACAGACAGGACGGACGGGACCCTGGAGGGGTCGGGATGGTGCGGGGGAGACGAACCATGCCCAGGGAGAGGGCGAATCTGACAAAGAGGGAGCTGAGGCTGGAGGTGGGAGGGGGGCATCCCAGAGGGAAGGAGGCCGTCCAGGCAGCTTCTGCCCGTGCGCCCCTGAGTAGGGGCCCAGCGAGGACCCCTTACGTCTGCTTTCAGTCGGGGGTCTAAGATCACTCCTTGCCTGCATGTTGCCCGGTGTGGTCCACCTAAAGGGCGAGACCGGAGGCCGGGCGGTCAGGGGGTGGCCCCAGGGTGACCCCAAGGGCGCGGGGACGAGCAGGGGAGGAGGGAGGGCAGGAGGGGCCGCTCAGCAGCAGGAGCGGCACAGGCTGCTCGGAGGCGGGTGCAGAGCTGGGTCCATCCCAGAGCCTTGCAGGGCAAGGCAGGGCCCAGGCAGCCGCTTCTCAGCAGCCGCAGCTCCGTCCTGCTCTGGCCTCTCGTCACCCAGCTCTCAGTGCGGCTTACTGGGCGCCGCGGGCCCGGCGGCCCGGCTGACTGCTCACTGCGCTCGCTCTGACCCCGCGGCTCTCAGGCATGATGACTTTCCCCTATGGGGCATCTGACGGCGTCTGAGACATGCTTGGTCGTACAGCCGGGGTGTGTGTGTGTGTTGCTGGTGTCTAGTGGTAAAGGCCAGCGATGCTAACCATCCTACAGGACACCTCATGTAAGTGAGAGAAAGCTGAATGGCTGTGAAGACCTGCAAGACCTTCTAGAACTAACACCCCCAAAAGATGTCCTTTTCATCATAGGGGACTGGAATGCAAAAGTAGGAAGTCAAGAGATACCTAGAGTAACACAAATTCGGCCTTGGATTGCAGAATGAAGCAGGGCAAAGACTAACAGTTTTGCCAAGACAACGCGCTGGTCATAGCAACACTCTCTTCCAACAACACAAGAGAAGACTCTACACACAGCCATCACCAGATGGTCAATACCACAATCAGACTGATTATATTCTTTGTAGGCAAAGATGGAGAAGCTCTATACAATCAGCAAAAACAAGACTGGGAGCTGACTGTGGCTCAGATCATGAACTCCTTACTGCCAAATTCAGACTCAAACTGAAGAAAGTGGGGAAAACCACTCGGCCATTCAGGGAGGAGCTGAATCAAATCCCTTACGATTATGCAGCGGAAGTGAGAAGTAGATTTAAGGGCCTAGATCTGATAGGCAGAGTGCCTGATGAGCTATGGAATGAGGTTCGTGACAGGAGACAGGGATCAAGACCATCCCCATGGAAAAGAAATGCAAAAGGGCAAAATGATTGTCTGAGGAGGCCTTACAAATAGCTGTGAAAAGAAGAGAAGGGAAAGGCAAAGGAGAAAAGGAAAGATATACCCATCTGAATGCAGAATTCCAAAGAATAGCAAGGAGAGATAAGAAAGCCTTCCTCAGTGATCAGTGCAAAGAAAGAGAGGAAAACAACAGAATGGGAAAGACTAGAGATCTCTTCAAGAAAATTAGAGATGCCAAGGAAACATTTCATGTAAAGATGGGCTCGATAAAGGACATAAATGGTCTGGACCTAACAGAAGCAGAAGATATTAAGAACAGGTGGCAAGAATACACAGAACTGTACAAAAAAGATCTTCACGACCCAGATAATCATGATGGTGTGATCACTCACCTAGAGCCAGACATCCTGGAATATGAAGTCAAGTGGGCCTTAGAAAGCATCAACCCAAACAAAGCCAGTGGAGGTGATGGAATTCCAGTTGAGCTATTTCCAATCCTAAAAGATGATGCTGTGAAAGTGGTGCACTCAATATGCCAGCAAATTTGGAAAACTCAGCAGTGGCCACAGGACTGGAAAAGGTCAGTTTTCATTCCAATCCCAAGGAAAGGCAATGCCAAGGAATGCTCAAACTACTGCACAGCTGCACTCATCTCACATGCTAGCAAAGCAATGCTCAAAATTCTCCAAGCCAGGCTTCAACAGTACGTGAACCATGAACTTCCAGATGTTCAAGCTGATTTTAGAAAAGGCAGAGGAACCAGAGATCAAATTGCCAACATCCGCTGGATCATGGGAAAAGCAAGAGAGTTCCAGAAAAACATCTATTTCTGCTTTATTGACTATACCAAAGCGTTTGATTGTGTGGATCACAATAAACTGTGGAAAATTCTGAAAGAGATGGGAATACCAGACCACCTGACCTGCCTCTTGAGAAATCTGTATGCAGGCCAGGAAGCAACAGTTAGAACTGGACATGGAATAACAGACTGGTTCCAAATAGGAAAAGGAGTACGTCAAGGCTGTATATTGTCACCCTGCTTATTTGACTTATATGCAGAGTACATCATGAGAAACGCTGGACTGGAAGAAACACAAGCTGGAATCAAGATTGCCGGGAGAAATATCAATCACCTCAGATATGCAGATGACACCACCCTTATGGCAGAAAGTGAAGAGGAACTAAAAAGCCTCTTGATGAAAGTGAAAGAGGAGAGTGAAAAAGTTGGCTTAAAACTCACCATTCAGAAAACTAAGATCATGGCATCTGGTCCCATCACTTCATGGCAAATAGATGGGGAAACAGTGGAAACAGTGTCAGACTTTATTTTGGGGGGCTCCAAAATCACTGCAGATGGTGATTGCAGCCATGAAATTAAAAGATGCTTGCTCCTTGGAAGAAAAGCTATGATCAACCTAGATAGCATATTAAAAAGCAGAGACATTACTTTGCCAACAAAGATCCATCTAGTCAAAGCTATGGTTTTTCCAGTGGTCATGTATGGATGTGAGAGTTGGACTATAAAGAAAGCTGAGCGCCGAAGAATTGATGCTTTTGAACTGTGGTGTTGGAGAAGACTCTTGAGAGTCCCTTGGACTGCAAGGAGATCCAACCAGTCCATTTTAAAGGAAATCAGTCCTGAATATTCATGGGAAGGACTGATACTCAAGCTGAGTTTGGCCACCTGATGTGAAGAACTGACCCATTTGAAAAGACCTTGATGCTGGAAAAGATTGAAGGCGTTAGGAGAAGGGGGCAACAGAGGATGAGATGGTTGGATGACATCACCAACTCAATGGGCATCAGTTTGAGCAATTCCGGGAGCTGGTGGTGGACAGGGAGGCCTGGCGTGCTGCAGTCCATGGGGTCGCAAAGAGCCAGGCCTGCCTGAGCGACTGACCTATCCCAGCGTATCCGCCCCTTTCTGTTCTCAGCTGTGCCATCTTAGTTCGCGCCTCAGGGCCTTTGAGCTGCCTTGCACTTGCCGTACTCGGAATTCCCTCTCCCCAGATCGTCACATAGCTGCTTGCTTTCTTATCCTTCTAGAACCAGCTCACTCATTCTCTTCTTCGAGTGGCTGACGTCCCCACACCCTCCCACGCTGTCCACTGTAAACCTCTTGAGTATTTCCCTTCCAGCATTTACCCCAAATCGTGGAGATCTTGTTTATTTATTCAAGCCCTTATTTATAGTTTGTTTACCCTCTACTCGGCTGTGAGCTCCATGAAGGCTGGGAACTTTGGCTCCCAGCGGGACCCAGGCTCTGAACACCGGGTGATAAGATTCAGAACTCAACTAGAACAACTGGGGCTGTTTTGAGAGCTTTGCGTAGCTCAGTCCTATGAGGTAGGCAACACTGCAGTGCCCGATTCAGACGAGGAAACTGAGGCTCAGGGATACCCAGTGGCTTGGCCAAAGGAACGCAGCTAGCTAGTGCCTGAGCCGGGGTGGGAACCCGGCAGGCTGGCTTCTGAGGCCGGCCCGAGCCGTGCCGCGCTGCGGCCTCTCTGCAGCCTCAGTGGCGGGGTGACCTGCTCACCAGGACGCTTGCCTGTCTCTCCCTGAGAGAGCCTCCCCCCGCCGTCCGCTTGCCCCCCACGTTTGGGAAGCTGCTGTCAGTGGAGCGGACGTTTTGACAAGGAGGCAGTCAGGGTGCCTTTGTCTCCCAGTCAGCAGAGAGAAACGGCTCCTCTGGGCAGCTCCTGACGGTGGGGAGGCTTGGGGAGCCAGAGTGGGGGGCTCCACCCGTGGGGCTCGCCCACCGCAGTCACCACACTGGGGGCACGTGCACTGCCCTGGGTCCCTGTCAACTCTGCCAGGCGCTCCTGGGCCCGGAGAGGAGGGGTCCCCCTGTCTGCCTGGCAGGGCAGGGGCAGAGCGCAGGCTGAGTCGGGACATTGTGCACAAGCTCCCCACGGGGGCCTTCCCGCCCAGCTGGCAGTCTCTAAGGAAGAGCTGCAACCACGAGGGGCCGCCATGGCAGGGGAGGAGGAAGCCCCCTGCAGCAGACTGGGGCGCCCGGTGTGCGGGCAGGGTGGGGAGAGGAACTTGGGAGGCTTGCCGCCCGGATTCTGGCAGGAAGCCCTCCAGGCCCGAGCCCGCCGCCCGGCCCTTCTCCGTACTCCTGGGCCCTGTCTGCCTGGCTCTGGTGCCTCCTGATCTCCAGCAGCCGTGCTGTCCCGCCTGTTTCCCCCACGCCGCTTTCCCGGTCCCGACCCGCCGCCAGCATCTGCGGTGCCGATCGAGCGACACCCTGGACCTGCGCTCTGCCAGTGGCGCTGTGCGCGGCTGTGTCCAAAACTTTGCGGCCCCATGGACTGCGGCCCGCCAGGCTCCTGTGTCCATGGGATTTCCCAGGCAGGAATGCTGGCGTGGGCCGCCATGCCCGCCTCCAGGGCACCTTCCCGACCCGGGGACCACGCCCACGTCTCTTGGGTCCGGGGGCCACGCCCACGTCTCTTGGGTCCGGGGCCACGCCCACGTCTCTTGGGTCCGGGGCCACGCCCACGTCTCTTGGGTCCGGGGGCCACGCCCACGTCTCTTGGGTCCGGGGGCCACGCCCACGTCTCTTGGGTCTCTGCATGGCAGGCCGCCTCTCTGCCGCTGCGCCCCCTGGGAAGCTCATTCCTTCGCTCTCGCGTTCTTTTCTTGTGGGCTGGTTAGGTCGTGGCTGCTAATCCCACAGGGCTGCGTTCATATTGTGCTTCATCACTGACTAGCTGTGTGATCTTGGGAAAGTCTCACCATCTTTCTGAGCCCCCAGTTTTGCAACAATGAAAAGACAGACGATAAACAGGGATTTAGAGGTTTCACTGGGGTGAGGCATAGTGTTGAGTGTAAGGCCAGGCTTGTGGTAAGTGTTGCAGCCTCGGGAGCTTTTTTTAAATCTTTGCAAAACCTCTCCTGGGGCTTCCAGGGGCACATAGACTCCTAATAGCATCGCCCAACCCAATAAGACACGATTCTGAAGGCCTCCTGAAGGAAAGCAGGCAGCGGGCCCCGGGTTCTCGTCCTGACTCTGCATCGGCTTGCTGTGTGACCTGGGGTGTGCCATCACCCTCTCTGGGCCCCAGGTTCCCCGTCTGAACCCAGTGACTTGGACGACCTTAAGCAACAGACCTTTCTCCATCTCAGTTGTTATCGGTAAAACGGAGGAGTAACAGTACCTACCTACAGGAAAGCTGAGAGGCACCCGTGAATTAATGTACGTAAAGTACTTAGAACAGGTCTGATACGGTGGTTAGTGCTGCACAGATGTTAGCCGTTATTAGCTAACCTTGTCTCTGAGGATCTTTTAAAAATCTGAGATATAATTTGCGTACTATAAAGTTCACCGTTTAAAAATATACGATTTGTCGTTTTTAGCATTTTCACCAGGCTGTGCAGCCATCGACGCGGTAATTCCAGGACACGCTCATCGCCCCCAAATGAGGCTTCGTGCCTGTCAGCCTTGCTCATCCTGTACCCCTGGCAACCGCTAATCCATCTTCTTTTTTATTGTTTAAATTTTTAATTAAAGTATAGTTGATATATGACATTATGTAATATGGGTACATAATATAATGATTCACAATTTTTAAACTCCATTTATAGTTACTATAAAATATTGGTTACATTCCCTGTGTTATACGACGTATCTTTATAGTTTATTTTACATGTAATAGTTGGTATCATTTACTCCCCTGTTCCTAAATTGCACCCCCCAACTGGTAACCGCTAGCTTTTTCTCTGCATCTATGAGGCTTTCTTTTCTGTTATATTCACTAGGCTTTTTTTTTTTTTTTTAGGCTGAGCCGCGCAGTATATGGAATCTTAGCTCTCCAACCAGGGGTCAAGCCCCTGCCAGCCATTGGGAGCATGAAGTCTTAACCCCTGGACTGCCAGGGAAGTCCCTGTTGTATGTTCCAGACTCCATACATAGGTGGCACCATACAGTATTTGTCCCTCTCTGTCTGACTTATTTCATTTAGCATAATATCCTCCAAGGGGCTTCCCTGGTGGCTGAGTGTTGGAGAGACCACCCGCCCCCGCAGGAGACCAGGGTTCCATCCCTGAGTCAGGAAGACCCCCTGGAGAAGGAGATGGCAACCCACTCTGGTATTCTTGCCTGAAAAATCCTACGGACAGAGGAGCCTCGCAGGCTGCGGTCCATGGGGTCACAAGAGTCGGACATGACTTAGTGACTAAACCAACCCCAACAAACCTCCAAGTCCCTCCAGTCGTTGCAAATCCCCTTCTGTTTTACGGCTGAGCAGTGTCCCACTGCACACCTGTACATCACATCTTCCCGAACACACTCGTCTGTTGATGGGCATTTAGGTTGCTTCCAAATCTCGGCAACGGCATTGTGAAGAACGCTGTAACGGACACTGGGATGCACATATCTTCACAAATCAGTGGTTTAATTTTTTTCTTTCTTTTTTTTTTTTTCTGTTTACAGGTTTATTCAACATAAAACAACCCCTTTCAACTTTACTGAGGTGGCTGACCACGTCCACGACCAAATCCGCCTCTAAACTGGAATTCAGTTGCTGACCCAGCTCCGGCCTCGGCTTTCTTGTCGGCACCAGGGGGCACAGCGCTTCGTCTGTAGGTGTCTCTGTCGGCTTCCCCTCGTGTGAGTCTTGCAGGTCGTTCTGCCCCAGACCTCTGGGCCGTGGCCGGCCAGTCTCAGGACGGCTGCGGCGCAGGGTGACGGGCACGATCTCAGGGGGCAGGTGGAGGTAACCGCGGAGATGCTGGACGCCCTCGCTGGTGAGGTACCAGCAGAAATGTCTCCAGGCAGACTGTTCCTTCACGTAGCCTCGTGCCCTGGGAGACTGCCCGGCTTCCATGGCGTGGAGATGGGGCACATTCTTGTCGGCCAGCTCCGGGTGCTTGGGCATGTGGACATCCTTCTTGGTCACCATCACCCCCTCCTTAAAAAGGAGTTCATAAGTGGCAATCCGGTTCTTCTTGGGCATCAGCATCGCAACGGTCGCTGTGTCCTGGGCTGGCGCTGGATGTCTGCCTAGCAGTCGAATTGCTGGATCATCTGAGAATTCTATTTTTAGCATTTTGAGAGCCTCCCTGCCATTCTCCACATTGGCTGACCAGTTCACGTTCTGACCAAGCGCCTGTGAGGCTCCCTTTTTCCACACTCCTGCCAGCACTGGTTCCTGTGCTCTGTTTGAGGATCACCATCCTGAAAGGACTGAGGTGATGTCTCACTGTGGTTTCGATGCTCATTTCCCCAGTGATGAGCATCTCTTCACGTGCAGTTGGCCATCTGCACTTCCTCTTTGGAAGAACATCTATTTAGTTCTGTCTAAATCAGGCTAAATCGGTCCCATCACTTCATGGGAAATAGATGGGGAAACAGTGGAAACAGTGTCAGACTTTATTTTTTGGGGCTCCAAAATCACAGCAGATGGTGATTGCAGCCATGAAATTAAAAGATGCTTACTCCTTGGAAGAAAAGTTATGACCAACCTAGACAGCATATTCAAAAGCAGAAACATTACTTTGCTGACTAAGGTCCGTCTAGTCAAGGCTATGGTTTTCCTGTGGTCATGTATGGATGTGAGAGCTGGACTGTGAAGAAGGCTGAGAGCCAAAGAATGGATGCTTTTGAACTGTGGTGTTGGAGAAGACTCTTGAGAGTCCCTTGGACTGCAAGGACCAGTCCATCCTCAAGGAGATCAGCCCTGGGATTTCTTTGGAAGGAATGATGCTGAAACTGAAACTCCAGTACTTTTGCCACCTCATGCGAAGAGTTGGCTCACTGGAAAAGACTCTGTTGCTGGGAGGGATTGGGGGCAGGAGGAGAAGGGGACGACAGAGGATGAGACGGCTGGATGGCATCATGGACTCGATGGCCGCGAGTCTGAGTGCACTGCAGGAGATGGTGATGGACAGGGAGGCCTGGCGTGCTGCGATTCATGGGGTCGCAAAGAGTCGGACACGACTGAGCGACTGAACTGAACTGAAATCAGGCCTCTCTTTTTTTGATGTTGAGCTGTATGAGCTGTTTATCTATTTTGGATATTAATCCTTATCTGTCATATCATTTTCAAATATTTTCTCCCATTCAGTAAGGTGAAGTTTTCGTTTTGTTGATGTTCACAAGACCCTGCTCTGCAGAAGTTTTCACGTTGTGTTGACGTTCAGTCTCTCAGTTGTGTCTGACTCCTTGTGGCCTCATGGACTGCAGCGCGTCAGGCTTCTCTGTCCTTCACCAGCTCCCGGATTTTGCTCAGACTCATGTTCGTTGAGTCAGTGATGCCAGCCAGCCATCTCACCCTCTGTCACTCTCTTCTCTTCCTGCCCTCAGTCTTTCCCAGAGTGAGGGTCTTTTCCAAAGTCAGCTCTTCACATCAGG
The DNA here is from genome assembly GCF_016772045.2 of Ovis aries. Taxonomy (NCBI): domain Eukaryota; kingdom Metazoa; phylum Chordata; class Mammalia; order Artiodactyla; family Bovidae; genus Ovis; species Ovis aries. The sequence continues at coordinate 249,688,752 of NC_056055.1, forward strand.
TGGCCAAACTCCTGGAGCTTCAGCTTCAGCATCAGTGCTTCCAATGAACACCCAGGACTGATCTCCTTTAGGTTGGACTGGTTAGATCTCCTTGCAGTCCAAGGGACTCTCAAAAGTCTTCTCCAACACACAGTTCAAAAGCATCAATTCTTCGGCGCTCAGCTTTCTTTCTAGTCTAACTCTCACATCCATATGTGACTATTGGAAAAATCATACCTTTGACTAGACGCACCTTTGTTGGCAAAGTAATGTCTCTGCTTTTTAATATGCTGTCTAGGTTGGTCATTGCTTTTCTTCCAAGGACCAAGAGTCTTCTAATTTCCTGGCTGTCCGCAGTGATTTTGGAGCCCAAGAAAATAAAGCCTTCCACTGTTTCCATTTTCTCCCTATCTATCTTTTATAGATTTAGTTAGGTCCCATTTGGGTTTCCCAGGTGGCACTGGTGGTGAAGAACCCACCTGCCAGTGCAGGTTAGACACAAGAGACTCAAGCTCCATCCCTGGGTTGGGAAGATCCCCTGGAGGGCATGGCAACCCACTCCTGTATTCTTGCCTGGAGAATCCCATGGACAGAGGAGCCTGGTGGGCTGTGGTTCATAGGGTCATAAAGAGTCGAACATGACTGAAGCAACTTAGCATGTAGGTCCCATTTGTTTATTTTTGCTGATATTTCCCTTGCTTTAGGGAAACAGAGCCAAAGGAAAATATTGCTGGGATTTATGCACCGCTTCTCTGGTGGCTCAGACAGTGGAGAATCCGCTTGGATGCGGAAGACCTGGGTTCGATCCCTGGGTTGGGACGGTCCCCTGGAGGAGGGCATGGCAACCCACTCCAGTGGTTCTCGCCTGGAGAACTCAGGGACAGAGGAGCCTGGCGGGCTACAGTCCATGGGGTCGCACAGAGTCGGACACGGCTGAGCGACTAAGCACTGCGTAAGCTGCTTTCCATCTCAACGACTCTCCCTATTTGCGACGTTTCATAAAAGACGGGAACGCACAGTTCTGCATCTTTCATTTAACATAATGTTTTCAAGGCTCAGTCACAGTGGTATCTGTGTTGTGTCCCTTTTCGTGGGTGACTAAGATTCGATTGCATGACTACACCATTTGGGTTGTTTCCACTTTTTGGAGATTATGAATAATGCAGCTGTAAGCATTCATGTAGAAGTTCTGTGTGAGCGTATGTTTTTTATTCTCTTGGGTATCTCTGTTGGAATGGCACTGCTGGGTCACATTTAGCTTTCTGTGGAATTGCCAAACTCTTTTCCAAAGTGATCGCACCAGTTCATATTCTTGCCAGCCGTGTATGAAGATTCCAGTTTCTTCAAAGGCTTACAACCCTTGTTAATGCCTGTCTCTTCTATTGTAACCACCTTAGGTGGTGTCACTGGTGTCTCCTTGTGGTCTTGATTTGCATTTTCCCAATGACTAATGACTTGAGTGTCATGCGCTTCTTGGCCATTCATGCATCTTTGGAGAAATACCTACTCAAGCCCCTGCTCGCTGTTTAATGGGCTGTTTGTCGACTTTACTCTTGTGCTGTAAGAAATCTTTTTAAAATTTTATTTATTTTTAATAGAAGGATAATTGCTTTATAGAACTTTGTTGCTTTCTGTCAAACATCAGTAGGGAAGAGTTCTTTGTATATTCTAAATCTGCTGCTAAGTCGCTTCAGGTGTGTCCGACTCTGTGCGACCCCACAGACGGCAGCCCACCAGGCTCCCCCGTCCCTGGGATTCTCCAGGCAAGAACACTGACGTGGGTTGCCATTTCCTTCTCCAGTGCACGAAAGTGAAAAGTGAAAGTGAAGTCACTCGGTCGTGTCTGACTCTTCGAGACCCCATGGACTGCAGCCCACCAGGCTCCTCCGTCCACGGGACCTTCCAGGCGAGAGGACTGATGAGTGGGGTGCCGTTGTCTTCTCCGTATATTCTAAACAGTAGGCCCTTATCAGATGTCTGAATCGCAGGTACGTTTTTTTTTTTTTTTATTCCATCCTGTGGGTTGTCTTTTCACCTTTTTGATGGTATCCTTTGAAGTATAGCGGTTTTAAATGTTGATGAAGTCCAGTTTCTCTACTTTCGCTTTGCTTGTGCTGAGTCATCATTTCTAAGAAACCACTGTCGAATATCCAAGGTTACACAGATTCACACTTGTTTTCTTCTTTTTTGGGGCCACATCCCGTGGCTTGTGTGACTTTACTTCCCCAGCCAGGGATCAAACCCGTGCTCCCTGCACTGGAAGGTCAAAGTCCCAACCACTGGACCGCCAGGGAATTCCCTACTCTTGTTTACTTCCAAGAGTTTTATAATTCCAGCTCTTAGATTTAAAACTTTGGACCTTTTTGAGGGAATGGTGTATGTGAAATACGGGGTCAAATAGAAGTCCAATTCCATTCTTTTGCATGGGAAAATCCAGTTGCCCCACCTTTATGTGTCGAGAAAGCTATTTCCCCATTGCATTTTCTTGGCACCCTTGTCAAAAACCAATTGGCCATAGTGTGAGGGTCTAATTCTGGGCTTTAGCTCTGTTCCTTGGGTCTAAATGTCTGTCCTGATGCCACTATTACACAGTCTTGATTACTGTGGCCTTGGAGTAAGTTTTGAGGTTAGGAAGTGTGAGTTTCTAAATTTGTTATTTTTCAAGAATTTTTTTCTTTTCTAGTCTGGGTCCCTTGAATTTCCAAATGAATTCTAGAATGAGTTTGTCCATGAGGATCTTTGAACCTGTGATTCTGAAGCGATAATTTTGAAAATTTCGATATCTGAAGTCATTGTGGTCTGTGTCTGTCACAGTGTTAAGAATTTAGTGAAATGTTATTGACATGTAACATCACGCAGGTCCAAGGTGTGCCGGATGCTGGCTCGACGCATTTCTGTGTTGCGGTGCACTTTCCGCCTTGGTGCTAGCCGGCGCCTCCGCCGCGTTGCACGGCGGCTATCTGCCTTCTGTTGCTCCTGCTTCGGTCTTATTTCCTTATGGACCTAGTTACCCTTGACTGTGTTCAACTCACTGTATTTGAAAATTTGAAATACTTCGAAATTGCTAAGATTATAATTGAAGACTCTCTGTGGAAATAGCAGGAGGCCCGGGACGGCGGCATCTCGGTCAGGTGAGCGCTTCGCTAGCTCCCCCCAGCCCCCGGAGACTGCCGGCCCACGGCCACTGCGACCCAAGACCTGAGCTTCACGAGTCATCCTGGCGACTGGGCTCAAGGCTGGCTTTTCTTCCAGTTCGCCTTATTCTGAGGATGTCTCTGCTTAAAGATGTGGGGTATCAGGCTCCTCGTCTTGGGCAAAAGCTAGGTTTCCCTTTTTTTCTTCCTCTTTCTCTGCCTCCCTTGAGGCCATCACAGGAGCTCGGTCTCAATGCTGATTCTCCCGGATTGGCAGCTACCCTCAGGGCAAGCGGGATCTCCGGACTGGGCTTTTCCCCTCCGGATTTTTGCCTTCTGCTGGGCTCTTACTGTGGAATTCTTTTTTCTTTCTTTTAGAAAATTTATTTTTGGCTGCACGACTGGGCATGTGGGGTCTTTGTCTCCTCACCAGGGGTCGAACCCAGGCCCCCTGCATTGGGAGCACGGAGTCTTAGCCACTGGGCCTCCAGGGAAGTCCCCTTTCTTTCTTTTAAAGCCTGATTTATTACGCCCTTCTTGGCTGTGCACGGGCTTTCTCCGGCTGTGGAGAGCAGGGGCTACTCTCCGTAGCTGCAAACCCATGTCCCCGGCATTGGCAGGTGGAGCCTTAACCACTGGGCCACCAGTGAAGTCCTTGGAATTCTTGTTGATTGTTCGATGGTCTTAAGAAGACGATCTCTTTGAATTGGGTCTAGGGACTCTGTTTGTCTTCAGAGGAGGGCTGTTGCCGATTACACGTCCCAGGAGCCCTGGTGTGGAAGTGCCTCGCTCCCGCCTCTGCTGCTGCTTCTCTACCCCTGCCCAGGCTGTGTTCTGGCGGCTCAGACGGCGAAGAGTCCGCCCGCAATGTGGGACACCTGGGTTTGATCCCTGAGTTGGGAAGATCCCCTGGAGGACAGCCTGGCAACCCACTCCAGTGTCCTTGCCTGGAGAATCCCATGGACAGAGGGGCGGGTTCCAAAGAGTGAGACACCACCGAGCTACTGAGCACGGCGGTGGGCTGCATTCAGGCGAGATCCCCTCCCGCCTCATCTCAGGCATGCTTACTCTCAAAGCCCTACTCAGAATTTGGCCACTATAGGCTCTCCCAACTCACAGTCCCTTGCTCGCAGCCCTGGTCCCTAGAGTCCACCTCTCCACGCCTGTGTTTATTTACCATCAAACATGTGTGCGGTACTCACAGTCTGCCAGGCCCGTTCCAAGCCCCGGGAACTCAGCTGTGACCAACACAGAGGCTGCCCCTTACCCTCCAGGAGGTTAATGAGAAGTTGGTCGCAAATCAGTGGGATCTGGGCATTGCAAGGAGATTCAAGCAGGGGAGGCTTCCAAGAGGAAGTGATATTTAAACTGAGGCCTGAAGGATGTGTAGCAATTATCCAGCAAACACGTCTGTGAAGGTGCTGAGCAGAGCTGGTGAATCAGCCTGGAGGTCGGGGTGGGGATGGAGGGGCAGGGAGAAGCTGGGAGGCAGCCGCAGCACCCCGACTGCCTTTATGGATCCCCTCTTCCTGCCTCCCCCGAGAGATGGGCCTACAAAGATGAGAGGCCCCGTGCTTGAGGGAAAACAAACGCCCTTGACCTTCAGCGCCACGCAGCCTCTTTCAGGAAAGGTCCTTGGCTCGCCTCAGTCCTGGGCTCCGGCCTCCTCCTCTGCTCCTGCCTGGGGCGGAACGGGAGTGGCCGCGTCCGCTCGGCTCCAGAGAAGCCGGATGCAGGGCTGAAAGAAGCCACAGAGCCGGCTCCCTCAACCGCGGCTGCCAGGGCGCCCTCTGCTCAGCCCCGAGGCCCTTCCTGTGCCACCTCCGGGTCCATCCTCCCATCTGTTTGCCTTGGACAGGATCCCTGCGCTCGGGAACCTGAGGGACAGGGTGACGGGGTGACGGGGTGCAGAGGAGGCCTGAGCCTTCAAAGCAAGCTCCAGAGATGCTCTCTGTCCAGCTGGGGGTGCAGCGACTGGAGACACACGGGACCCCCAGCCCCTCTCTTGCCCCCATGTCCCCCTTGATGTGGGCCCGAGCCTGGAAGGGAAGGTCGGTTAACCCTCAGGAACCAGGAGGTGAAGGGGCAAAGGGGAGGTCGCTTTTCTTGACCGCTGAAGGGTTATTGCAGGGAGCTGGGTGACCCTACCTGAGGAGGGACTCCTTTATCCCACCCCATCCCATTGTCCAGATGGATAAACCGAGGCTCAGGTCACGTGCAAATAGGGGGCAGAGGCGAGAGCTGAACCCAGGTGCCCTGCGTCTTCTCCCATCCCCTCCTCAGACGCCCCCATGGTGGGGGGCCCTCAAGGCTCACACTCAGGCTGCACTGGATGGGACCGCAGGAGTTAACCGTTCTCCAGCTCCAGAGCCTGAAACTCGGCCTCCGGGGAACAGATGGGGGTGACAGGCCCATCCCACCCCGTGACATTTCATCAGAGGCTGACACCTTCCTGGCCCACAGCTCCAGGGCCAAACACAAAATGCGCTCAACAAAACAGGTCCTGGGCAGTTTCTCTAAGCCTTTGTCAATGCCTCCCAGGCAAAGACCCCCAGAAACGCAGCTGAGCAAGTTGGCTACTGCTTGTGGAACGAGGGTGGAGGCTGAGGGGCGGCTCCACGAGAAGCAGCTGGGCAGGACTTGGGAGGGCTCCGCGCTGCTGTTAGGAGCTCTGGGAAGGGCTCGAGGGAGTGGAGTTCACTCTGGGCTGGATGCATCCGGAAGCGGGGTGACTGTGTGGTGGGGTACCCTAATGGTTTTAACCTGGAAGTGAAGAGGGATGAGCTGAAGCTCAAGCTGTGATCAGCAAAGAAGCAGTCGCCACTCACTCAGCTGGGATGTCTGGCCATTTGTGCGGTTTGGATCGCATTCGTCTTTTGTCTGCATCAGACTCGATTGTCGAGTGGCCTTGATTTTTGTCCTGATCCCTCGCGGTCCTCGAGGGGCCCTGTCTGATGCTGGTGATCTGTGAAACTGCTCTGCTTAATGGGAGTGCACGGGGGCCCAGGTAGGGGGGCCGGGCTGCTCCCGGATGTCTGTAGGGGCTGTTTCTCTTTCAAACCATGAAACGAAATACGTGGAGCCTGGGAACGCGGCCACCTCACACAGGAGACCTGTAACTGGATGGACGCCAGCCGTGCCTTGTGTGTGGGTCCCAAGGCTGTGGAGGAGGTTCGGGTGAGAGAGAAGCCCAGAGCCTCCGGAGTCAGGCCTGGGCTCAGAATCTGCCTCTGTTCAAGCTCTTAGACAGATCACCTTCCTCCTTGCAACTGCACCCACCCACGAATACTTAGCGAATGCCTACTGCATGCCAGGGAGGGGGAGCCTTGGGCGAGAGCCCCCACTCTCTGGACGCAGTCTCAGTTTAGTCCAGTTCAGTCGTGGCCGACTCTGCGACCCCGTGGACTGCAGCACGCCAGGCTTCCCTGTCCATCACCAGCTCCCGGATCTTGCTCAAACTCATGTCCATTGAGTCAGTGATGCCATCCAGCCATCTCATCCTCTGTCACCCCCTTCTCTGCCTCCAGTCTTTCCCGGCATCAGGGTCTTTTCTAATGAGTCTGCTCTTTGCATCAGGGGGCCAAAGTCTTGGGAGTTTCAGCTTCAGCATCAGTCCTTCCCATGAATATTCAGGACTGATCTCCTTTAGGATGGACTGGTTGGGTCTCCTTGCAGTCCAAGGGACTCTCAAGAGTCTTCTCCAGCACCACAGTTCAAAAGCATCCATTCTTCGGCACTCATGGTCCAGCTCTCACATCATACACGACCACTGGAAAACCATAGCCTTGACTAGACGGACCTTTGTTGGCAAAGTAGCGTCTCTGCTTTTTAATGTGCTGTCTAGGTTGGCCATAGCTTTTCTTCTAAGGACTCAGTCTACCCCTCTAGTAAATGGGAAGAAGGTTGGTCCGTAAGATTAACTACTGTCTATCTCCCAGGGTTGCTGTGAGGTTCACTCAAAATCTGTGTGGAGTGTCTCAAGCACGGTCTGGCACATGCCATCTAGTCTTCCCAGGGTCCCCCACCTCTCCTGACCACCCCTGCCTTGCTGGCCCTCTGTTGGTGGGAAAGAAGAAGAGGCGCGTTCCAGGTTTAGCCTGCTCGGGGGAGTGAGTCCCAGGGACCTGAGATGCCAGCTGGTTGCCGAGCAGGTCTGGGGCTCACCAAGCAGGAGGAGGGCCTGGCTCCTGCAGTCTGCGTGTTCAGCTGCTTCCTGGGGCTGGGCCATGGGGTACAGCAGTGTGGGAGTGGTGACCCCAAAGCTCGGAGTCTCCCTGAAGACAGCCCAGGTGCCCCAGCTCTGCCCAGGTACCCGCTCCACCTGGCTGCACCGTGGTCTGGATGCTGCCTGTTCTTGGGCCCAAATCTGTGCCCTATGGAGGCGCCTTCCCCGGCCTGCTGCAGAGCAGTGGTGCCAATTGCTTACTGGGGCCTGGGGAGGCTGCGAGGGCGCCGGGTGTGGGGGTGGAAGACTGCATGTCCCGTCCTGCCCTCTCCCGGTTGTGGAGGAGGGTGGTGAGAGAGGAGGGCATGAGGCCAGTCCTGGAGGAAGCGTGTGTATCTGCTGGAGGTGGCAGAATGGAGGGCCCATTGCAGGGCCTCAGTGGTGTGGCAGATGGGGGCCTCCGCAGATGGGGCCTCCATAGATGGGGGCCTCTGTAGATGGGGCCTCCTCAGATGGGCCCTCCATAGATGGGGCCCTCCATAGATGGGGCCTCTTCAGATGGGCCCTCCGTAGATGGGGCCCTCCATAGATGGGGGCCTCTGTAGATGGTGCCTCTGCAGATGGGGGCCTCCATAGATGGGGGCCTCTGTAGATGGAGCCTCCATAGATGGGGGCCTCTGTAGATGGGGCCTCCGCAGATGGGGCCCTCCATAGATGGGCCCTCCGTAGATGGGGGTCTCCATGGATGGGCCCTCCACAGATGGGGCCTCCACAGATGGGGGCCTGTGTAGATGGGGCCTCCACAGATGGGGCCCTCCATAGATGGGCCCTCCGCAGATGGGGGTCTCCATAGATGGGGGCCCCCGCAGCTGGGCCTCCGCTGAGGCCTGTGCGGGGTGTGGGCGTGCACTGACAGGGCCCTGGCACCTGGGGAGGCGCCCCTGCACTCCTGTCCATGTGGTGCCCCACAGTGGTGGGTGGTTCTCAGAAACAGCCTGGGCTGAGGATCTGAAATAGCCGGGGCCGCCCCTCAGAAGAGCGGCCTGCTGGCTGTGTGCCCTTGGCCAGGCTGCTTGCCTTCTCTGAACCTCCTTCATTCACTCCACGAGGGTTGCTTGAGCTCTGGCCGAGTGGCAGGCATCGGGAAGACAGGGACGGACAGTGAGAAAGTCCAGTCCCTCAGGCAGCCACCAGTCTCACCTGAGTGTCCCTGTTTTTAAGGTGGGGGAGGCAACGCCCGTCTCCCAGATAGTGTGTGCCAAGGGCAGGGCCTCGGGTCTCAGTGGTCCGTGCAGACTGGTTTTCCTTCTTGTCCTGGAAACCTTGGAGCCGCACCCCTCCTTCCGAAGGACACAGCTCTCAGCTGGTGGGGACGGGGGCCAAGGGGGCCCCTTCAGGGTGCGACCCAGCGCCCAGACGGCCCTTGTCCTGCTCTGTGAGCCTGGGGAGCCAGTGGCAGAGGCAGGCGGGCCGGGGTGGTGGAGGTGGGGGCCTGGGATCCCGAGAGCCTGGCGCCTTCCCAGCACCAGCGCAGGGAAGACGTGGGCTAGGTGCGGGCCTGGAGCACAGAGAGTCTCAGTGGGCCCCCCGCTCACCCCTACCCTGCCCAGGATGGGCACAGGTGAGGGACGGAACTCCTCTAACGAGTCGGGGCACCCTCTTCTCCCTGGGCGGGGCTCCGGGGAGGGGACTGGGGAGAGGGCAGCGGAGGTGACTGCCAGCTTCCCACTGGGCTGCTGTTTACACCCAGCTGGTGAGCTGGCTCTTGGCTTCGCTGCCTGCTCACCTGGCCAGGTATGTCAGGAGAGGCACGCAGTGCTCTGACCTTGCTGGGCCTGGGTCAGGAGGGGTGGCAGTGGAGGAGGACTCTGGGCCCCCGCTTAGAACTGAGTGTCTGGTTTCTCTTGCCGCCTGCTTTCTGACGTGGGCTGAGGGCAACTCCTCTGAGTCTAAGGAGCTGCAGATCCTCTCGTGGGGGGAGGCGGGTAGTGCCGCAGGCGCCCCTGGGCCGGCAAGGCAGTCCCACGGCGGGAGCTGGTGACCTCTCTTCCCCACCTGTGGACTTGGGGTGGGGGGGTGCATCTCTACAAGGGCAGCTGCCAGCTGCTGGCTCAGAGGCAGGTGAGGAGGAAACAGGCCGCAGCTCACGCGGGAAAGATGCAAGTGAGGCCCGAGAGTTGGAATAGCCAAGGGGGGTGCCGGCTCAGCAGAGACGCTTGCAGTTGCTGACCTGAGCCGTCTCAGGGCTGGCCTTTGACAGCAGTGGGGAGACGGTCCAGCAGAGACGGAGGAGGGACTGGGAGTCCAGTCCCCTCTCCTGACACCAGCTGGAGGGCACGTGGATCCCGTCCCAAGCCCACCTACCCACCGTTCCCTTCCACGTCCTAGCCATCGCCATGGAAAGAACCAGGCTTGGGAGCTGCTTGGTCAGAACTGCGCAGCGAACCACTTCAACCTCTCTGGGCCTCAGTTTTCCTCTTCTGTATGATGGCAAAGTGTATCTGCGTCTCAGGGCCCGTGTGAGGCCACACGATGTCACACCAGCGGTCAGATTGGCGTTGTCCAGTCGCTCAGTCGTGTCCGACTCTTTGTGACCCCATGGACTGCAGCACGCCAGGCCTCCAGGCCTCCCTGTCCATCACCAACTCCCGGAGTTTACCCAAACTCATGTCCATCGAGTCGGTGATGCCATCCAGCCGTCTCATCTCTTGCCCTCCATCTTTCCCAGCACCAGGGTCTTAGCAGTGAGCCTTCACATCAGCCAGCTGTGCCAGGCGATTTGTATCTGCCACGCATGGTTTCATTTATTCCTCTCGCCAGCTCTCTGAGGCAAGCGTCATTATAGCCCCATTTGACAGTCAGGGAAGCTGGGGCTTAGAGAGTCCGGGAGACACGCGGTGAGCTGGGAGAAGGGAGGCCCGTGGCTGCTCCTGTCGCTCTCAGAGGGCAGAGGAGGGAGGCGGGGGCTTGGGTCGGGGCCTGGACACGAGGCAGCTGCAGGAGAAGAGACCCGCCGCGCAGTCCCGGGCTGCAGCTGGCCCTTCGGAGGGGGTCTCACCATCCAGACAGGGGTTTCCTTCCAGCCGCCTTCCCGACTTTCATTTTCCGCAGCAAAGGGTCCCAGCTGCACGGCTGGCTCCCTAGTGGCAGGGACTGGCACCCAGGCCCCCACCCCCAGCTGAGGTTCTGCTCGGGAGGACGGCCTCGGCTTCTCAGTGCTTGCCCCAGGGGGCACTGCCTCCTCCCAGCCCCTCTGCTCCAGGCTGGAGCCCTGCCTCCATCCCGTGTACCTTCCCTGCTTCCTCGGGCTCCCGTTGCCCTGGTCCAGGCGTCCTCTGGTCGGGGCACTCACGCTGGGGCATCCAGACAGAGGCGGGGAGGGGTTCTGTTTTGGCCCAGTTCTGACCTCACTTTCATTTTACGTGCAAAGAGCAAGGTGCAGGGAATTAAGGCTCCATCAGCACACAGCCTCGGAGGAGGAGCCGGAGTGGACCCCAGGGAGCCCACTCTGGAGCCCGCACATCCCCCCCCACTCACCCAGCCTCTACTAAGCCCCGCCCCCGCCTTTTCCAGACCCCCGCTGCCGCCCAATCTTCGGCCTCCAGTCTGCGCCTTCCAGAAGCCACATCTGACCGTCTCCCGCCCTCTGCTGAACCTGTCAGGGGCTCCGCTGTGCTTCCTGGCCTCCAGCGCCCTCCCTGTGGTGACTGGCCAGGCCACGAGCCAGCTGGGCCTGGGGCCTCCTCCCGGCCCTGCGTCCAGAGTGAGGGGGGCAGCAGTCCCCCGTGAGTCGACAGGAAACCCCTCACATGTGCTGGGTCCCACCTGGGCAGTCCAGCAGGGCCCCTGCCCAGGGCTGAGCCCTCCCTCTGGAGACCCCCAGGCTCCTGGGAACCAGAGCTGGTGAGTCAGCGGGCGGCCGGGGCGCAAGCACACACTGGCCCTGCTGGGCGCCCTTGGCCCTTTCCTCCCCAAGCAGCTCCCCTTCCAGGGAGCAACGAGCTGACCAGCTGCCTCCTGGCAGGCAGGCTTGGGGGACAGGGCGGTGAGGCCTCAGCTCCGTGCATCTCCACCTCCCGGTAGGGAGGCCTCCGCCACAGGGCCCACCCCACCTGCCCAGCTGCCCCCTGCAGGTTGCTTTCCGGCCTGGGTCTGGCTCAGCCTCAGGGCTGCTGGTCACGTAGCCAGGCTCGCTCCTCCTCTTGTGGCCGTGCTGCTGAGCACAGCGGTTTCCTGCTGGGAGCACACAATGAGGCCTGCCCCACGGGACCCACCCGGGGAGGTGCTCCCGCCGGCGCTGAGGCACTGAGCGTGGCGACCTGGGACGGGCGACGCCCTCTCTGAGCCTCGGGTGCCCTGGTGAGAAGTGAGGGGTGAAACAGGGTCATGGGAGGCCACTCTCCCACGACGATAAGAGAAACTCGCCGTGAGCACCGAGTGTGCGTCCTCACTAACACCGCAGAAGCTGGCGCCCAGCGAGGCGAGCCCCCTCCGTGGCTCGGCTCCCCTCCGTGCCGGGCTCCCCCTCTGTGGTCCAGCCCCCACTCCGCGGTCCAGTCCCCCTCCGCGGCCTGGCTCCCTTCCACGGGCCGGCCTCCCAGAGCTTCCTCCTGCTGCTCAGAGGTCTGTGACCCGCGCCAGCCCCACGCGCAGCCCATGTCTCCCCCATCTCCCCCCAGAAGGCACCCAGCCCAGATGGGTTGAGCACCAGAGGCATCGTTGGCTCAGATCCAATCAGAGGGACCTGGCCTACAGTGACCCGGGTCTGCAGACCCTGGGGGGCAGTGGGACAGAGGGTTAGGGCAACATTGGAAGCAGAACTGAAAACGGAAGTGAATTGAGGAGGAAGGGAGAAATGAAAGCTGAAAACGGCCTCAGGGGCAGACGGAGCCTGCCACCTTGGGACCAAGAACCATGTGACAAGCCCCCAGCCAGGGGTGCTGCAAGCCTGGGAGCCCAGCATCTCGCAGAGCTAACTCCTGACCCCCGCCTGCCTCCCCCTCTACAGGACCCTCAGCCTCGACAATCCCTATCTGTCTCCCGATTTGGACCGGGCTCTCCAACCCAAAGCCTGGGCCCCAGGGTCTGACCGTGAATCAGAGCCTCCCAGTGGCGGGGAGAGGGGACATGGCCATACGCTCCAGGATGGACCCCAGAGCCCCCTGGCCTGACTCTGCCAAGGATCAGGGTTTGCACAGGGGGTTCCTGGGAGAGCGGGCCCCAGGGAGGGTCTTCCTCAGTTCAGGGCAGGTGTCTGTGGATGAGGAGACAGCTTTCTGCCCGGGCGCTGAGGCTTCCCTGGGGGTAGGGGTCGTAGCTATTGTCCCCACGGCATGTCTCCCCTCCTCAGGCTCAGTGTCCAGAGCCTGACAACAGGAGGCCCCTGCCTCCTCGCCAGCCCTCCAGGATTAGAACGGACTCTGGTGATGGTCAGCCATGACCTGCATCGTGCCCCTCTTCCAGACCTGCAAGTGTCTCAGCCACTCAACTCTGAAGCTCCGGGTCCCCAGAAGGATCAGCCCTGGACAAAGCCCCAGCGGTGCATCCTCACCTCCTGCCCCCGGCCTTCTCCTCCTGGCACGGAGCGTGGCCGCCCTGCTCTCCTGGGCACATGGGGTGCAGGATTCCAGCGCTCATGTCTGAGTTTCCTCAGCGCTGCAAAGTTCCTTAAAATAACCCCCACTCCCTAGGTTAGTTGTTGTTGCTTAGTTGCTGAGTCGTGTCAGACTCTCTGCAACCCCACGGACTGCAGCCCACCAGGCTCCTCTGTCCCTGGGATTCTCCAGGCCTGAATACTGGAGTGGGTTGCCGTGCCCTCCTCCAAGGGATCTTCCCAACCCAGGAATCGAACCCGTGTCTCCTGCATTGGCAGGCGGATTCTTTACCACTGAGCCACCTGGCAAGCTCCTAAACTTTGAGGACCAGAAGGTCAACGTGTATGGAAACCTCCACCCAGTGAGGTGCAGCATCCTGAGGACTTTAATTGTTAACAGGATTGACTTGCTGTCCCTCTGCATGCCTGTTCCCCCCTGCCTCCCTGCATTTCTGACTTCCTTATCTCATGGTTGCCGCTGCCTCGGGCCTCCAAGCCTGCTGGAAGAGCCCTCCGTCCTCAGACAGACCCTGCCCCAGAGCCACTCGCTCTCATGCCACCACAAGCCTCTTCCCAGGTCAGCTTCTGCCTCTCCCAGCAGGCCTTGCTGGGTCTCCTCCGTCAGACCGCCCAGGGCTTGAGGTCGCCACGAATCTGGGGAATTAGGGCCCGGGTGGCAGGGCTTGTGGGAGGACAGGGGCAGGGTCTTGGATCCTGCATGTTGACCCTGCTTCCCACTGTCCTCCCGGCTGGAATAGGAGCGTCTCACCCGTCAGCTGAGTCCTGGGGGCCCTGCTGTCAGCTCTACCCTGACCTGGTTACTGCCACTCCCTGCACTGGGAAGAAACACTTTCCCAGAGCGTCTGTTTCTCCCCCGACTCACCCCACCTGCTTCTTGGGCTGCGAAGGCAGGAGTGGGCAGGGCAGGGCTGGGCAGGGCTGTAGAGACCAGCTGGGCTGTTTGTGTTGGTGGTTTTCCTCTTTAGCTGGTTTTCTAGACAAACAACCTGGGAGATGGTGGGGCCAGAGCCAGACCCACCCCCTTATGGGACCGGAGGGGTCACAGTGGAAGCTGGGGTCCCAGAGCCAGGCTGTCTTAAGGAATCCTGCAGCTCTGTGATGCAGAAGCTATTACCCCATTTTACAGAGGAGGAGACTGAGGCTCAGAGAGGCCTGAGGACATGCCCAAGAGCACACAGCTGGGGAAGGAGCTGGGAGGGGGTGAGTCAGCAGGGAGCAGAGGTTGGGGGTGCCGCACGCACGGGACACTTTCCTCCGATCCTCCCGCACCTCACCGCGGCCCTCCTCCCCACTCTGTGCTCCCGTCCCCCTCAGGCAGCCTCTTTCCTCTCCAGGTGGCCCGTCCTCAGCCTGTCCTCACCGCTCTGCTCCTAAGTGGACGCGAACCCCTCGTGGCTTCACAGGTCAACGTGCAAACTGTCCAGATTGGGTCACAACGGCAACATTTAAGAAGCTGGCCAGAGTCAGGACCTGCTCTAAGGTGTCACCCACGGCTAGCTCTTTCGGTTCTCACAACAGCTGTGTGAGGCGGGTGCAGTTATCACTCCCATTTTACAGGCAAGGAGCACGAGGCCCGGAGAGGCAACCTGGCTGCGGGCGGCAGAGCCACCATTCAAGTCCAGACAGCCCCGACGCTTCTCCAGTCTCCGCCTGGCTGTCCAGCCCAGACCGCCTGCTTTCCCGTGGGCCCCCGGCCCGGGGGGTCACTACCCCTGCCCGGCCCGGCCACGATGCCCACCGCTCGCTTCAAGTGCCCACCGCAGCGCCCCCGCGAGGTCGGGGGTCTCTTGGGCCCCCTTCCTCCATGTCCGCGCTGCGCGGGGCAGGTCCGCGCTCACGCGAGTTCGGCCTCCGCTTGCCCACAGCGCCCCCTGCCGGTCACAGCGAACGGTGCCCCGGGACCCCCGGCTCAGGCCAGGCCCCACCGCCCTAGGAACCCTCTGGGTTTACAGAGGCCCTTTCTTCCAGCGAGCTGTGATCTCCCTGGCCGGGGCCCAGCCTCAGGAGCGTGGGAGGGCTCAGCATTTCTCTCCCCACTTTACAGAGACAGACCGAGGCCTGGAGACAGACGGGGCGAGCCCCAGCGTGCCGCTGCAGATCCAGAGAACAGCTCCTTTCTCCAACCTTTTCAGCTACAGATGAACAAACTGAGGCCCAGAGGAGAACAGGCTTGCCCAAGCGATACCTGGGCTAGAGCCCTGGGGTCTTAAATACTGTCCAGGGCTTTCCCACGACATCAAGAACTCTGCCTGCTGCTCAGCAAGACTCGGCCAAGTCATTAAACGTAATGAGCCTCTGTTGTCCCGGGTGTAAAACCAACACTGCTTCCCGCTCTGCCTGCCTCCCAGGGGACAGGGAGACGGGGGACAGTCATGACCGGCTGAGGTCTGGTGAGGTGAGAGAGAAGGCGGGGAGCCCTCACTGCGCATTTCAGCAGGACCCTACCCCTGCCGCAAACACAGCGCAGGGGGGGACTCCAGTCCCAGGCCCGCCCTTCAGACAGGCCAGTGCGTTGCATGTCCTGCCCCCACCGAGAATCAGGGGCGGGAGGGAAGAGGCGGTGGCCGTCGCACCTGCGTCTCAGCTCCTGACCCTCGCTGTGCCCCTCCTCGCACGACTCACGATTTGTCGCTCATCCCAGTGACTTGGTCATGTCTGCCTCCTCTGCCAGACTCTAAACCAAGCGTCAGCAAACTTTCTCTGCAAAGGGCCAGGTAGCGAATATTTTTAGCTTTGAGAGCCATGGGATTTTTGCTGCAGGAACACAGCTGTGCTGTTGTCAGGCAGGGCGGCCATAGGTAAACAAATGAACACAGATGTGTTTCCATAAAACTTTACTTTAAAACGATGGCCAAGGGCCGGATTTGGCCCTTGGATCATAGTTTGCTGACACCTACTCTAATCTCCAAGACAGCTGGGACCTGTCTGATTGCTCTCAGCTGTATACCATTATCTGAGCAGACAGCACATTGCTGATGCTGATTTGATCAATATTTGACGAAGACGTGAATGAGGAGGGACACAGGGAAGGCCTCTGCGGCTGAGACTCGAGGGGTGGATACCGGGGACATGAACTAATCGAGGGGAATGCACAGTTTGTGCAAACATCCAGAGGCGGAAATAGGGGCAGACTTGTGGACGGGCACTCCTGGAGTCTCCCGGCTGCCCCAGCACGGCCACAGCTCGGGCCCATCTTGTAAGGTTACTGGAAGGATTAAACAGGACAGGACTGGGAGGGTCTCAGTACAGCAGCTGGCATACGGGAAGGCCTCAGCTGCCATGATTATCACTGTTGCTGTTATTAATGCAAACATACCCAATTGCCCCCCAAGCCCACACCAACGGCCCCCTGAAATCAGGGGGCTCTCCCACACTGAGGGTGTGCCTCTGAGGCCCATGAGAACTGCCCCTGAAACAGCTGGGGGACAGCTGTCCTGACGCAGGAGACACGTCACCCTGCTTATGCAGCGGCTGGAAGCTTTCCGAGAGCAGGGCTGCTGCCGCCTTAGTGCCCCGCGCTGTAACTGTTCCTCCTCCATCAGACTGGGGGCGTGTCCCCTGTCCCTCCCCCATCTAGTCCTGCTGGTCGCCTGGAAGGGACTCCGGCCTGTCATCTCAGTCTAGCTGGAATCCCCCAATCTCGAGCCTGGAGCTGAGAGTGCAAAACTCTGAGGTCCGCCTGCGGCCTTTTCTCTCACTTCCCTGAAAGGCCCCAAGCCCTGGTCTCCGGGACCTCTAGGCAGGGCCTGACCTCCAGAGGAAGCCCCTGGCACCTGAAGCCTCCAGGCAGAGCAGGTAGTCCCTCCAGCTGCAGGTTCCAGGCCCAGCTGTGCTCCTAACTGGCCTTGGTTGGCTTCCCAGGCCTTTCCACATCTGTACAGTGGGAATCAGGACCAGGTAACGTGAGCACAGGAGTGTTGCTGGCCTAAGTGAAGACTGTGTGCAAACCCGGTCAATGCAGCCTTGTGTTCTGAAGCATGGAAGGAAGATAGCAAGTTTGTGCTAATAAAAAGGCCCCCTGGGACCTCCCTGGTGCTCCAGGGGCTGAGACTCTGTGCTCCCAATGCAGGGGGCCTGGGTTCGATCCTGGTCAGGGAACTACATTCCGCATGCCGCAACTAAGACTCCACATGCTGCCACTAGGACCCAGCACAGCCAAATAAATAAATATTTAAAAACAAAAGGTGTCCCTTACTAGGGCAGACCCAGCCCATGCCAGGGCCCAGGGCTTGGTGACCAGAGCACAGGCAGGGTTTCCGTGTACTCCTGCTCGGCTGGGCCCCCTCGGGCGGCACACACCACGCACAACCTCACACAGTGGGTGAGTCCGAGTCGCTAAGCTCCGGTGCTTTCCAGGTAAATTGGCCTCGGGAGGAAGGCCAATGACAGCGGTGAAGAATGAGGCTGTCTCAGGCTGCCCCCTGGTGGTCGGACGGCGCATGACACACACCGCCCCGGAGACGCGCCTCAGGGGGCCCTTAACCAGCCTTCGTCCCTGCAGGGGGCCTCCTCCCCGCCGGCAGGGTCAGGGTACCAGCCTCGGATCCCTGAGAAACGGATCCTGTGATGAAGCAGCTACTGCAGGCCAGGCCTGGGCTGGGCACTTTAGAGATGGGCTCAGTGAACCGCGTCACTCACCGGCCGGGGCCGGCCCACCCGTGTCACCAGCACCCATCACAGCGTCTCCTCCGCCACCTGGGAGCCCCCTGCGGAACTTACCTTTTTCCGTCTCCCGGTCCCACCCAGTCGTGAGGGAGGAGGGGGAGCTCTCACTCGGCGTGTGGCTCACTCACTCTGGCTGGAAGCCCCCGGGCCCGACGCTGGACTGCAGAGTGGGCACCGTCTGAGGCCAGCTGTGCGCGTCTTGCTCAGGTGTCTCAGAAAGGGCCCCAGCCCTGGTCCTCAGGACGCCCGGGCCAGGCTGGGCCTCCGGAGAGGTAAGGCGCCGCACTGGGGGCCTCATCCGGGCTTCCACAGCCCCTGGCCCGCGCCCCAAGGGTGACTGGAAGGGAGGCTGGAGAAGGAGGATGGGGCTTCCCAAAGCCCTTTGGATGAAGACGAGATCCCAGCACCTGGGGATCCGGGCCCATGGCCTGGCCAGCTCTGCTGCCCCACCAGCTCACCCTCTGCGTGCCAGCCACCCAGGCCTGGCGGGGAGGGAACGGTGCGGGGCAAGGGGAGCCACACGCAGAAATAGCTCAGGTCAGGGAGGCCAGCAGTGCACGGCCGTTCCCGCTGAGTGTGGCAGAAGGAGAGCTGAAGGCCAGCTCGAGGAAGAAGCACACACTCGTCCCCCTGAGCACTGGACCCTCCCTCCTCCACACCATCGCCCGTGCTGGTCTCTCTGCCAGGCCGGGTCCCACTCACCTTCCCCTGCAGGCTTATCGCCGTCACCCCCTCTGGACGCTCCCTCCACCTGAGAGACCAGATCAAGTCCTCCTCTTCCACCTTCTCAAGAGCTCTTGTCTAGAACCTTCCAGGGCGCTGAGTCTCAATTTGCCCGGGCCGTTATCAGCTTAATGCCAACCTCCCCCACCAATCTGTTCTCCCTCCCCAGGGAATGTGTCTCCATCACCACCCCACAGCGCCGGGCACATAGTAGGTCTCCTGCTGGATGAAGGAGAGGTGAAATCAGACAGCCCTGGCTGCAACCACTTTCCGGACGTGTGGCCTCGGACAAGTCGCAGGTTCTCACCTTCAGTCAGTGAATATTTACTGAGCGTCTACTAGGTATTATTCTGAGCACCGGAGGTACACCCAGGTCCGTCTGGTTTCCAGTTCTGTTCTCTTTCTGCTTATCCAGCTCTGTCTTTCCTGAGAAAACTGGTGTTGAGGAAGATGTCTGAGGCTGGGAGGTGCGCACCTCCAGTCTAAAGTCTCGTCCTTCCCCACTGGACCCTGGGTGTCATAGATGCCAGTCCCCCTGGGCCCGTCAGCACCCTGCCTCCGAGTCTTTGTGGACATAGAGCCCTCCTTCATCTCTGCATGCCAACATCCCTCTTAACCTTCAAACTTCCACTGTGGGCTCACCCTCGCCTTGACACCCATCCTTCTGACCCTTGGCAGAAGCAGCTCTCCCCCGACCACCCGTGGCTGGTGTGGGGGCGCCCCGCTGGCCACGCTGACCAGAGTTACTTGTGCATGTGGCTCCCTGCACTGCGCTCCCTGCACTGCGCTCCCTGCACTGCGCTGTGCCGCCTCCTGGGACTGGGCGGGGACCGAGTCTGAGTCATCTCTAACCCCCCGCTGGTTGACCTTGACCTCTCTCCCATCAAACCCCGCAGCGTCTCCTCTCCACGCTCCAGCGCCCAGCCTGGGGCCAGGCACTCGGCATGGTGGACGTTCATTGTCCACCAGGAGCAGCGGGGCAGGCCACGCGGAGGGGGTGCTGGCTGGACCCCCCCAAACCATGTTGTGAGAGCACAGTCGGCACTCTCCTCTGGCTCCTCCCCCACCAGGAGCCCCCCTCCCCCATGCACGGCTGGGGGCGGGGGGGGGGGGTGGAAGGTCACCAGGCAGATGGGCTCTGGGCTGAGATGGAAAAGGACAGCCTGGCCCCAGGGAAGGACAGCCACACGTCTCGGCGCTCTCGGGGAATCGTCCGCTTCAGCAGAATTCCAAGGACTGGGAAGGTGAATGTGGGTGTGCTGGGGGGGGGGGGGCAGCCCACCCCCCTGAGGCCCAGTCTCAGCCGAGGGCCGGGGCTGGGCTGACAGGCAGCAGGCCTGTGTTCCAGTCCTCACTCGGACGTCAGCTGGCTGTGTGACCTTGGGCAGGCCCCTGCCCCTCTCTGAGTGCCCATCTGGACAAGGAGAGCAGCAGGCAGTGGAGAGCTGACCAGCGTGAATGCTGAGGCCCGGGCTGGCCAGAGCCCCACCCTGGACTGTCTCTGGCTGGGGAGGAAGTGACCTGGGGTGGCACACTGCCCAGCGTCCCCATGGGCCTCTGTCTCAGGCTGAAGGGGTGCCGTGGGCTCCCCAGGCACCCTCAGCTCCCCGTGAGCCTGGCACCCCCACTACCCCCAGAGCGGCCGGGCCGCCAGCGGGGAGCCTCCGTGGCTGTGACCCAGCATCCTGTGTCCGGGTGAGTCACAGTGCTCCCTCCAGCCGGAGCCAGGTGCCCAGTGCTGGGAGGAAGAGAAAGGACCCCGGCTCCCCTCCCTGGGCTGCAGGCGGACGGGCGAGGTCAGAGCTCCCCTCTAGAGCAGGCTTGGTGGGGAGGGGCTGGGGGTTTGAGGCGGGCAGGGCATGGCGGCCTGGAGCAGCCCAGTCCGAGGGCTGCGCTGCGCTCCAGGACCAGCGTGTCTGTCATGGGCATGCTGGCACCTCCTAGGCGCTTTGCATGCGGCCGCTGAACGGAGTGTCCTCAGCATTCCCGCTGCGTGAGGAAATGCCGCACACCTGCGTTCACCATCACTGCTATTTTTAGCTCTAAGCACCTACTACGGCTCAGTCACTTTGCACAGATTATCTCACGGATCCTTACAGCTATCCCGTGAGAGGCTCAGAGAAGGGAAGCAACTTGTTCCAGGTTGCACAGCGGGTGTGAGCTGAGCCCACGTTCTCACCAGCGGTGGACACCCCTGGCCGGGGTCTCTCCCCACCAGGACTTTTCTCCGGAGAAGGCGCCAGGCCTGAGGAAAGAAGGGGCAGCAGCGCCCACCCCAGCAGCCCACCCCACACCGGCAGCCACCAGGCCTGGATCCTGCCCGGCTGGAGGCCCCAAGCCCCACCACACGGCCACCCCAGCCGCCTTCATCCGTCAGCACCCTGCTGGGCGGGCACCAGGGAACCTGGCTTGCTTACTTGTAAAAGGGGCACCGTGCCATCCAGCCTGCCTGGCACACACGGAGGTGTCAGGATGGAGCGAGGCGGAAGGAGGCGAAAGTGAGCGCTCGGTGCCTGAGGGCTGTGCTGGGCCGCTGGCTGGGGCGCTGGGGTGTCTGAGCACGACGGCGTGTGAATGCAGGTGTGTGTGAATGCGAGTGCGTGTGAATGCGGGTGTGAATGCGACTGCGTGTGAATGCGGGTGTGAATGCGAGTGCGTGTGAATGCGGGTGTGTGTGAATGCGAGTGCGTGTGAATGCGGGTGTGTGTGAATGTGTGTGTGAATGCGGGTGCGTGTGAATGTGTGTGTGAATGCGGGTGCGTGTGAATGTGAGTGTGTGTGAATGGGGTGCGTGTGAATGTGCGTGTGAATGCGGGTGTGAATGCGAGTGTGTGTGAATGCGACTGCGCGTGAATGCGAGTGTGTGTGAATGCGGGTGTGTGTGAATGCGAGTGTGTGTGAATGCGAGTGTGTGTGAATGCGGGTGTGTGTGAATGTGTGTGTGAATGCGGGTGTGTGTGAATGCGAGTGTGTGTGAATGCGGGTGTGTGTGAATGCGAGTGTGTGTGAATGTGGGTGTGTGCGGTGGTGAGCGTGTGGGTGAAGCATATGTTCACACGTGCAACTGTGCGTACGTGCACTCACGGGTGGGCATGTGAGAGGGTGAGTGTGAGTGATTAGAGGGGCCCCGGTCACCCGCCCTCAGGCGCCCGAGGGGACCGCAGGCCCTGACCCTGACCTACCTACCGGCTCACCGTCCCCACCGGCTACATCCCCGGCCCTGGCCCATCGACCCCCAGTGGGGGGCTGACGGGCTCGCAGGAGCCCTGGGCAAGGCCCGTGACCCCTCCGTTTCTTCCCTGCAAAGCGGTTCACCGCCGGCCGTGCGCTGCGCCCGGCTGGCCGGATGCTGGAGCCCCCCCGCCCCCGCCGCCCGTCCCTGCCCTTCGCCCCGCGCCGCGGGGTCCCCGCCGCCAGCTTCGCCTCCGCGCTCAGCGCCGCCCCCGCCGCGCGGCCACAGGTGCGCGGGCCGCCGGGGCTCGGCCCCCCCGCGCTGACCGCGGCGAGGCGGTGCCAGGCTAGCGGGCGGCGCGAGCCGGACGCCCGGGCGGCGGCGGGAGCCGCGGGCCCGAGCCCTCCCCGCTCGTCCGCGCCGGCGCCGCGCGTGGGCCCCGCGCCCGCGGAGACATGAGCGCCCGGCGGCCCGGCCCCGTGGCCGCGTGATGGGCTCCTGCGTGTCGCGAGGTGAGGGGGCCCGGGCCGTGCCGGGGGAAGGGGCCCCGCGCCGGGTCGCGCGCAGTCCCTCGGCCGCTCCGAGGAGCCTGGGCGGGGGCGGGGGGACCCACCCGCCCTTCCCGGCGGCTGCACCCCACCGGCGCCCTGGGAGACGCGGGGCCCCGCCTGCATCTGCACCCCAGCAGGCGGCGGGAGCCGGGTCTCTCCCTTCCCGGCGGCCGCACACCCCTGCCTGGGGCGGGGGACACGGAGCGTCTGGCGCCCCCGGCCTCTCCGGAGTGACTCGGGGCACTCGCGGCGCAAGCCGACCCTCGTTCCCACGACCCCCCCCCCCCGCCCGAGACACAGGGCCCACCGCTGTCCGCGTACCCCACTCCCTGTCTTCAGACTGAACACCCGCGGCAGGCGTTAGCGGGAGGAACAGGGTCTAAAGAAGACCCCGGCCCCTCCTGCCGGCGCCTCACCCCGCCAGCCTGGTGCGGGGACAGGCGGGGACAGGCGGCCGGCCCGGGAAGCCGCGGCCTGTGTCTCCGCCCGGCTCTCTGCTGCCTGCTGGTGCCTGACCCCTGGCTGTCCCCGGGGTGGAGCAGGGAGCCCCGGGAGCCGCTCTGGGGGGCGGTGGGGTGGGCAGGGAAGGGGTGGGCAGGTGTTGGAGGCTGCGCCGGGTCCCTTCACCCCGCAGCGGGAGCAGCAGGGCTGAGGTGAGGGCGGACAGACCCTGGCTCCCACTCTGCGGTATGAAGCCAAACCCACTGACCCCAGGCACAGCCTTGGGGGGCCACCGCCGCATCCTGCACCCCAGCCCTTCCTCAGGTGTGGAGGGGTAACCAGGCCTGGGTAGGGGCTAGGCAGGCTCCAGGGGACCCGCCCTGGGAGATGAGGGTTGGGGGGGGGGGTAAAGGGCTCTGCCTGGGGGCTCTGCTCACCAGGCCCCCAGGGTTCAGGTAAGTGGCTCAGGATGTCTCAGGAGGGTGGGATCGTGCGTGGGGGCTGGGCTGTGTGAGGTTCTTTCATTCATTCATGAAGCTGACGTCAGCCTGACCCCTACTGTGTGCCAGCCACTGTGTACACACTGCGTGCCTAGAGCCGGTGAGCCCAGCATAGGGTCTGCTCTGGGCCTCCAGCCTGGCCAGAGGGGAAGGTACTATGTAGAGTGGAGAGTACCTAAGTTTCTTTAGAGCCAGCAGGCTCTTGGTGTGTCTGCAGAAGCCCGGAAGGCTGTGCAGGCCCCTGGTATTGGGGTCCCGGGGTCCCCTTTCCTTTGGCCCTCCTGCGCACCCGGCCGTCCTGTGCCAGGCGCCAGAGGCCCGGCCCCAGGAGACTTGCCCGTTAGCCACAGACCAGGGCGGTGCTGTCAGGGCTGGGGCAGGGGCTCGGGTCCTCTGACGCCCCCGTAGCTGGTGGACCCTCTGCCGTGCCCTCTGGGGGCACCCGGAGGTCTGCGCCCTTCCTGCTGTGGTTTGGGCTCCTCGTTGTATATCCTGACCTTGTGCCCTCCTGACGGGGTCTGCCCACTCCCAGTGCCAACATGCCCGCAGGCAAGTTGGATGCAGGTACAGGAAGCGTGAGCTCCCCTTGAGCCGAGGACACCCATCGTCCCATTGCTCTGGCTCGGGGGGTCTGAACCCCTGAGTGGAGGCCACCTGCCCCCCTAGCTGTCCCTGCTCCTCCCAGAGTGCGCGCGGCTCACCAGGGGCTGGTGGGAACGTTCCAGGCTCCACTCGCCAGTCTGGGGTCTGTACTAGCACAGCCCGCATTTTACAGGCAGGGAAACAGTCTGGGGCTGCGTGGTTAAGAAAGAGCAGAAGCGAGCCTTGGACGCGGTCATGCTGGCTTCGGCACCCGTGCCCTTGTTCTCTGTGCCACACAGCCGGCCGTTGGACCCAGGGCTGGCCTGGCCTGCTCCTTCCAGCCCCCGGCCTCTGGATTCCAAGAGCCTCTGAGTCTCCACGTGCTGAGTCACTCAGTCGTGTCTGACTCTGTGCAACCCTATGGGCTGTAGCCCTCCAGGCTCCTCTGTCCACGGGATTCTCCAGGCACGAACACTGGAGTGAGCAGCCATGCCCTCCTCCAACCCAGGAATTGAACCTGCGTCTCTTAATGTCTCCTGCATTGGCAGGCGGGCTCTTTACCACTGGCGCCACCTGGGACGCCCGGGAGCCTCCACAGCAGCCCCCGCACTCCACGTGCCAAACTTGCAGCCCGAAGCCGGGCGAAGCCGCATCCTTCTGCTGCCCACAGCCACCCAGGGCCTGCAGGCGACTGCAGCCGCCCAGCCAAAGCCCAGGCTTCGGGCCACAGCTGGGAGAGCCACCCCACCCAGCCCTGGGCAGCAGTTAGCCCCCTCGAGCCAGCCCTGAGAGGGTAGGAGTGCGAACTCTGGAGCCGGCCGGCCTGCTCTGCCCCCGCGGCAAGTTACTTAACCCTGTGCATGTATCTCAGTGTTCTCATCTCTAAAATGGGAATGGCACTTCCATGGATGTCTTAGGGGTACTGGAAGTGAAAGTGATAGTCGCTCCGTCGTGTCCAGCTCTTTGCGACCTCATGGACTGTAGCCCGCCAGGCTCTCCAGTCTATGGAATTCTCCAGGCAAGAACACTGGAGTGGGTTGCCATTCCCTTCTCCAGTGACCTTCCCAACCCAGGGATCGAACCCAGGTCTCCTGCATTACAGGAGGCTTCTTTACCAGCTGAACCACCAGGGATACTAGGAGGGGATTAAATGACTTCCTATAGAGCACTCAGACCACTACCTGGCATGTAGCAAGCCCTTTAAGTGTTAGCTGGCACTTTAGTTTTTAATTTTTGTTAGTATCCTTCTGTGCAGAAGCTAATCCAGACCCTCTTGGCTGGGAAAGGGGAAGCTACAGGGGCTTTGAGCACCATCCAGCCTTGCAGGAAAAGACACACTGAGGGGTTGAGGACGTGGGGAAAGTGATTGGGCCCAGATGGAGGCACCAAATGCCTTTCCTCAGAGCTGCTTCGTGTTGTCTTGAGTGCTTATCCTGAGCTGGCTGAGGCATCACTCTCCTGACCTTGTTAGACCCCATTCAACCCCGGAAGGGGGGCGTAGGGCTCAGAGATGGGTAGGGTCTTGGCTGAGGTCACACAGGCAGGACCCAGAGAGGTAGGATATGAATCCAGGACTGCCTGATCTTGGAGCCTGAGCACAGAACGCCTGCCTGTTGCTTTCTCGGGACCCCACTGGTGCCGGGGTCCAGCCCCGGTGGATCCAGGGTGATTTGAAGGTGGGGTCGGAGTCGGCGTCCTTGGAAAAAACTTATTTAATTACAGATAGAGAGGGATTAGAAAATTAGCAGAGAAAAAGAGGCCGAATAACTTGGTTTATATGGAATACCAATCACCACCTACGTAGGCCGCAGGCGTCTTCCCGTTCTCCCGAAGGAGAGGAGGCACTGAGGCCCACCTGGTCTGATCTTAGAAGCCCAGACAAAATTAGCAGGCTTTGTGGGTACCCATACACCAGATGGAAATTCGGCCGGAAAATAGTAGGAGAGAAAAAGAGGCTGAATAACTCGGTTTACGTGGGATACCAATAAAATTCAAGACAAGGAATTTGCACCATCTACATTGGGCCACCGGTGCCACTTGAATATCGGAAGGTGCCCCTCCTTGGGCTCCTTCTCGCGTGGGCTTGAAAACCGGGGCAAATGAGTAGACTTGGCGAGCACCCACGCTCCAGATGGGAATTTAGCCAGAAAAACGGGGAGCAGAAAAGAACAACATGGGGGAATCAGTCTTTCCAGGAACTGATCCAATTTCTTTATTTTGGGGTTTGCTTATATACCTTTTGTTACACATAGGGATGAATACAGATTCACACAGGGGTCAGCAGTCCTGACCTTTATCAAAATCAGGTGCTTCACATAAATGTATAAAAAAAAGTCTGAGGGGTTTTACATCATCTTCTGGCCATGAGACCTGCAGATGTTTTATGACCCTTTCTTTCTGATAACCAAAAAACTTATTTTTTCCAAGGGTGTTTTTTCTTAAACCAGGCACCACCCTCCAAATAAAGTTGCATTCCTATAGGGTGAGGGTGTAGCGAGTTATAATCAAGAAAGGAATTTATTTAACCCAAGGTTAACATGCTTAATCTTAAAGGTTAATACTTATTTCTCCTATATGCTTAAAGGTTAATACTTATTTCTCCTATATGCTGGTTATATTCATTATAAGGGTAGGGAATATGGAGATTTAGCAGCAAACATCAGCCCAACATATGAAAATCCTTTCACCAATGTTCCCCTTAAGATCTATTTAGTCTTAAGATAGTGATAAAGTTACATTTTTACACAGCAAGGACACAGTGATTTATAACAAAGTACAGTGATCTATTACAAAAGAGAAAATTCACTAGCTCAAAAAGTCTAGTATTGCTAACATCAAACTACTATATTTCCTTTTCTATATTCCAAATACATTGATTAACATATTCCCAGGTGCCTAAGGATATGGAGGCCTGGAGGCAATCATTGACTCAACAATGAGAAAAGCCCTATGCTAATTAAGACTCTCAAAATACTCCAAAACTCTCTGTGCTGTTTATGGTTGAGAGGTAGTAAACAGTCATGAGGCAGGAGTATGGATAATCCTGTCACACAAGCTAGTCTGCCAGCATAGAGGTTTGACCTGAGACACCCTTATCCCACCCAGAGCAGGGAATTAGCAGCAATTATTGGGACAACAAATGAAAAACCCTTCACCAATATAATTCCTAACCAACCCACTATACTGACAATTTCCCAAAAGAATTTGCCTTTAGTAAGTCTAAAACATCTCGTGCCTCTCAGGTTGGGAGGCTGTAAACAATCACATGTGGCCGGACGAACCTATACAGGTGGGCTAGATAACCTTCAGAGGAGTCCCTAAGCTGAAACACTCTTGTCACGCCCAGGAATTTTTATTGCCTTGGAGCTGCACGTTTACTCCTTCTCCGAGAGAAACGGTTATGGGGAACAGCCCCCCATAAAGTCAGAGGTGTAGGTGAGAGCATAAAACAGACTCTGGCTGTGGGGTTAGATGCTCGGGAACAGGGGTTTCCTGAGGCTTGATCACGCCTTTGCGTGTGCCAAGCCTCCTTCCTCATGACCTTTGCCGTGGGTGGAGTTCCTCACGCTGGCCCCCAGCACACTAGGAGAGGGGTGCTGAGCATGCGGCCCGCGCTTGAGGCAGTCAACCCTGAAGACACGCCCGTGTCGGCATTCGCTTTGGCTTTGCTGGCACCCGCGGTGTCTGCCCGCCTCTCTCCAGCTCCAGGTCTCTCCGGCCCCATCTCCTGCCACTGGGGTGAAACTCTCTGCCTGCCCCTGCCCACTGCTCAGACCACCCGTCACCCTCCTGCCCCACCCTGGGTCCAGTGCCCTGGGAGCAGTGAGCTGTGAGACCGGGGAGTTCCTTCTGGAAGGGCAAGCATCTGATGATGCCTGGGAGGGGCTGCAAGCTCTAAGGGGCCGACTGGAGCACCCCCCGCACCCCCAGTGCTCTGACCCCTGACGGTGACCCCCCATCCCCCACCCCCAGTGCTCTGACCCCTGACGGTGACCCCCCATCCCCCACCCCCAGTGCTCTGACCCCTGACGGTGACCCCCCATCCCCCACCCCCAGTGCTCTGACCCCTGACTGTGACCCCCCCACTCCCAGCACCCCCAGTGCTCTGACCCCTGACTGTGACCCCCCCACCCCCAGGCCCAAGAGCAGAGTCCCTCTGGGCACCGTGGGGAGACTGGGGAAGGGGTGGATGGGGCCTTGCCCTTTAGAAGCTCACAGTCTGAGGCGGGAGACACCACCTTGGACAAACAGCCTGAGGACCTCTCAGGAGCTCAGCGCTCGTCAGCAGGCAAAGCACAAGCTCTGGGGTCTGACTGGCCCAGGTTTGAGCCCCATTTCTGCCACTTACTAGTAGGTGCCCTTAACCTCTCTGAGCCTCAGTTTCCCCATATGTAAAATGGGTGTGAGTGAGTGAGTGAGTGAAGTCACTCAGCTGTGTTCGACTCTTTGAGACCCCATGGACTGTAGCCTGCTAGGCTGCTCTGTCCATGGAGATTCTCCAGGCAAGACTGCTGGAGTGCGTTGCCATTTCCTTCTCCAAGAGATATTCCTGACCCAGGGAGCTCCTGCATTGTAGGCAGACGGTTTACTGTCTGAGCCACCAGGGAAGTAAATGGGCATTCAGTTCAGTTGCTCAGTCGTAGCCGACTCTTTGTGACCCCATGAACCGCAGCACGCCAGACCTCCCTGTCCATCACCCACTCCCGGAGTTCACTCAGACTCACGTCCATTAGGTCGGTGATGCCATCCAGCCATCTCATCCTCAGTCGTCCCCTTCTCCTC
This sequence comes from Ovis aries, assembly GCF_016772045.2. Taxonomy (NCBI): domain Eukaryota; kingdom Metazoa; phylum Chordata; class Mammalia; order Artiodactyla; family Bovidae; genus Ovis; species Ovis aries. The sequence continues at coordinate 249,717,060 of NC_056055.1, forward strand.
CTGCCCCCAATCCCTGCCAGCATCAGAGTCTTTTCCAATGAGTCAACTCTTCGCATGAGGTGGCCAAAGTACTGGAGTTTCAGCTTTAGTATCATTCCTTCCAAAGAACACCCAGGACTGATCTTTAGAATGGACTGGCTGGATCTCCTTGCAGTCCAAGGGACTCTCAAGAGTCTTCTCCAAAACCACAGTTCAAAAGCATCAGTTCTTCGGCCCTCAGCTTCCTTCACAGTCCAACTCTCACATCCATACATGACCACTGGAAAACCATAGCCTTGACTAGGTGGACCTTTGTTGGCAAAGTAATGTCTCTGCTTTTCAATATGCTATCTAGGTTGGTCATAACTTTCCTTCCAAGGAGTAAGTGTCTTTTAATTTCATGGCTGCAGTCACCATCTGTAGTGATTTTGGAGCCCCCCAAAATAAAGTCTGACACTGTTTCCACTCTTTCCCCATCTATTTCCCATAAAGTGATGGGACCAGATGCCATGATCTTTGTTTTCTGAATGTTGAGCTTTAAGCCACCTTTTTCACTCTCCTCGTTCACTTTCATCAAGAGGCTTTTTAGTTCCTCTTCACTTTCTGCCATAAGGGTGGTGTCATCTGCATATCTGAGGTTATTGATATTTCTCCCGGCAATCTTGATTCCAGCTTGTGCTTCTTCTAGCCCAGCGTTTCTCATGATGTGCTCTGCATATAAGTTCAATAAGCAGGGTGACAATATACAGCCTTGACGTACTCCTTTTCCTATTTGGAACCAGTCTGTTGTTCCATGTCCCGTTCTAACTGTTGCTTCCTGACCTGCATATAGGTTTCTCAAGAGGCAGGTCAGGTGGTCTGATATTCCCATCTCTTTCAGAATTTTCCACAGTTTATTGTGATCCACACAGTCAAAGGCTTTGGCATAGTCAATAAACCAGAAGTAGATGTGTTTCTGGAACTCTCTTGCTTTTTTGATGATCCAGTGGATGTTGGCAATTTCTCTGGTTCCTCTGCCTTTTCTAAAACCAGCTTGAAAATGGGCGTCATGGTGCCTAGTCTGCAGAGTGGCTGTCCCCTCTCTGGCTCTCTCTCCCTGGTCCCTCTGCCTTTTCTGAACTGGCCTGGAGACGGGCGCCATGGTGCCTAGTCTGCAGAGCTGCTGTTTCCCTTTCTGACTCTCTCTCTCAGCCACCCGGTTTGCAGGATCTTAGTTCTCTGACCAGGGATGAGCCTGGGCCCCCAGCAGTGGAAGCACTGAGTCCTAACCTCTGGACCATCAGGGAATTCCCTGCAGGGTTGCTGTTAAGATAAAATGGGAGACAATGGATGGCAAGGCCTAGCAGAGGAGGTGTTCAGTCAACAGTGTAAGGAAATCACTGTACGCCGGACTATGCCGCGTAGGGCTGCTGGTAAGGTAATGGCCTAATGCAGCTGAGGCTGATCTAGGCAGGCTGCTGGAGGAGGTAAGGCTAGATCAGGGTGTTCAGGGAAGTTGGGCTCTTGTCGCGTAGGCACGCCAGCCCGGGGAGTGAGGGGCTGGGATTCACGCGCGGGGCAGGCCTGTGGGGGGAAGGCCGTGCCCACCATGCTGTGTCCAGGGCAAGGCTGCAGCTGGACATGTCACGTGGCCGTGGTCCGCCCCATGCACTCAGCCCGGGGGCCCCGAGACAGTCCAGGGAGGGCATCACAAGGGACTTCGGGCCTTGGCTGCATCTCAGATCCTGTGTGTTTCGAGAGGAGCTTCACCCTCTCTGGGCCGCTGAGCGGGAGCAGGGTGAAGCCTGGGACCCGCATGCCCCCCAGGGCGTGGGACCCGGGCAGACGGCAGGCACTGACTGATCGCTAGGAGTGCCAAGGCCCAGCTCAGGGGCTGGAAGGCCAAGAGAGGAGTCTGGGGGGTTACATGGCAGCCTCACCCCAGGCACGAGTGGCGAGGACCAGTGTCGGAGCTTTGCTGCAAGAGGGTGAAGCATTGGGAGCAGCTGCTGGGGTGGCTGGACCCGGTGGACTGAGGAGCCGGTGTGGGAAGGCAGGGGGCATCCTTGGCGCGCTGAGCAGCTCTGGTGGAGGCAGGGCGTGGGGGGGACGGAAGGAGAGGACGGCGCTGCCCTGCAGGGTCAGGAGGCCCTGCTGCCGCAGTGACCCCGGGCCTGTTCTGCGCCCGGCCTGTGGTGGAGGGGCAGTCAGAGAAGGGGCCTCGGACCCTGGGTTCAGGGGAGTGGGCTGTGCGCTGGGAAAGAGCGGGTGCCCCACGGCTCCCGTGGGAGAGGAAGGCGCCCCCAGGAGCGCAGGCTGGGGTCTCTGCAGGCTGTCCCCCAGCCCCCGCCTGCATGAAACACTGTGTTTTTCCAGTTGCCTGTGGTGACATGGCCGCTGGTCCCAGCTGGGTGAAGAGCAGCCTGTGATTTCCCCCAGGGCTGGTTCATTACCTGACGTCTCCATGGCAACCAGCCTGTGACATCCCGGGGCCAGAGTCCTCAGGGGGAGAAGGCGGCTTTGGCAGAGGCGCCTGCAGCCCTCCTGAGCTGCAGAGCAGGGAAGCTGGGGAGGGGCTGGGAGCAGGAGTCCGGGTCTGTGCCGCGTGGGCAGTCGTGTCCGAGCCCGTCTCCTCCAGGCTTCAGCACCACCTGCCATCCCCCCTCATTCCCGCTCTGTGGCCCCAGTTTCCAAACAGCTTCCGGCGACGGGCCGGGGCCTGGAGGGAGCCCTGCACCCTCAGGAGTTCCTGGGGCAGCCGGTAGCCAGCGTCACCCGGCCTGCACCTTGGAGGCCCCGGCTGGTGCGTGCAGGAACCCTCAGAGGGCAACTTTCAAACTTTTTTGACTGGACCCGTAAGAATAAGTGTGCTTTGTGTCATAACCCAGGACACACACGCAGAAAACCCTTCCTGTGCACACCCGGGTGTCTGCAGTTCAAAAGAGGCTTCACGAAGTAAGGCTCAGCCTGATTGTGCAGTGGGTTCTGACATTTTCTGTTCTATGCCTTTCTGTTTCATTCTTTTAAAATACGACCAAGGAAATTGCTTGCTTGACCCACTGAAGGTTCCGCCCGTCCCCCACCTGGTTTGAACACCAACTCTGAAGGGCCTGGAACATGGCATCTGTACACTGAAAGTCTGAAGCCCGGTGAGGCGCAAGATCTGCCCAGGGTCACACGGCCAGAGCTGCGGGTAAGGAGCACAGTGCGTTGCGTGCTCCAGGAGCACACAGCCCCATCCTCACGGCCCTGCACTGCCCCCTGCTCCTAGTTCCTGGATCACTGAGCTCTGGACCCAGGGCTGGAGCTTCACCCGACTCCACTGCCCGTTCTCCAGCCCCTGCCCCAGACAGTCTCACTGAGCCGCCCCGACCTGCCAGCCCGTAACACCTTTCGGGCAGATCACAGAACCCTCTCGCCTCTTCTGGACACGAGTCCAGTCCATCCAGCTCGGATGACACTTTCCTCTCCCGTCCCATCTTGCCCTTCCCTCATCCCCTGTGGCCGAGGCTTGTTGTTCTGTTGCTAAGTTATATCTGACTCTTTGTGGCCCCATGGACTGCAACACACCAGGCTTCCCTGTCCTTCACCAACTCCCAGAGCTTGCTCAACTCATGTCCATTGAGTCAGTGATGCCGTCCAACCATCTCATCCTCTGTCGTCCCCTTCTCCTCCCAACTTCAATCTTTCCCAACATCAGAGTGTTTTCCTATGAGTCAGCTCTTCGCATCACATGGCCAAAGATTTGGAGTTTCAGCTTCAGCATCAGTCCTTCCAGTGAATATTCAAGACTGATTTCCTTTAGGATGGACTGGTTGGATCTTGTATTCCAAGGGACTCTCAAGAGTCTTCTCCAGCACCACAGTTTGAAAGCATCAACTCTTTGGCGCTTGGCTGGCCGTACCAAGGGTCATGGTCTGCTCTTTGCTCTGCTGGCCTCTCTCTCCTTTGGGTCCCATTCTCCTGCAGCATGCTGGAGTCGGCCCAAAAACCTTGAGAAAAAATGGGGCAGAGACCGTTTTGTGTTTGTGTCTGCCTGGAGCTCTAGCCGTCCCCCTCGGCTAGCCCTGGCTCTCAGGTGACTCCTCCATGTGGTTGGCACCCAAATGTTCATTCCTCCCTTCTTACATCGAATGTTTAGTGAGCACCTACAACGTGCCAGGCCCTGGGCAGGCGCTCGGGCCACTGTGGCAAATAAAACAGGCAGAGTCCCAGCCCTCCCAGAGCGTGTGTTCTAGGGGAATCCATGAAGGAGGAAGCAGACACACGCTTTGTGGAGTGACGGGTGAAACAGGGTGAGGGGCTGGAGAGGCGCGGGCGTCCTCTTAAATGAGATGGTTGGGGAGGCCGCACTGGGGTTGCAGCATCTGAGCAGAGACCTGGGCGGAGCGAGGTGTGAACCGTGTACTCAGGGAGAGAGTCCCAGGTGGAGGAAAGAACAGCCGGCGCACAGGGTCCGAGGCAGGACCGCCTGGAGTGAGGGGCAGAGAAGGACTAGGGGTGGGTGGCGCCAGGGTCTCCCAGGCTAGCACAGGAGATTCTCCGAGCCCACGCAGTGGGAGGGGGTGGGCCCATCATGGAAGACCTGGCTGGTCTGACCTCTTCATCCCCTGCTCAACTCGCTTTTCTCCCTACAGTGGTCCACCTTCCAGCCTCTTGGGGCTGGGGTCCCATTGCCTGCAAGCGGCCCTCTTAGGGGCACCAGCAGGCCTCACACCTGGCCCCGTTCTCTGTGTCTGCCGGACCCGTGATAACACAAGCCTTGCCTTACTGGAGGTGGGAGGGCAGGCTGCCCCTGCCCCAGTTATGGACATCCAAGCAGGAAGGGGTGAAGTGGGCAGATGAAGTGGTGGCCTCTCCTTTGCAGGCCTCCCAGATCTCTGCAAGTGAGTCCCTGACATCCCCTCATTCAGCCTGTGGGGAGAAACGGGTAGGGTCAGAAGACGCCTGCTCCTTGGGGTGGGCGGGGGGAGAACTATGACAAACCTACACAGCATATTCAAAAGCAGAGATAATCACGTTGCCGACAAAGGTCCATACAGTCAAAGGTATGGTTTTTCCAGCAGTCATGTATGGGTGTGATTTTCATTCTTTGTGTGATTCTCCATAAAGAATGTGGAGCGCCAAAGAACTGATGCTTTCAAACTGTGGTGCTGAAGACTCCTGAGAGTCCCTTGGACTGCAAGGAGATCCAACCAGTCCATCCTAAAGGAGATCAGTCCTGGGTGTTCATTGGAAGGACTGATGCTGAAACTGAAGCTCCAATACTTTGGCCACCTGATGTGAAGAGCTGACTCCTTGGAAAAGACTCTGATGCTGGGAAAGACTGAAGGCAGGAGGAGAAGGGGATGACAGAGGATGAGACGGTTGGATGGCGTCACTGACTCCATGGACATGAGTTTGAGCAAGCTCCGGGAGACAGTGAAGGACAGGGAAGCCTGGTGTGCTGCAGTCCATGGGGTCCGAAAGAGTCGGACGCGACTGGGTGGGTGAACAACAAGAGTCCGGAGGGGGTTGACGGCTGGGGCGGCAGAGCTGGTTTCAGCTGCTTTGACTCTAGAGGGTGTCCGCCGCCCCCCCCACGTCCACCTTCTGAGTGGTTTTCTTCAAAAGCGGGCCCTCAAAGCCTCCTGGGCCTCAGTTTTGGATCCTAGTAGACAATTCCCGAGGAACCAGAACCATCTCCCTCAGTTGCCCGTCTTACAGATACGGAAGTGGAGGCTAGGAGAGGTGGAGTCGCTTGTTCAGGGCCCACGGGAATAAAGGGATTTGAACTGGACAGTCTGGCAGCAGAGCCTCAGGCAGCTGTCTTCAGGGCAGCTCCTGACACTGGGATTTGCGAGCGACGGGGACGTGAAGGGAACCTTCCAGAGGGAAGCAGTGAAGTGGAGAGAGCGGGAGGAGGAGACGCGGCCGGGAGAGGGCGCCCGCCGTGCCGCAGGGTCAGGCTGATTCCACCGGGGACTCGGATGAGAGTGGAGCTCGGAGTTCTCCCGCCCGAAACACAGTACCTGGGGCCCTGCCCCTCCGGTCACGGGCGAGGGCCACTCCGCCGGGAGCAACATCGCTTCCTGGCTGTTTCAGCCCAGTTGCGCCTCAGGAGCTGCCTGGTGGAAGCCCAGCCCGCGGGGCGGGGCGGGGACTGTGGGCAACAGAAGCGGACGGGGGCCCACGGGGTCAGGGGGCTGCGTGGGGCGCCCACAGCCGCCCCTGCCTGCTCCCCCTCCTCGTTAACCCCGATCTCGGCGTCTCCGGTTCTGCCCACTCTCCTCCGCCCAGCCCTGCCTTTGGGGTGGCCTGGCGCCTCCCATCTCCAGCCTCAGACCCTCTGTGGCCTCCGCCTCCTCCCGGAAGCCGCGTCTGTGTCCACGCCATCCGTTCGTCTGCTTCTGTCCAGGCGGCCCCCAGCCAGAAAGGGTGACGGGAGCCGCTGCCCAGGGCAGGACGGTGGAGGCTGGGAGGGGAGGCAGCGGGGGGGAGCCTCTGTAGGCATCGCCCCAGACCGCTCCTTCGACCCGGGCTTGGCGCAAGCCCCGCCCGCCTCACCCCCTCCCCGCCCCACCATCCCTGCGCCCACCCAAACCGTCCACCTCCAGACACCCCCTCCTGGCCAGCTGCCCCATCAGCGCTACCATGCAGCCCCCAGTCCCCGCCGAAAATCATCACAACTCCTGTGCTTTGCGAGAGGAGGCGCCTCAGCATCAGACCCGCAGGGTTCAGGTCCTGACTGCCCTCGGCGGGCCGTGTGCCTGGGGCTGTGACTCCCCCACCTGCCCTGGGTTTCCTCACCTGCCAAGCTGACCACGGAGCCTCCTCTCTAGGTCACGGTGAGGACTCTGCAATCATGCCGGTACAGGAGGGTGAAGAGAACAGCAGTCCTCAGGTGATGCCCTTCATGCCGCTCAGCCTTGGCTTTGAGTGAGGGGCTTTGCGGGGCTTCCTGCATGTAACTGTGAGCTCCCTGAGGGCAGGGACAGAGCTGATCCCACCTCGGTCCCCAGGTGCCGGCACAGTGCAGACGTCCAGGAGATGGGTGCTCAGTGGCTGAAGGAATAAATGGCTACATGGGTGAATGAATGAGTGGCCAGGCTACAGCTCTTCATATAACTGGACTTTTCTGGATACCCAGACCTCAGCTCTGAGCAGCTCTCAGAGCTTGTGAGTTCTGGGTTAATAGTCTGTCTCACTTACTAGAATGTCAGCTCCACCAGGGTAGAGAAATCATCTCTGTCTTTTTTTTTTTCGGATCATGCTGCACAACGTATGTGATCTTAGTTCCCCAGCCAGGGATCAAACCCACGCCCCTTGCAGTGGCGGCGCAGAGTTCTAACCACCAGTGAGAGAAAGTAAAAGTGTTAGTCGCTCAGTCGTGTCCAACTCTTTGTGACCCCATGCACTGTAGCCCACCAGGCTCCTCAGTTCATGGAATTCTCCAGGCAAGAATACTGGAGTGAGTAGCCATTCCCTTTTCCAGGGGATCTTCCTGACCTCAGGATCGAACTCAGGTCTCCCACACTGTGGGCAGATTCTTCACCGTCTGAGTCACCGGGGAAGCCCAGGCTTCACCACTGTCTCTAGTACTCAGAACAGTGGGTGGTACATAGTAGTTGCTCAGCTAATGCCGTTCAGCGAATGGAAGAGTAAGCACGCACATTAATCGAATGAATGGTAAGAGTGTCCCTGTCATCCTGGGGGACTGGAGGATTCCTCCTAGTTAGACCAAGGATTCAGCCCAGCAATTCTAGTTGCTTGGTTCAAGGTGGTCAATCCCTCAGCAACAACTGTGAACCTAGGATGTGGTAGGCCCTGATAATTCGGCAGTGCCCTCCCGCACAGAAGTACTTTTACCAGAGGGTAGAAGGCATCCCCCAGGGGTTTACAGAGCCCCCACTAAGTCAGGTGCTGTGGACGCCGAGCCCCAAGCAGAGCCGCCAGGGTCTCCACCCTCGCGGCGCTCACATTTGTTGTAGGGGGAGCCGCTGGACCTTAAATAAGCACAGATATCAGGGTGAGGACTGTGGGGGGTGACTGGTGGCTGGCGTGGGGACAGGGAGGTGGCCAGGGACGGCTTCTCTTGAGCTGAGCGCTGGATGATGAGGTTCCAGAGGATCTGGGGAATGGGTGTTCCAGGCACGGGGGGGACATCAAGGACGAAGAGCAGGCCTGGCCGTTTGAGGAGCAGCACGGAGCGGAGTGCCCAGGACAGCGGGCGCGGGCGCGGGCCGGGGACTGCAGTCAGAGCGGGCCGGCTGGAGGCCCTCAGGCCGCGAGGCTGGAGCTGCCTCTGTCCCTAAGGTGATGGAAGGGAGGCAGCCGGGCAGATGGAGACAGCCTGACCAGGGGTGTGACGTCCCCGTGATGCTGGTGGAGAGTGGATGGCCCAGCAGGGGAGGGAGGAGGCTGCTGGTGGAGAAGGTGACAGCTCTCACGGGGCAAGGCTGGAGCAGCAGTGCTGATGGAGAGGGCTAAATCTGGGGCAGAGGTCAGAGAGAGGGCTAGGGAGACTTGCTGGTTGCTGGACGGGGTTGGCGGGAAGAGTCGGGGAAAGTGCCTGGGCTTGTCGTCAGGACAGCTGGGTGGACCGTCACGTCGCTCTCTAAAGCTGGGGAAGGAAGACGGATTGTGGTTTGCAGGTTCCGTTTTGCCTGCGTTTGCTTGAGATGCCTAGTGGGCAACCATGTAGGGAGCTGGAAATTCAGCCAGGAGCTCCAGCAAAGAGTCGGGGCTGGAGGCATAAATGTGGGGGTCAGCCGCAGGGGTGAGACCTCCTGGGAGAGGGGAGAAGGGAGGTGAGCAGGGGCCCGGGATGAGCGGTGGGTCAGCTCTGGGGTTGAGCAGAGGAGGAGGAAGAGGAGCGGCTGTGGAGGTGGGGGGTCAGGAGAGGGTGCGGCTGCAGGAGGGGCACCCTCGTGCCTGCTGGGGGGCCGCCGAGGATGGGCCGGAGGATCCTTCTGAGCTTTCTGGACACTTGCCAAGGGCTGTCTCAAGGAAGGCTGGTTGGAACCGGTGCAGGAGAACAGGAGAAGACGGGGAGTAGAGGCTGGACACAGCTCTAAGTTGGGGGCAGAGGCGTGAGCAAGGAGCGGAGGGACAGGGGTTGGGAGAGTGTCTTCCAAGGGTGGAGAGCCTTGGGTTGTCAGGACGGGAGGGGCTGGGGGCCAGCCCAGTGGTGAGGGGACCCCACGCGGCAGGAGACAGGAGAGGCAATGCCGGCAAGAGTCCCTGAGCCCAGAGGCAGCACAGCCACACCGATGGGCCGACTCTGGGGAGAGAAATTGGGACAACATGGGAAAGAGAGAGCATGGAGCCCCGGGGGAGGGCAGGCATGAGACCCCGGTGGACGGGCTGGGCTTGGGCTGGGGGACGGCCCTTCTTTTGTCACAAGAGGGAAGGCAGACGGTGTGGCATGCGGCGGGGCAGATCCGAGGTGGACAGGATGGGTGACACCTGCCGAAGGCTCCTGGATCGCACCGAGAGCCGGAGAGCAGCCGGCAGCAGGGTGCAGGGACCCGCAGGGGTGTCCCTGTGAAAGTTCGAGAAGGAAAGAGGACCAAGCAGTCAGCCTCACAGGATGCAAACTCGCAGGAATCAGACACGTAGAGGGATCCCTGGGTAGACTGCGGCTGCTGCTAAGTCGCGTCAGTCGTGTCCGACTCTGTGTGACCCCATAGACGGCAGCCCACCAGGCTCCCCCGTCCCTGGGATTCTCCAGGCAAGAACACTGGAGTGGGTTGCCATTTCCTTCTCCAATGCATGAAAGTGAAAGTGAAGTCGCTCAGTCGTGTCTGACTCTTAGCGACCCCATGGACTGCAGCTCACCAGGCTGCTCCTTCCATGGGATTTTCCAGGCAAGAGTACTGGAGTGGGGTGCCATTGCCTTCTCCGGGTAGACTGGTGGACACCAATTTCACTTGACACCCGTGACTTTCCCTGGCAGCCAGCAGCTCTGAGGGTCCCCACAAAGTGGGCGGAGGGTTAGGCCAAAACAGAGTTAAGAGAGGCGAGTCAAGGGCATCTGCAAAGGAGACCTTTAAGGATATGCCAAGGAGTCTTAGCTGGGCCAGGAGGGAAGTGGGGACATGAGTGTCTTACGAAAGACAGGCGAACAGACAGATTGGGGGTCTCCGTGAGGTCAAGCAATCGCTGGAGGACTGGAGTTAGTAAAAATGGAGTAACAAGGAGAGGGCAGCGAAATCCTACTGGTGGGATCTGGCTGGACTCCTCACCTGCTGTGGGCCTGAGTCTGTTTTCTTTTTCTTTTTAAACATTTTATTTATTTGGCCGTGTTGGGTCTCACTTGCAGCACACGGGATCTTTTGCTGCACTGCGTCAGCTTAGTTACTCCAGGGTGTGTGGGATTTTAGTTCTGTTATCAGGGATTGAACTCACATCCCCTGCATGGCAAGGCAGATTCTTAACCATGGACCGCCAGGGAAGTCCCTGAGTCTGTTTTCGATGAAATGATGTAATAATAAAGTAACGTCATCTCTCAGAGCTGGCTTGAATGGGCTTCGTAACAACAGAGCTCTGGGCTTGTCTAAGTTCCTCGTGTCTTCCTTTTTTCCAGATTTGCTCACAAGTGCCCACAAGGACTGCCCCATGCCCCAGGGCACGGCCCCCCTGAACCCAGACTTGCCCTCTATCGTGGCTTCAGACCATGTCACTGGAAAGGTAATTGGTCGTGCTTCGTCCTCCTGGTTCCTGGGCTGTGCTCTGGAAGCAGAAACTGTTTTAGCCTCCTCTTCTCCCTGCCGGGCCTGGCTCCTTCCTGCAGGGTCAGGCCGCTCAGGGTTCTATTCAGCTGATGAAGCTCTGAATGGAGCGGGGCATCCAGGCACTGAACCTGGTCTATACAGATAAGAGTCCCATCATGAAGGGCCTCCCACCCAGATTCACCCCGTCCTGCAGAGAAGATGTTCTGTTATGAGCCCACGACTCCTTGGCCGCCTGCACTGCGGACTGGGGGGTGAAGGAATGAGTTCTCAGCTCATTCAGACAGACCACGCCGGACTCGCCAGGGCCTCAAACCTGGCGCAGAATTTTGACCTTTGCCCCAGAAGCTGTGGCCTGAACTCACAAGTTGATATATCTATCACATATATATATATATGTATATCATAAACAAATGTACACACACACACACACACACACGATTCCCAAGTGGTGCTAGTGGTAAAGAACCTGCTTGCCAATACAAGTAGACATAAGAGACCTGGATTTGATCCCTGGGTCTGGAAGATCCCCTGGAGAAGGGCATGGCGACCCACTCCAGTACTCTTGCCTCGAGAATCCCATGGACAGAGGAGCCTGGTGGGCTACAGTCCATAGGGTCACAGAGTCGGACATGACTGAAGCTACTTAGCACGTAATTACGTTGTTTAATCTGTAAGTCATATCTGACTCTTTTTGACACCATGGACCATAGCCTGCCAGGCTCCTCCATCCGTGGGATTTCCCAGGCAAGAATACTGGAGGTCAGGGGACCTTCCTGACCCAGGGATTGAACCTGCATCTCTACTGTGTTGGCAGGTGGATTCTTTACCACTGAGCCACCTGGGGAGCCCAGTGGTAAAGGACTGGCATGTGTGTGTGTGTGTGTGTGTATATATATATATAGAGAGAGAGAGAGAGAGGGAGAGAGAGAGCGAGCGAGCGCCCGCACACCGCGTGCTCAGCGCTGTGCCCGGCCCTTTGCCTACGTTATGCCGTTTATGCTTCCCCACACCCTGTGAGATGAATGGCACTGTCCCATCTTACAGAGGCGCAGACTAAGACTCTGGGATGTTAGGTGACTAGTCCAAGGATGTACAGGAGAAACGGCAGTCACAGTCTGAGCCCAGGCCTGCTTGGTCCCCCACGCCCCCTGCCTCTCCTGCAGAGTCACGGTTGCCCCGCACCCACCTGCTTCTCTCTGCGTGCCAGGGGACAGGAGGGCATGCCCCAGGAGCAGGCAGACGTGGGCTCAATCAGGGAGCACCGCCCCCTGGGGCTGCAGGGGCTGTGCCCTCTGCCGGCACAGCGTGCCAGGCCCTGCCTGCTCCTTTTTCTCCTCTTGTTTCAGGACAAACAGATGGGTTTCTGCTGGGATCCTTGGCAGGTGAGTGCACTCGCCCCTCCCACAGTCTGGCCAGCCCCAGCTGACAGTCGCCCTCGCTCTGTGGGCCCAGCTTGGGCCCACAGTGCTGCCAGCCCTGGGCAGTCTGATGGACACAGGGCTGGGGAGGGTCCTGTGGGGGTTGGCAGGACCGCCCAGGACCTGGGGAGCGTGGGTGGTGGGGTGGGAGGGGTGGGGGGCCGTCTGGCCGGTCTACCCCCTCGCTCACCCCTCCCCTTCCTACAGACCTGCTTCCAGACCACCAACGGCTACCTGGCCGACTCCAGGTCCTGCTCCAGCAGCTACAGCGTGGCAGCCCTGGCCACCTCGTCCCTCGTGGGTGAGCTCCGGCTGCCCCCTCCTGCCCTGGGTATCCTCACCGTGTCCCCTAGCCACGGGCGGCGGGAAGGTCAGAGCGGAACTGCCGCTGGAGGGGCTGCAGCCCTGTTGGACGCAAGAGTTTTCTAAACGCCGGGCTCCGGGCTCCGTCCGGGACTCTGCAGGACGTGGGGGTTAACCCCCTGCCCCTCGGGGGCGTTCAGTTGCTGGGTCCTCCTGAAGTTGTGGGTGTCTCCCCGGTGCTCTCCCTGCCTCTCTGCAGCAGATGAAAGCAGCCAATTTGTGATGGGTTCCCTAGAAGCAGAGCCGAGAGGGGCACTGTGCTGGGGCTTCACCGAGGGGGACCGAGAGGGGCTTCACCGAGGAACCCTTCAGGGAGCGAGGGGAGCAGGGCAGGGCAGGGCCGGGGCCGGGGCGGGGCGGGGCGGGGCAGGAATCGGGGCGGGGCTCAAGACAGGGCAGGGGCGGGGCTCAAGACAGGGCAGGGGCGGGGCCGGGGCGGGGCTCAAGACAGGGCAGGGGCGGGGCCGGGGCGGGGCCGGGGCTCAAGACAGGGCCGGGGCGGGGCTCAAGACAGGGGCGGGGCGGGGCCGGGGCGGGGCCGGGGCGGGGCTCGGCGGAGGGTGGCTTGCAGGTCTCCTCTCTCCCAGCCTGACCGACAGAACCCGCGGCTCTGAGGCCGGGGCTGACTTCACACGGCTCGTGCGTCCGTCAGTGTCGGCCGCCGCTCGGGAGGACTCCCGGCTCCCAGGCCTCTCTGGGTGAGGCAGCTCCGTCAGCCGAGGGCGAGGCTCCCGAGGGCGCAGGTGTCAGCACAGCTGTGCTCCGTGGCGCCCGCAGCAGCAGGGGGTGGTCGCCCCGGCGCGGCCTTCGGGGCTCTGCTCAGCCGGCTCTGCTCACAGGCTGCTACATCCTCAGCCCCTCGCAGCCCCCCGAGGTTGCCCCCCTTTTCCTCCACCCGAAATCGTCTCCCTCCGCCTCACCCGCCCCTCGGGGGACGCTGAACCGCCGCTCCGGAAACCTCCGCCGGCTGCCGGCGCTCCCCACCGTTCCGACCTCCGTCTTTCCCACTCTCCCGGAGTTTTGTCTCAGCTTCCTTCATGGGTGCCTTCCTTTCTCCCTTCCGTCCTTTTTCTAAAGCAAGTCAACATTAGCTTTTTTGAATTATTATTTTTAATTATGCATCTGTCTATCTGCTTGGCTGTGCCAGTTCTTAGTTGGATCATGAGGAAGCTCAGCTGTTGCCCGTGAGATCTAGTTCCCTGACTGGGGATTGAACCTGGGCCCCCTGCGTTGGGAATGTGGAGGCTTAGCCCCTGGACCACCAGAGGAGTCGCCTTTCTTCCTTAAATGTTGCCTTCCCTCATGTCCTGCTTTCTGGGACCAGTGACCCCACAGATCCATGTTCTCAGCCTGGGCTGGAGGAGACACCGGGGATCATCCTTGACAACGTTCTGTCCATCAGCCTGCTCATCCAGCTGGCCTGCTCCCAAGAGCCCCCCCCCCCAGCCCCTGCTCCCCATCTCCCCACGCTGTCTGGTCCCTCACTGACTCCCTTCAGTGGCCCCTAAAGCCTACCCTTGGCCCTAAGTCCTCCAGTGAGGACATTCTTCCTCAACGGCAGGTCCGCCCTGAGCTGCCCTCCTGCTGGTCACGGTGCCGTTGACAGGAGAGGGCTGGCCCACCCCCAGTCCGGGCCTTGTTGAGCGTCCCAGATGCTTCTGCCACCCTCTTCCCAGTGTTGCCCCGTGGCTTGCCCCTGGTGGTCCTGGAACCACGCCCGACTCTTCTATGCCTTCATCCCCTTCTTATCTCTGAAATAGCCTCCAACCTTGCCTCTTTTTATCCAACCCAAACTGCCTTCAAAGCCTGCCTCCAGCCACCTCTTCCAGGAAGCCTTCCCTGCCTGCTGCAGGTCTCACCCTGGGAAGAGCAGGCAGTGTCTAGGCACAGAAGACGCTGTCCCCTGGCTTGTTAACTGCTGGAGGAAGGGACAGCTGGTGGGTCTTGAAGGATCCACGAGTGAATCTCCTTGAGCAAACGGGTGTGAACTTGGTCAGAAGGGAGCAAGGGGTGTGGCAGGTCTGGAGGAGAAGGGCCAGGTGGGCAGGAGCACTGCCGGGAGCAGGCTGCTGGCAGGGCGTGGGGCCTGCGGGGGGTGGGGGAACGTCTGTGCAAGGGGGCCTCGGGGTGTGGGAGGCTGTGAGCAGGCGGGGCGTGAGAAGTGAGGTGGGTACCGGCACTGCGGGTGGGACTCTGAGGACATGGCTCTGGAGGGACATGGGGGACAGGCCACTGGACCGGCTGGAGGTTCTGGGAGGGCTCGGCTCTTGGGGCTGGGGCTGGCTCAGCCGCCCTCAATCTCCGCAGGAGTGGTGCAGAGCATCAGGGACCACATCACAAAGCCCACGGCCATGGCCCGCGGCCGCGTGGCCCACCTCATCGAGTGGAAGGGCTGGAGTGCCCAGCGGGCGGGCTGGGAGCTGCCCCCTGCCGACGACGACGAGCATTACAGCCGCCTTCCGGACGAGCTGCGAGAGGCCCGCTTTGCCGCAGGTCAGCAGGGGCGGGGGTGGGGGACGGACTGGCTGGGTCTGGTCCTGAGAGACCCCGGGGTCCCCCCTGAGGGTTGTCTGCATGCTCAGTCGGTTCAGTCGTGTCCAGCTCTCTGTGACCCCGTGGACTGTAGCCCGCCAGGCTCCTCTGTCCATGGGATTTTCCAGGCAAGAATACTGAGTGGGTTGCCATGTCCTTCTCCAGGGGGTCTTTCTGACCCAGGGTTTGAACCTGCGTCTCTTATGCCTCCTGCATTGGCATAAGAGGTCTTTACCACTGGTCTGGGCAGGGAATCACAGTGCTGAGTGCGGGGGCATTGATGGGAACTCTGATCCCCGGGGCCCACAGATGGGCAGCCTCGAGAGCCAGCATGTGGCGCCCGCCCACCCACAGCCTCTGCACCCCCGCCGAACCTGGTCCGTCCCCACAGGGGTTGCCGAGCAGTTTGCTATCACGGAGGCCACACTGAGCGCCTGGTCCTCGTTGGACGATGGAGAGCTGGGCCCGGAGAGCAGCCCCGCGGACGTCCTGCAGCTCCAGGGTATGGCCCTGGGGCCGGGGTGGGATGCCGTGGGGCCGGCGAGCGGGCTTGCTCTGCTACCTGAGCCCTGGGACCTCAGAGAAGCCCCGCCGACCCTCAGCCTTAGGTTTTCTTCACCTGAAAAGGGGGGCTGGTGATCCTTGCCCTGCCCGTTGCCCGGGAGCGCCATGAGCACAAAGGGGAGAATGATAGATAGAGAGGTAGGCGATGGGCTGGATGAGGAACAGAGACGTCGGTACATTGGTGGCAGACACCGTGCCCCGAGCGCTCACCGTGCCCCGCGCTCCACACGCGTTGCTTCCGTTTATCCTGTGACACTCTGAGCAGCAGGGCGGCTATTCTCTCCATTTCACAAGTAAGGGAAACTGAGGCCTCAGGCTCTGAACCTCAACCTCAGGCACCGTCAGGCACCCTTGTAGACCCCCTGGTTACCCCTGAGGGCTTCAGGGAGCCTGGGTCCTGGGTGGAGCTCGCACGCCCACTGTGTGCTCCTCCGCCTGATATGAGCGAGGGGAGGGGCAGAGGCCTGGGGAGAGCACTGGCCAGCCCAGTTCTCAGAGCACAGAAGGATTCGAGGCCAGCAGGCTGGCTCCAGAGTCTGTTGTTAGCCATTCTGCTCACTGCCGCCACCACGCCATCACCCAGGGAGAAAAGGGCTCAGAGGTTCCGTGACATGACCGAGGCCACACAGCTTGGTGCTGATGAAGCTGGGTTCCGAAGCAGGCCCTCCGCCGCTGGCCCCTGCCGCCTACCCCAGGGAGGGCGAGGGGCAGGGCTTCCCGCTCCAGCCTCACCCCCACCTCCCGCTGCTTTTGCAGACCTGGGGAGCGTCTGTCTCCAGGACAGCCTTCTGAGTGTCCACTCGCAGGATGACCGTCTTCTGGCCTTCTCCTCCCCCGACGGCTGGCCCTCCCCTGACGAGCCCCCCAGCCCTGGACGGCAGCTGCGGCCGCGGCTCCCAGGGGCCCTGGGGCCTGAGGCGGGGGCCGGACCGCAGGGCCCCCTCCGCTCTGGGGACGGCGGCCTGCCCTGCGAGGAGGAGGACGAGGTGTTCTACAACTGAGGCAGGCCGGGCCACACCTGCCGCAGCCCGGCGGGCAGCCCAGAGCCGTCGGGCCTCGGGCGCTAGGTGGGCGTTTTGTGACCCCTCGGGGCAGGCATGGGCTGGGGCGGCGCTCCTGTGGACACTCCGTGCCTCCCCCATGGGAGCCGTGATCCCCTTCCCTCTCTCTACCTGGCTCAGGAGAGCGCCTCCCCTGCAGGGTGTCTGCCACGGGCAGGTTCGAGGACTCTCAGCAGACACCCGGGCAGACTGCCCAGAGGAGCCAACAGCCACACAAGGGCGTGGGGACCCCGCTTAGCCCCAGGCTCAGCCCTCCGCCCTCCGCCTGTGCTCCGGCCCCATCAGAGGCGGCGGCTCCTCGGGGCGCTGACCCCTGCTCCTCAGCGCTCTTCAAGGGACCCTGTGCCTCGGAGTGTCTGCTGGCCCCTCACTCTCCGGATCCACTCCTCGGGGCCCTGCTTCCCCTCCTCGCGCCCCCCTCCACCTCCAGGAAGGTTCTCGGCAGACATTAAAGCGGTGGGTTCTCCCTGGATGACCTTGGCCTGGTCTCTGCAGGGGACAGCATGTCCTTGGGCCCCCGGCTCGCAGGAGAGGGCCCTGACCCCTCAACACAAAGACTGCCGGTCACCCTGCTGCTGGCGGCCAGGATGGTCCCCATGGAGAGGCTTAAGGCTCTGTGGGCTCCGAGGACCCCGCTTTGTCAGCCCCGGCTCAGCCGAGGAGGAGGCTGAGGCTGGAGTGGAGGTAACTGGGAAACAGGGTCATGCGTACCCATGAGGACAGGCATCATAAGACCCAGTGGGAGCCCGCTCTCCCCCATAGCTCCCTGCCAGGAAGGGGGCGCAAGGAGTGGGGGTCCAGGGTCCAGGCCTGCAATGCCCACACGGCCACCTGGGGGCGCCCGAGAGCTCACTCGGGGTTGGTAAAGGCGAGGCGCCAAGGCGGCAAGACACTTGGACGCTGACGCGAGCGCGGAGCGCAGCCCTGGGAACCGGCTTTATTTGCGTTGAAAGCCTCTGGCTGGGAGTCACACAGCACCCAGAGGGCACCTGCGCCTGCCCTTGCTGACAGAGGGCGCCAGGCTCTTCATCTGTGAGTCGGATGCTTCCTTGCAGTACCCACCACACGGCAGCTGTCTTCTGTCTCACGTCCTGGGCGCCCAGGGTGGGGTTTGTCCCTCAGAACATGTGGCACTTGTCCCACGAGGATGGGACATGGCGACCGTGGGGTCCTCGCCAGTGCTAGGCCAGCTGCCTGCCTTGCCGAGGAGTTGAGCTGGGCTGGAGGGGAGGGGTGTGTTGGCGCAGAGGACACAGGCAGGGTCTCTGCCCTGCTTCCTTCGCGGGGGTAGCCGAGTGGCTCTGTTTCATCCTGCCAGGCTGGCTCACTTTGGGGCCGGAGGGTTTGTCAGGTTGGAAATTGCTTTCTTCAACTAGAACAGAGACCAGAGGGGGGAGAGTGCAGAAGAGCCTGCAGGTGGAGGCTGCAGTGCGGTCCGCCTCCCCTAAGGGCTGATTCTGGGGTGAGTTTTAGAGCCAGTGCCTCTCTACTGCAGAGGTAGGATCACTGAGGCCCAGAGGTAATGGCAGGGCTGGCCAGCGGCCACAAGAGAAGGTAGGCGCAGCTGGACCGAGTGGCCGGCTCCTCTGGGCCAGAAGTGAGGCTCGTCAAGCCCCATGGGGCCCTCCCCATGTGACAGCGGTTACTGGTGCCCGCCCCCACGGCTGCTCAAGCTTGGCTGCTCCCCTTTGTTTCACCCTCGGGGCTACGGTACCTCCACCCAAGACACGAAGCCCACAGCTCTGCCCTGAGACGTCACAAAGAGGGACTGAAGATTCAACAGCTCGAAGAGGTTGTGTGCCTGCAGGAGGGGGGTTAGGAAACGCTGGAGGACAGGCTCCCACCCCAGTTTCTTCTCAGCCTGTGAGTCCTGCGCAGAGATGAAGGCCCTGGCCAGCCTCTGTCCTGGGGTGCTGTCCCCGCTCCCCCTGCCCGCCCTGCTGTTTTTGAGCCGCTTCCGAGCCTGGAAGGCTGGGCAGTTGGGATGGGCCTGCAATGTCCACTATGACCACCAGGGGCCCCCAGAGTCCACACAAGGGACCAGTGGGCCTTGCCACTCAGGACCATCCAGCATCAGCCGTGGACAGGGCGGTGGGGCCCCCTTTAGGCCCCCGCCCGCTCCGTCCCTCCACGGCCCATGTGCCAGGCTCTGGGCTTGCAGCGGGGAGGAACCAGCAGTCAGAGTGATTAATTTGCCCAAGATCACACAGGCAGAATGTGGGAGACCTGGCACTGAAACCCACGTGTGCCTTGATGAAAGACAAGCTTTTAACCACTATTTCCGTCCATCCAGAGTCTTCGGCTTCCTAAGCTCTCCCTCTCCCCGAGTCTCTGTGTCCCAGCAGCCCTGGGACCGAGGGGTAGAGAGATGGGGACTGCATGCCCCTTCCACAACGAGGAGGTTAGAGGCAGGAGGAGCAGAGAGCCACACTGTGTGTTGAGGAACCCGAAGCTGAGTTTCCCTCTCAGGTTGCTCCCCTCTATCCCAGGACCCAGGTCTGCCCACAGCCCGAACTTCCCCCATTACCTGGTGCAAGGAGGTCTCCGGAGACAGCTTCAGGGTCACTGGCTCTACAGGGCACCCCTCAGCCAAGATGTCCTGGAGGCACCGCTGCAGATGGGGGAAGGGTTATGGGGGCCTGGGCTAGCCCCCCTCCTGGGCTGCCCCTCTCAAACCACAGGTGATCAGCTGGCCACTCCCGAAAACCCTCCTGACTCCCCATCCCCTCCTGACCCCTCGCAAGAGTGCTCACCTGCTGTCCTGGAGCCAGGGAGGGCGGCTCAGCTTGGAGGGCCTGCACCAGCTGTGCTCTTCGCACGGTGCCCATCAGGATCTGGGACTCTGGACAGGCAGAGAGGGAGATGGAAAGAGCCATGTTGTGAAAAAGGAACTTCTGTTTCCTGGGCTTCTGTGATGCGCCAAGAGCTGTGCTGGGTGTCCTCGTGACTCTCAGGAACCTGCAGCAACCTGTGAGTCAGGAACTACTATCGCCCATTTTACAGAAGAGGAGACTGAGGCTCAGGGGCACACAGAGGTTAGTTGTCTCGCCCAAGGTCACTCAGCTTCTGAGGGCAGCTGGGCAAGGATGCCAGGGGGCCGGGAGGTCACTTGCCCACCCTGAAATGCCCCATGTGGGGAGGCCTCACGCAGGAGCAGTCTGGGACACCTCCGTGAAGACAGCTGTGCCCTGGGGCTGGGCTTTGCCTCTCATTTCCCAGGGAGGGCGTGAGTGCAAAGGCCACCTTGTTCCTGTGGGGGAGGGGCCACAAGCTTTCAGGGCGTCACTGGAGTTTGCAAGCATTCCATTTCAAAGGATAGCCTGACATTCTGGCCATTTGCCAGTAAAAGAAAAACTTCACAACTGGATGTACACATGTTCCCCCTTTAAAAGCAAAGCTGTTTCTTGGGTGAGCAGCTGGGGCACACAGCCTGGGCCTGGTGGCTCTAAGGGTAGATTTGGAGTTGGTCTTGGCCACCACTTCTGTCTTTTTTCCAGGGAGTGAAGCTTAGTGGGGAGACATTTTCTAATGGGGTGTCTGGCATGTTCTATGGGACAATGCTATAAGTATCCCACTTTGAGTGGGAAGAAGGGCCTGGCGTTTGGCATGAGAGCCTCTGACAACTCTGTCCTCCCTGTTTTCCAGCTGAGGCAGCTACAGCTCATAGAGCTTAAGGGGTCTGTCTATAGTTCTGCTGCTCGTAATAGCTTCACACTTCTTGGGTTCGGGATGTGGACGGCACATATGGCTGTGCAGGCTGCTCAGTGCCCAAGAAACCTGCTCACAGGACAAGTGGGGACCACAGTCCAGCCTTGCTATGCTCGCCCAGGGCGCACCTTTGTTCATTTATACAAAGGGGACATATGGGCTGGCGGAGGCCCTGAGTGGACATGGCTGTCCCCTCCCTAACCCCCTGCTCATCTTTCCCACTCACACTGTCCTTGTCCGAGAGGGCAATGATGTTCCAGCTAGGCCCTCCCTTAAGATTCAGCTTACGAGTCTTTTAACAAGGGCCCCCATCCATTTTTCTGTGAAAAGATGTCTTTCTGATGGTGCCAGGAAGGTACTGAGGAAGGTACTTCAGTTCGGGAAGGCTGGGCGAGGAGGCTGAGGGAGGAGCCTCCTGGGAGGAAGGTGTCCTCCCACCACTCTGCCCCTCCTCCCCAAGCACACCGACCCTGATTTCTAGGACTCACAGAGTGCCTTGCCAGCCCCCTCTCATCTCTCATTCAAACATGTTGGGACGTCCCTGGTGGCCCAGTGGTTAAGATTTTGCCTCCAGTGCAGGGGTGTGTGTGTTCAATCCCTGGTCAGGGAGCGAAGGTTACACAAGCCTCATGGCCAAAACAAATGAACAAAACCCCCCAAAATAGAAGCGACGTCGGGACTTCCCTGGGGGCACAGTGCATAAGCATCCACCTGCCAGCACAGGAGACAGAGGCTACGTCTCTGGTCCGGGGAGATGCCACATGCCGCGGCGCAGCGAGCCCAGAGTGCCACAGCCCCCGAGGCCGAGTGCAGGGCCCGGGAGCCACAGCCCCTGAGGCCGAGTGCAGGGACCGGGAGCCACAGCCCCTGAGGCCGAGTGCCCGGGACCAGGAGTGCCCAGGACTGGGAGCCACAGCCCCTGAGGCCGAGTGCAGGGACCGGGAGCCACAGCCCCTGAGGCCGAGTGCAGGGACCGGGAGCCACAGCCCCTGAGGCCGAGTGCAGGGACCGGGAGCCACAGCCCCTGAGGCCGAGTGCAGGGACCGGGAGCCACAGCCCCTGAGGCCGAGTGCAGGGACCGGGAGCCACAGCCCCTGAGGCCGAGTGCAGGGACCGGGAGCCACAGCCCCTGAGGCCGAGTGCCCGGGACCAGGAGTGCCCAGGACTGGGAGCCACAGCCCCTGAGGCCGAGTGCAGGGACCGGGAGCCACAGCCCCTGAGGCCGAGTGCAGGGACCGGGAGCCACAGCCCCTGAGGCCGAGTGCAGGGACCGGGAGCCACAGCCCCTGAGGCCGAGTGCAGGGCCCGGGAGTGCCCAGGACTGGGAGCCACAGCCCCTGAGGCCGAGTGCCCGGGACCAGGAGTGCCCAGGACCGGGAGCCACAGCCCCTGAGGCCGAGTGCAGGGACCGGGAGCCACAGCCCCTGAGGCCGAGTGCAGGGACCGGGAGCCACAGCCCCTGAGGCCGAGTGCAGGGACCGGGAGCCACAGCCCCTGAGGCCGAGTGCAGGGACCGGGAGCCACAGCCCCTGAGGCCGAGTGCCCGGGACTGGGAGTGCCCGGGACCAGGAGCCACAGCCCCTGAGGCCGAGTGCCCGGGACCAGGAGTGCCCAGGACCGGGAGCCACAGCCCCTGAGCCCGAGTGCTGCAGCTGCTGAGGCCCTCGAGCCCTAGGGCCCTTGCCAAAAATAAATAGATAATTTTTAAAAACCCAGAAGCAATATTGTAACAAATTCAAGAATGACTTTACATGAAAAAAAGAAAAAAAGGAACCTTTAAAAGAAAAGGACTGCAAGGTCAAAAAAATATCAATAAATAAACATATCAAGCACCCCAAGGTGGGATGGTTATTATCTTCATTTTACCGATGAGGAAAAAGTCTCAGAGAGGTGAAGTGACTTGCCCCAGGTCACACAGTTGCAGAGCCTGGGTCTGGATTCAGGTTCCTGACAGGTCCAAGGCCCTGCTCACCCTTTCCTGAGTCTGACTCTCCCAGGTGCAAGAGGGAGCAGATGGAAGCCCCTTCCCCGTTCACACCCTGCTTCCTGTTGGGCACCTGTGCTCGCCACCAGGGGATACTCGGCCGCATCTGTGGAGGCCACGACCTTGACCACCTCCTCCCGCGGCGTGTCCTTGGCCAGCGTGGTGATGGCTCGGCTCATGAAGTGCTGCACCGTCACCCGGTGAGAGCTGCGGGCGGAGGAGTGCTCCCGTCAGGCCCTGGAGCAGTGCGTCCTCCAGACCTGGGGCAAGCCTGGGGGCCCTGGTGAGCTCCGCTGGTTCTCCTGTGCAGGCCAGGACTAGGGGATTCCTAGGAGGAACAGTTCCTCACATCCCAGGTTGGGAAGAGCCTGGGGAACGACTCTTCTATGGCCTGGCTCTGGATTCCCAGCCCCCAGACCTCTATCTCCCCAAGACCAGCTCCAGCTTCATCAGAAGCCATCCCTAGAGAATTTCATTTGAAGAAAAGCTTTACAGCATAAAGGGGGAAAGAAACTTCAAAGTTTGAAAATGACTGGAGTAACCACCCCCATTTAACAGATGGGGAAACAGTCTGGAGAAGGCGGCAGCTCGCTCATCTTTGAGTTCGGCCTTGGACCCAGGAGCCTCAGAGGCTCTCCGTCCTGCTTCGCTGGGGACAGAGGCTGCTCGACCCTGTGTGGTCGAGCGAGGACCTCAAAGCCTGCTCCCATTCTAGTATTCCAGCCCCACCTCCAGCTCCCAAGGCCCCAGTGAGGACCGCAGGGCAGGAGCAGGGGGATGGCTGTGCGGCCTGGATCAAGACACGGCACCTCTCGAGTCCCAGCATCTGTCCTCCTGTTGTGAAGAGACTGATGACCAGGAAGACACTGAGGCTCGGGGGGCCGAGGACTCATGCGAGGCCACGTGGGGAGCTGGAGAGCACGCAGACTGGAGAGCCGCGAGTGCCAGCCCCTCCCACACTCACCCAGCAGCGGGTTCAGCCCACCCGGACACCGTCGCCTCGGGCCAATCTGAGCAGGCACCGCTCACCTGATTTTCCGGCCCCGGATCCACGGAAGGTATGGCAGCTTCTTGACGATGATGGTGCCGTCGTAGAAGGAGGGCTGGCAGCTCTGGGCGACGGCGTTGGCAGCCAGCACTGCCATCAGCACGGGCAGCGCGTGCACGATCTGACCAGTCATCTCAAAGGCCAGCAGCGCGGTGGAGATGCTGTGGGTCACGGCCCCCGAGAACGCAGCAGCCCCTGCAAGCCAGGGAGGGGGGCACAGCCAGGGAGCATGGTTCAGGCTAGGAGACAGCTTCGTGCAGAGGGCAAGGCTGCTGTGAGGATGGCCATGGGCTTGGCTGGGAATTGTCCAGAGGCTACAACTGGCTACTATTGGAAATGCCTCAAGCCTGGGCTTGGTGAGGTAGAGAGCAGTAAGGGGGGAGAGGGGGCATCAGGGCCCAGAGAGAAGCTAGAAAGAGCAGTGGGGGCTTAGAGGAGGGGTCCGGGGAGGGGCGGGGCTCATGGGAAGCTACTGACCTCCCGATGCCCTGCAGAACTGCTAGCTGATTCTCCAGGTCCAGCCCAGACCCACGATGCGCGCCCACCCAGTGAGAACCCGGCCCACTCACCTGCCAGTGCGTACCCCCCAGGCATGATGGGGTTGGTGACTCCTCCGGCCACGATGCCCTCGGGGAAGGCCACAGAAAGGGCCTCTCCTAAGAGGCGCCCAATGGCAGCTCCTGGCCACAGGCGTTAGTGTGAGGGTGGGGGCCAGGCTGACCTGCTTCCCAGAGCCCTCCCCACCTGGGGACCAGTATCAGCACCATACTTGGGAGGCAAGTGGATGAGCAGCCACGGCCCTGTCCCGGTACCCTGAGCCTCTCAGACCCTCGACACCCAGACTCACCGAAGATAAATATGGGCATGAAGTACCCGGCGGGCATGGGGATAGTGGTGGCCAGAATCAGCATCCAGAACTGCGGGGAGAACGGGGCGGGGTAGTGGGGGTGGAGGTTAGAGGGGGCAGAGGAGGGACCAGCTGGGGCGGGGAGTTTCCCTGGAGGAGGAGGAGGCCAAGGCGCACACCCATCACCAGCGTCCAGTGTGAGCGAAAGTGTGAGCTGGGGAAGGACCTCCACCCTGGCAGCATGCCTACTGTGTGCCTGGCACTGCACCACAGCCTCTCCTTTCTTCCCTCCCAACCTTCTATGATGTAGGCCCAGTGAGGACCCCATTTTAAAGATGAGGAAAGCAAGGCTCAGAGAGTTTAAGCAACTTGCCAGGGACAACACAGCGGGCAGAGGTCAGGACAGGGGGTCTGGGGGACGCTGCAGGCCCCGAGCTGCGCGCATGTCATGGGGAGGCGCCCAGCCCACCCAGGCTCTGTGCACACCCCTGGGGGCCCACCTTCATAACGAGGAAGAAAGCGAGGGTCCCGAAGACGGTGAACTGTGGGTGGTACCATTCGAACCACAGGTTCTGGGGGTCGGGCTCCACGGGCCAGGTCGGGGACGCGTTCCGGGTCAGCAGCGCCCAGGAGTTATCGTCGAGCAGGGAGTCCAGATACTCCTTCATGGACAGCTGGAGGGGAGGGGGTCAGAGCTCTGCCCAAGGGCCGGGCAGCAGTGCCCCCACCCCTCCCTGGCTCAAGCCCTCCTCGGCCACTTTCTGCTGGGGGGACTCCTCCTTTGCTGCAGGAGCTGCTCTGTGCTAAGTCGCTCAGTAGTGTCCGACTCTGTGCGACCCCGTGGACTGCAGCCCGCCAGGCTCCTCTGTCCATGGGGTTCTCCAGGCTCTAATACCGGAGTGGGTTGCCACGCCCTCCTCCAGGGGATCTTCCTGAGCCAGGGATCAAACCCAGCCCTCCCACACTGCAGGCGGATTCTTTGCCATCTGAGCCTCGCAGGGAATTGCCGTGGCCTCACGTGAAAAGCACCACACGGCCCTCCTCTTCTGGGTGTTGAGGGGACTCAGGGAGATGGCGGACACAAAGCAGACAGTGATGGGTGGCTCCCCCCCGGCCCCTTACCCGAGACGCCATGAAGCGGCCCACGCCAGGGGGGTAGGTGATGGAGGCGAGGACCAAAGCCGCCAGCGCTGAGTACAGAGGCTTGCTGTGGGGGGTGGGTGGGGGTCAGCGCCAGGCCACCCATCCACTCCCCTCACCCCACCCCACGGGCAGCCCTGCCAGTCTGGGGGTGACGCTGAGGCAGGAATGGGGGGAGGGAGCAGGAGCAGGGCTCTGATCTGGGGGCCACCCCACACCACCGGGTGACCGGAGGTGGCAATATAGGAGAGTTCAGGACAGAGGCCACTGTCCGCCGGGCAGGAGGGACCGGAGTGGAACCGGCCTGGCAGAGGAGGGCTGTCTGAAACGGCAATGCCAGGGCTCAGACTAGGTTGGGAGAACAGGGCTCAGTGAGGTCCTGGGCTTCCAAGGCAGTGGGGTGGCAATTAGTGAGGGAGGGCTGGAATGTTGACGCTGGTGGCCGAGTAAGGGGGAGGCACGCCCTGCGGGGGCCTGCAGAGGGTGCTGGTGACCGGGGACGGAGGGTCTGGGGCATCACCCTGACGGGTCCTGGTCCCCACCCAGGGCCCACCTGGTGGCCATCAGTTTGGAGAGGACTGGATTTGTTTTGACAAAGCCGAGAAACTTTCGCTGGCAGAAGAGGTAAGCGCAGCTCGCCACGCCGCAGATGGCCCTGCAGGGGCGGGTGGTGAGTCCAGAGCCCCTCCTGGCCCCAGGGCAGCGGTGCAGGCGGGCGGCGCCCCCACTCACCCCAGCGCCACGAAAAAGAAGATTTCTGGCAGGTCGAAGGGGACATCCACCCGGAAACTGGTCTTGTAGAGGGAGGTGATGGTCTCTGGGGAGACAGAGAGTGGGGTCAGGGCCCAGCCCAGCCGGAGGCTCAGAATCAACGGCCGGAGAGGACCCCGGGCAGGTGTGGCCCCAGACGCCCTCTCCCTGCCGGCCTCCCTGACTGGCTTCACCCGCTTCTACCCCGGGGGCTCCCATCTGTCACGCCCAACACAGGTCAGTTCCTTCCGCACGCCTAGGAGTGGGGCAGTGGACGGGAGGGAGCGGGGCGGGAGGGGGAGAGATGGGAGGGGGCAGGGGGCAGGGGGCAGGGGCAGGGGCAGCGGCGCTCACCCTGCTCGCTGTTGAAGACCGCCAGCAGGCGGAACATGAAGGCCCCGCAGGTGGCCGCGAAGAAGCCCCTCCAGTAATCCCAGACCGAGAAGTGAGAGGACACGACCTCGATGCAGAACAGGACGCCTGGGGGCGACACGGGGCTGAGAGCCGGCCGTGCTGGGGCAGGGCCACCCGCTCCCGGTCCTGAGCTGAAGCCGAGGGCGGGCACGCGCGGCGGGGCCGGCGCCCCCATCCTCACCCCTGCGGGGGGGAGGGTGCCCGCCCCCGTTTCCCAGACGAGGAGCGAGGCTGAGAGCCGGGCTCCGCCGCTCGGGACGCGCAGGGGGGCCGCGTTTAAAGCCCAAGTCTGCCCAGGGGACCGCCGCGCGTCCTGGCGCCCACCCGCGCCGCCCCGCCACCCTGGGGACGGTCAGCGCTCCCGGGAAGACGGCGGGGAGGCCCGCGGCCGCCCCGTCTGCCCCCCAGGTCCCTGCGCTGGGCGGAGTGGCCGGGCCGGGCCGGGGGGCGTGGGGGCCGGGCGTGGGAGCCCGGGAGCCGTGGGGGTCCCGGGGGTGTGGGGGAGCCCGGGGGGTGTGGGGGTCCCGGGGGTGTGGGGGAGCCCGGGGGGCGGTGCGGGACCCGGGGGGTGTGGGGGTCCCGGGGGTGTGGGGGGGCCCGGGGGGTGTGGGGGAGCCCGGGGGGTGTGGGGGTCCCGGGGGTGTGGGGGAGCCCGGGGGGCGGTGCGGGACCCGGGGGGTGTGGGGGTCCCGGGGGTGTGGGGGAGCCCGGGGGGTGTGGGGGTCCCGGGGGTGTGGGGGAGCCCGGGGGGCGGCGCGGGACCCGGGCCGGGCGGGACCTCACCGCTGAAGGGCGCTGCGAACACCGAGGCCACGCCCACCGCCGCCGCGGCCACCAGCATTTCCTGAGGCCTGCTCTTGTTCTGGAGGGATCCAGAGTCCCTGGCTGAGAGCCAGCCCCGCCCGCCCCTCCCTCTCATTGCTCCCACGGAGGGGGTCCCCACGAGCCCCTTACCTCGGACTCCCCAGTGGCCTTGGCGCGCACCCGGCCCAGGTAGGCAGCGATCATTGCAGACAGGTGCACGAAGGGGCCCTGCCGGGCAGGTGTGGGCGCAGGGCTCCGGTCGGCCTTGATGGGAGCCCCAGCCCTGCTCTTCCCCTCCCCCTCCCTCGGTCCCAGAGCCCCTGCTCATCCAGGAACGGCGTGCCTCCCCCCCCCCCTCCACCCCACCTCCCAGGTTCCTGAGTCACACTCTGGGGACCTGGCCTGCCTCCACCCTCAGGCGGGCACTGGCCTGAGTTCCTGCTGACCCGGTCTCCGTGGGTGATGCAGAAAAGGCAGCGGGGGCTGTAGGCCAGCGGGGGGGAGTGGTGCCCTCTCACCCGTCCATACCACTTTGCCCAGGAAGATGGTGCTGCCGCTGGCCAGGGTACAGGTGAGGCCCACCACCTTGGCCCCAAAGTTCTTGATGTCCAGATAGTCCTCCAAGACCACGCCTGACAGGATGGTCTTCAGCTCCGGAATTCCAGAACCTTGGTGGGGTGGATGGACAGGGGGCGAGGGGAGGGACTACCTTCAGGTCAGCCCTTATCCCTTTACCCTGCGCAGGGTGTCCCATTCGGGTCTCGTCAGGTCCCCTAAACCCTGTCAGTGAGGGGTTGTAAACTCATCCTGCAGATGAGGGCTTCCCTGGGGGCTCCGACAATAAAGAATCCACGTGTAACCGGGAGACCTGGCTTCAATCCCTGGGTCGGGAAGACCCCCTGCAGAAGGGACAGGCTACGCACTCCAGTATTCTTGCCTGGAAAATTCCATGGACAGAGAAGCCTGGCGGGCTGCAGTCCACGGGGTCACAAACAGTCAAACATGACTGAGTGACTAACACTTTTCACTTTCTGCGGATGAGAAAGCTGAGGGTCAGAGAGGGGATGTGAACATCCACCTTCCTCCAGCTGGGCCTGCTGGACACCATTGCAGGATGGGGGCAGCCAGGAGGGACTCTCAGGCCTCGTCCCCCTGACGCACCCCTGCACCCCACTCTGCTGGCCGGGGCTGGAGGCAGAGCTGTGAGGCCTGGCAGAGACTCGCGCCTCCATGAGCCCCTCAGAGCAGAGCCAGCACTGACCCGAGAAGGCTCTGTCCTCTTCACTGTGTGACTTCGGGCAAGTGCCACGACTCTTCCGAGCCTGGCTTCTCTGCTGAGAAGTGAGGTTACTGCTTCCTGCCGTCCCCCAGCAGGACGTCTTTGGCCGGCAGTCACTGCCGGGCAAGGCACGCAGGTGGACGGTGTGGCGACTGGGCTTACCTCCCGAGAAGGGCGTGATGCTCTGAGAGAAGCCTGAAGAGAAGGAGACCAGGGCCACGGGGTACACGGTCCAGGAGAGATACCGGAGGAGGTGGCCGTCCCCGACCTCCCGGTACAGCCACTTGTGTGCTGGGGACAGCGGGGCGTAAGGGAGCCGTCCACAGGCTGCACAGCCCGCAGACACCCGCTTGCTGGCCAGAAAGTGCACCCCAGGGGCCACCCGCAGAGAGGTGGCCAGGGCCGCCCCCCGAGAGGAGGAGGAGCAGGACCCTGGCTCCCCATCCCCTGTGAGCGGCAGGCCCCCAGGAGGGGAGGAGCAGGACCCTGGCTCCCCGTCTCAGCGCTGCCGCTCCTTAGCTGAGTGGCATTGTGCGAGCTGGTCAGCATCGCTGAGCCTCTGTTTTCCCATCTGTCAAACGAGCTCTGATGGTAACTCCCTTACACGGTGATTGTAAGAAAGCCAGATGGGGTCAGAGCAACTTCCTGTCCCTCACTCCCCTCGCAGGGGGACCTCAGGGGGAGGGAGCCTGCGGAAGCACGGGGAGGGGCTGTTCTGTGCCTGGTGGTCTAGACGAGGCCCAGTAACCCCGGGTTACTGGGCTGAGACCGGGGCAGGGGGAGCAGCGGCAGCGGGCAGCGGTGGCATAAAGCTCAGGGAAAGGACGGTTTGGTCTCTCGTCACCGTGCAGACACGGAGTCTGAGGCCCAGGGAGGTGCCCAGGGTCACCCAGCATGCCAGGACCAGACCCAGTGCCCTCCCTGCCCCCGCTGCACCTGGCGGCTGCCCGCTCCCGCCTCCCCAGCATCCAGAGAGCGTGCCTGGAGGCCTGGCTCCTGAGCAGGCGGGTGTGTCGGGGTGGGGGGGGTTACCTCGGACCACACGCCCAACGGCGAAGCTCATGGTGAAGCTGATCAAGGCCATGAGCACCCCGAGGACCGTCAGGAAGTACCAGTCCTCACCCACGCGGAACAGCTTCTGCTTCAGCCAGTCCAGGCCACCTGGGGCAGGGGCAGCGGGTCAGAGCCCAGCGCCGAGGAAGGCAGGGAGGGAAGGTGCTGTGTGGGGCTGGGGTCGGGTGGGCCAGTCCTGGGGGCCTGGGAGGGGCTCTGCCTCACTTGTGGGACGGCAGGGTTTGTGACAAGTGGAGGTGGAAAGAACGCCGGCCTCTAGAGAGACTGCTCTGTCGTGCCAGGACCCGGGGGCCGTGTTCCCGAAAAGCAGAGAGCCAGCCGCGAGCATGTCTGACCCACAGACAGGCGGACAGACCCCCTCCCTCTGCCCCGTCACCCAGGAAATGCTGGACCTGGGGAAGGAGGGGCCTCTCCCAGGCTCCAAGGCGAGTGGGGAGGCGGGCTGGGCAGGGTGCTGTCGTGAGGGGACTCCCACAGGGGGTCGGGGGTGGGGAGCCCAGCTCTCACCTCGGATGCCTCGGCGGACGCGGGGACATGGGCCCCAGAGCTCCCGGAGAGTCACAGGGTTCCCCGAGGAGCCCTCACGAAGCCCCACCAGCTCCTCCATCGGCCCCTGAGGGAGTGCACAGGCAGACGGATGGACCCTGGTGGGCGGCTCCAAGGCCCTTCCCCTCCCTGCCACTGGGCCCTTCCCATCTCTGCTTCCCGGATGGGAAGGAAAGGAGGCGTTTTCAGGAGCAGACACAGCTCTGATGTGCCTTCATTCCTGAGGGGGTCCCTGAGGCTGCGCGGGTGCGTGTTAACATTCGGGGTGGGGCTGGGGGCTTAGAGCGGCCCCTTCCATGTCTAGCAGCTGGTTGGCCAAGGCCAGGCCCCCGGCTCTCTGGGAGCCATCACTCCACCTTCCCAGGACGCTTGGCTGTTACCGCTGCTCGGGGCAGCCTCCCCACCCCTCACTGTGGGGTCCCCAGGCCCATCCGTGAGCCCCCGCTCCCGCAGCTGAGGCTTGGGTCAAGAAAACCCCAGGTCCAGAGGGAGAGCCCCTGAGGGTCCAAAGGCGGCGCTGGCTCCCACCCCCAGCCTCCCACTGGCGCCCTGCGCTGGCCCCGGCAGGTTCCGTCCGAGTCCATCCTGGCGCTGTACCCCGTGGCCGCTCACCTCGCTCAGTCCGCTCTGCTGTGGCCCCAGCCAGCGCGCCTCTGACAGAGACGCCTTTGCTTGCAACTCAGGTGCACCTGGACAGGTGTGCATTCCACCAGTCAACACCCTGGCCCCCTCCTCCCCGCCCCTCCCCGCCGGGGTTCACCCTGGCCATTAAGAATGTCCTTGACAAACCGACTGGAACTGCCCCGGCCAGCCGAGCAGTGCAGGCCAGAGCCGCGGGAGGGGCCAGGGCGGGAGCTCCCCAACCTGCCAGAGCCACGCAGAGGCAGGGGGCATCCTCCCGAGCTGCAGGCTGGTCAGAGGGCCTGGGAGGGGGACGCTCGTGGCGCAACAGGACAGCTAGGGTCATCTGCAGGGGCTGAAGCCAGAGCTGCAGACTCGCAGAGCTGGGCAGGGAGGGATTTGGAGGATCAGAGAAGAGAGAGTGGAAAGGCCCACCCAAACGGTGATGCTGTCCCTGACCGACAGGGCTGCTGGGAGGAGGAGCTTGATGCACCCGCTCCACGCTCTGCTGGGGCAGGATAAAGTCTGTGGCCTTTACCCAGAAGCCTCAAGCACAACCACTGCCCCTGGGTGCTATGGTGGGAGAGGCAGTTTCGCAGACTGGGGGGTCTGGACGTGAGGATCTAGTCCAGGCTCCTCCCCCCGCCCCAACTCCCTGTTCCTGCTCCAGCCTGTCGGCCCCCTGCCCCCAGCGCTGAGTGAAGCAGGTTATCAAGGCAGGATCTTGGAGAGGTGTCCAGGCTTGGGAGCCAGGCAAACCAGGGTGGAACTCTGGGCTTTGTCCCTCGGCCTCTGTGACCCTGGGCAAGCGCCCTTGCCTCTCCGAGGCTCCATTTCTTTGAAATGGGCTGACACCTCTCAGCTGCCTGGGTTTCCCTGAGCACTCACTAACTTGGAGGAGGGTCGAGCACAGCGTCCGCACACGGCAAAGATGCAGTAATAATGAACGGAGCATCGGAGAGGCGCCCTCGCTCATCTGCGATCACAAAGCCGACGCCAAGCCCAGGCTCCGACGCGGCGGCTCCTCTGCCCAGAGCCCTGCAGCTCCTGTGGCTTAATCACTCGGGATGAGGGTTTAGGCAGAGAGCAGAGGGTCTCTGCCCGATGCTGCTTTGTGAAGACTTGGGCTGAGATCTGGGACACTCCTGCCCTCTTCCAGACAGCACCCCCTTTCTGAAAATCACGATGGTCTTTCAGTGATTTAAACTCCTGAGGCCCTGAGCCGCCCTCTGCCCCTAGACGTCAGGCCAAGTCAATCCAAGCTAGGCACGCGCGTGTGCTGTGAGGGGTGGGGTGGGGGCTCACTGCTTTGCACGGACTGGGGCCCACCGTTGATCGGCTGCTCCAACCTGTGTGTAGTGACAGCGTCACCGGCCGCCCTGTTGACACCCCAAACCCGCATCTCCGGTCTCAGGCAGGCTCGGCTGGCCAGCCAGCAGCGCACGGCCACACCTCGTCCCCAGCCCTGCGAGCATCGGGAACCTGGGGAGAGGGCGGCGGGCGGACACTGTGCCCGCGGCGAGTCCCCCCAGAGCCAGGCCCCGCATTGCAGCCCCCGGCGTCTCCTGCTTCTGCGTCAGGCCGTGGGGGCGGAGGGCAGGCTTGATGCCAGGACAGCTCTGTCACGGCTAACTGGTCCTTCACCGCTCGGAGCCTCGGTTTCCTCTTCTGTCCCGTGAGGGCTTCCGTGGGGCTCAGGCTGCGAAGAGCCCACCTGCAACACAGGGAGCCCAGGCTGTATCCCCGGGTCGGGAGGGCCCCCTGGAGGGAAGGGCGACCCCCACACCAGTATTCCCGCCTGGAGAATCCCAGGGGCGGAGGAGCCTGGTGGGCCACAACCCACGGGGTCACAAGGAGTAGGACGCGACTGAGCGACTGACGCGTCACTTCTCCCAACGAGGGGAGCGCGAGCGCCGTGGGGCAGGGCCCCGTCTCTACCTGTTCATCACAGTTACGGGTCCCCCAGAACCCCGACAGTGCCTGGCACAGAGCAGCTGTTCAGCAGCTGCCTGCTGAGCCGTGAGTGGTTTCCAAACGTTGGCCTGTGGGCTGGTTGAGCAGGGAGCTGACGGGAGCAGATTCCCATCAGAATCTCTGGGTATGTGGGAAGAGTCTGTGTTTGTTAAAAGTTCCTCCAGGAGGCTGAGGTGCCCTGGCAGGTCTGGGATTGAAGACACTGCATCATCTCTGAAGCCCCTTCTGTCCCTAGGATCTGAAGGGAGAGACAGGCGCAGAGACAGGGGAATGGCCTTAATGAACTTTCAGGGTCCCTCCTGGCCTCTGAAGCCAGTAGATCCAGTGTCTGTATGGGTGACACCTTGGGGACGGGGGAGGGGGAGGCACGGGGGGCGGGGGTGGGTAATGGGAGCTGACGTCCAGGAGCAGTGACTCAGGCCTCCGCACCATGACCGTGTGTCTGCATTTAGCCACAGGCTCTTGTTTCCTGGCGGGCGGGAGGCAGACCTCTGGGCCCCCCAGCCCCACCCCTACCGTCCCTCCATCTCACCTCTGTGCTGGTGACTTCCTGGCAGCCCTGCTGGAAGCCCCTCTTTGGGGTGGGGTGACCCAGCCAGGCAGGAATCTCCACTGGAGAGACAGACCCCTCTGTTCCAGCCGCCACCCTGACCCCACTGCATGGACCACGAGCTCCAGTCATCACCCTGTAGCTGGACCCCCACCACACGCACACCAAGGAAGAGGCTGTGCGGGAGCCAGGCAAGAGAGGAATGGTCTCCATGTTCAGGAGCCCTGTTCTGATGGGGCAAACAGGTGACCACCTGCCCCAGGGAGCTGCCAGTCTGAGAGGGGACGGGACACTGGAAGCCCAAGTCACACCCTGTGCCGGGGTGGGCAAGGCCAGCTGGTACAGCAGGCACCTGGGCAGGACGTTCTGTGTGGGCTGCAGCAGTCAGAGAGGCCGCCACAGGGAGGAGGAACCAGAGCTGGTCTGGGCATGGGGGGAGCCAGCCTGGGGCCCCAGGCTCCCAGGTCACTTCTCTGGCTTCACTCCCTGATGCCGCATGACGTCAGGCCAGGCTCCGCGGATCTGTGTGTGGGCAGGGGCCTCTTGGGGGGTTCTGGGCCAGCCTGTCTCCTTACACGGAAGTTCAGGGTGCCCTGGCTTCCTGGGGGGTTTGGGTCAGATACCTCCAGTTTCAGATCCCGGCCCCGCCACTTTCCAGGTGCAAGCCCCAAGCTCTCTGTGAGGCCCTGTTTCTCCATCTGTAAAATGGGAACAACCTCTCCTTGCAGTGATCAAATGAGGCCACGCTGGAAAGCTCCCAGCCAGGAGCCTGGCCCAGCAGGTGCCTCAGAACTCAGAGCTAGAACGACCGTCTGGCCAAGCCTCGTTTACCCTGCTGCCTCCCCGGCCTCTCCTCTGAGCTGGAGGTCAGGCAGACACCTCCTGGGAACAGAACCTTCTATATCATTAAGGACCATTCCTGAATCATCTGCTCTCCTCCCCTGAGTCCAGACCCAACCCACTCTGCCTCAGCTTTCTCCTCTGGGTCTTGAAATGTTCCAGAGTTGGGGTGGTGAGAGGCAGGGAGACAAGCCTGACATCTGGGTTCCTTGGGGGGCTGGGATGGGAACAGCTGCACTTTCTATACCCGCCTCCAGGGCCGTCTCAGGCCTCCCAAGAGATGGCCGTGAACGTTATCTGTCCTGGCTGGGAAAGCCCTTGCCTCACACAGGGATCCTGTGGGTGGGGGTCCCCCATGCACCCCTGACCTTGCATCTCCTGACCTCCCCAGATCCCGGGCCTTGGGGCTCTGCCCTGATCCCTGGCACCAAGGGCTGAGAGAGAGAACCCTCTGCAAGAGGTCTGCAGTTTGATGGGGGAGGCACAGTTCTCCGACTGCTGGGGGAAGACAGACTTAGAGACAGGCATGCACAGCGTCCTGAGGCAGGCTGGGGTCTGAGTGGGGGGGGGGGGGTACAGCACAGGACCCCGCGCCGTTGCCACGGCAGCTCCGGGGCTGGAGTTATCAGCCTGGAATGCTGGGTGGTGAGCTCAGCCTCGCGGGCGCCCGCGCTGGACTGTCAGCAGGGCCGTCTCGCTGGAGAAGCTCCCCAGCCCCTCTGGGCCACGGAGAGGACTAAATTTAGCCGGTAGACAAGGGGCTGGCCCCGCGCCCGGGGCGGCCGGGCCTTATAAAGCGGCGGTGGCCGGGGCCCGGCAGCTCCCCAAGCCCGCTGCCCCCGTGCTGCCTGTCTGCCCAGCCCGCCGGCCGGGGCCTGCCGCTGCCCCGTGGATGAGCCACAGGACGTCCTCCACCTTCAGAGCGGAGCGGAGCTTCCATTCCTCCTCCTCCTCCTCCTCCTCCTCCTCCTCCTCCTCGGCCTCCCACAGTCTCCCGGCCCAGGACCCACCCATGGAGAAGGCCTTGAGCATGTTCTCCGAGGATTTTGGCAGCTTCATGCGGCCCCACTCAGAGCCCCTGGCCTTTCCAGGCAAGTGCTCAGGGCCCCGTGGGGAAGGGGGCCGCGCAGGGCGGGACCACCAGTTCCAGGGCACCACCCGCTGCCACCGCGCCTCCAGCGACAGGCGCTACCCCTGCAGCCCCGTGCGGCCTGACAGACAGATGTGGCCGGCACAGGCAGGCCTTCAGGAGACAGTGCTGGCCTGGGGTCAGCTCTGGTGCTGGGGTCTGTGGGGCCTGGGGCCAGGTCCTCTCTGGAGTCCTGAGAGCTGTGGGGCTCGGGGGAGGCATGCAGACCCTCCTGCAGGCCTGGGGTGGGTCCCTGCAGAGTGTCATACACGCACACCCCTCCCCCACAGCCTCTGCTGGGCAAGGCCCCGCCCCCTCAGTGCAGCAGGGATGGTTGAGGGGACAGTCAGGCTTGGGGTCTGCCCCTTCACCCTGCACCCGAGAGGGAGCCAGAAGCCTGGCCCTGGGGACAAGCCTGCTCTGTGCTCTGCCCACCCAGCACTCCCCACAGCCCGTGCTGGGGGGCCAGGCAACATCAAGACCCTGGGAGACGCCTATGAGTTTGCTGTGGACGTGAGCGACTTCTCACCTGAGGACATCATTGTCACCACCTCCAACAACCACATCGAGGTGCGGGCTGAGAAGGTGAGCCCGTCCCCCCGCCCCACTCCTGGGCTTCACACCCCTACGCTCTGCACAGGGGCTTCCTCCCATGTCCCATCCTGGGACCCTGCACCCCGACTGTGCTCCCTAACCCCCAAGACAAACAGGAGGCCTTGCTCCTGCGGCTGGTGGGCCACAGGACCCCTGTCACTGCCCCAGGTTCCCAGGTGCTTTCTTCAGGAACCAAGGGAGCCATGGGGAGGGGCGAGGGGCAGAGGGGTGCAGGAGGGGGCCCTCGGGAGGTGAGGTGAGAAAGGGAGCTGAGAGGAGGAGGACGGCCCTCCCCCTAGGCCTGTGGGTGGTGGGCACCCCATGCCCGGGGGCAGCCGGGGGAGGAGCTCTTGCCCCTGATGCCCCTCAAGGCCTTGTTTCTCCTAGACCCAGAGGCCCGGCTAGTGTCTCATCTCGGGACCCTGAACTGGGCTCAAGGCTGGGCAGAGCCCTGCAGGTCAGGCCTCACACCCTCCAAACCCCACGCTGCCTCCACCCATAGGTTCTCAGGGTCAAGAGGCTTGCACCCTGGAGGTGGCTGTGGCTGAACGGGGAATGCCCCTTAGAGGAGAGGGGCTGCTCAGGGCCGCCTCTGATCCCCGAGGCCCGGCTTCCTCCTTTGAGCCTAGAGGGCCCCCATCAGGGAGCCAGGCCCTGTGGATGCTAGGACCAGCGGGCAGCACGTGCCCGCCCTGCCCCCGCCAGTGACTCAGCCGCCCGGCTCCAATGGACAGTGTGTGCTGGTGGCGTCAGGGGACGCTGCCAGCAGCTGACGGACACCCATGCGCGGGAATTCGAGCGCAGGGACCCGGAAACACCCCTCCTCCTCTGAGCGCCTCCACCAAGCCCCGCCCTCCTCCGGGCGGCTGGGGTCCTTTGAGCTCCTCTGTGCGCGTCCTCGCTAGGCGCTCAGCCCGTGGGCACCACTGCCCTGGGGCAGCTCCGACGCCAGGCCCTCGCACCTGAGAGCAGGGCCCAGGGCGTGTGGGGCCCAGCTAGGGCGGGAGCAGGGAGCAGGCGGGGGGCGGGGGGGGCGGTGCAGCCCGCCCTGACCCTTCGCCCCTTCTGCAGCTGGCAGCCGACGGCACCGTCATGAACACCTTTGCTCACAAGTGCCAGCTGCCTGAGGACGTGGACCCCACGTCGGTGACCTCGGCCCTGCGGGAGGACGGCAGCCTCACCATCCGGGCCCGGCGCCAGCCCCCCACGGAGCACGTGCAGCAGACCTTCCGCACGGAGATCAAGATCTGAGGCCGCGCCTGCCGCGCCCCCAGCTGCCCCGCGCCGTGTTCTCCCCACTGGCCAGCCAGAGTGGCTCTCCTGACCCCTCGTGACAGCGCTGGGGACATCTCAGCCCAGGTTCCGGGCCCTGACACCCCACCCCACCCCAGACCTCAGGTGGGCCATCCCCACCCCCAAATGAGGGCTTCTGCTCTACCCAGGGCAGGCCGGGGACCCCCGCCTCCCTCGTGGCCCCCAGACTGCAGATGCGGCCTTAATCCAGAACAAAGGGTTTGGGATGGGAACAGGCGATCCCAGAGAACCCGGTTTGGAGAAGGGGCTTGGGACAGGCAATCTGGACAAATAATCTGCAGGACAGACAGACAGACATATTCTTTCATCTTTGGAGTTTCTGCAGGGCAGGGGAACTGGACACCCGGGACCCCCTTGGCCAAGGGGAGCAGGAGGGCGGAGGGAGATCGCTGGCAGAGGTGCCCAGAAAACCAAACTGCCCAGGCACAGAGAGGCCAGGAGACAGCCCTGATGGTCCGCTTCCCCGCGGCTGCTCTCCAAGGCCGAGCCCGCTGCCAGGCTGCCCGCCCACAAGGTGCCCCATCCAGCCCACTGCCCCCGGGCAGGGCCACGTTGTGTCTGTATATAGACGGGGTTTTCCCAATACAGCTGGTTCGTGATAAACGGTGTGAGCCCTCTGTTGCCTGCTCATGCCTCCAGGGAAGGCTGGGCCGAGGGGCGGGGCTGACCCTTCCCCCTCCCACCCGGAGACCTGGGCTCCCAGGACTGTCTCCACTGCAGACGAGTACCCAACAAGAGGAAGTATGGATGGGGCTTGAGTCCTCAAGGTAGGATCCCAGCTTCCCGCCAACCTTCCCTTGTGGCCGTCCGCCTCCCCCATCCTCCCTATCTGTAATCTGTGAAATTATAGGCGTGGCGTGTGTGTATAGCACACACACACACATGCCTGGTTACCCTTGTCCTTCAAATACAAAGCGTTACCGTCGGTTGCAGCCGAGTTCAGAACATTCTATTTTTCTTTCTCAATTTTTGGTCACACCCTGCAGCCTGTTGGGCCTTAGTCCCCTAAGCAGAGATTGAACCCTCACCCACTGCGTGGGAGGTGGAGCCTTAACCACTGCCACCAGGAAAGTCTCAGAACACTCTAAAATCAGGTGTACAATCTCCACTTGTATCAGTGGGGACAGAGTCTGAGCAGCTGAGCGGCCAGCTTGCCCAT
Source organism: Ovis aries (assembly GCF_016772045.2). NCBI lineage: Eukaryota > Metazoa > Chordata > Mammalia > Artiodactyla > Bovidae > Ovis > Ovis aries. The sequence continues at coordinate 249,755,446 of NC_056055.1, forward strand.
TGAAGGCTGGGTGTGGACCCAGGATGTCAGAAGCCTCTCTCCAACCACCCGAGCCCCTCCGCGCAGAGGGGAAAGCTCCCCATTCTGCCTTTCAGCCCTGCACTTGCCCCACAGCTTCCTGTTAGAGAATGCCCCACCCCAGTCCCTCCTCATCCCAGGCCCCGCCAAGGACCTCCTGCCAGCCTCCATTCTGGGGACCCCCAGCTGCCCCCCCCCCAACCTGGCGCAGCCTCCCACATTCACAGGCAGGGCTGGGGGTTGCAGCAGGGGGCCCTGGCTCTGTGAGGTGGCCTCAGGGGACAACAGGGGTGGGGGAGTCCTGGCGTTGTATCCTGAACACACAATAAACAGCAGAATCTCTGGCTCTGGAGGTCACCCGCCTGAGGTTTTCAAGCTTGGGGTAGGGCAGGGATGGAACGCTGGATAAGCAGCGTCTTTCCTAACACTGGGGGATGGGGTGGTAGCTCAGGTAAAGGTCAAGAAACGTGGGCTCCTTTGACCTCCTGCCTTGACTCCTGGGCCCGCGTGGGCAGTCTTCTGGGAATGGTTTCCCTGAAACCCTGGCGTTGCCTTCTCTTCCCACTGCCAGCCCCTGCTCCTACCTGCCAGGCGCTGTCCCAGGCATGGGGACACCTACAGTGGGCCAGCTGCACTGGGCGGCTTTTCAAGCCTGTCTTGTACCAGCCGGGTGCTGACCACTAGTGAGGCTAAGGGACCAACCTAGGGGCACACAGCCCCAGGCAGAGGCCGGCTGGGACCTGGCTGGGGAGCAGACCGGTTCAGGGAGTCTGGGCGCCCTTTGGAAGGACGCCCCACACACACACCATCGGAGTTCCGGGCAGCTCGGTGCAGTCTGGAGGAGGGGAGGGGAGGGAGGCAAGGGGCGCGGTATTTCCAGTCTCCGTGACTCACTGATTCCACCGGGCTATTTGCAGCCCCGACACTCATCGCTGAGGAGTTGGGGGGAGGAGGGACCAGTTCTCCCCCTTCTCCGACCCCCACTTGGGGCCAGGCTCACCTTGGCGTCCCCAGCCCAGCGGCGTCCCTCCCTGGGCCAGGAAAGGGGGTGGCGAATGGGGCAGAATGTTCCCCACCCCGCGGGCCCCAGCGGCCCCTCCCCAGACTGCGCGCAGAGAGGCTGAGGGAGCTCTGGAGACAGAAGGCGCCCTCCTGCCAAGGTGACCCGCGGAAGAGGAGGGCGGGGCTGGGGACCGCGGGCTCAGCGCGTTGGCTCCGCCCCCTGGCGACCCGGCTGGCGGCGGGCTTTGTCTCCACTGGCCCCCCACGCTTTCCAGGCTAAAAATAGACCTGGCTGCGGGTCCTGGGCTCCGCCCCTACCACGTGAAAAATAATTATAGCAGCCCCATTCATTGAGCGCCTAGTGTGTGCCAAACACCTGCTCATGCCCACCATCCTGCGAGGTGGGCACCAAGGAAGCCAGGAGGTTCAGAGAAGTCAAGTAACTGGCCCAAGGTCACACAGCTGGGAAGTGGCATGGCTAGAACGTGAATCATTGTGGGTCTGGAATGTCCTCTGCTGGGTCAGCTCAGATCAGTCCCCCACTCCCTGCCCTCCTGTATAGAGAAGGGGAACCCTTACATCTTATAGCTTTAGCAGAGGGTGTGGGCAGGAGGCAGGGGAGGTTGAAAATATGCAACCTTGCAGGGCTGGGGATCTGTGAGCAAGTCCAGGTCCAGTACCTGATGGGTGTGAAGGGCCTGGGAGGTGCCATCACTTTCAAAGGCCTAGCCCAGACCAAAAGCCTCCTCCTCCCGGAAGTCCTCCAGAGTTACCAGCTCAGAGTCACAGAGCTCAAGGAACCCTAGGTCCAAAACTTGTGTTTAAACGAAGCTCAGATTCAGATGAGATGAGCACATGCCTGGGGCTGAGGGCAGACCTGAGGCTTGGTTGGCCAGCCCCATATCCTTTGGGAGTCACTCCCAACTCCCCATGGTTTCACGGGGAGGGGGGGGCGGGGGGGACCCAGGCCCCGGGAGGGGTAGGGCCTTGCTCTCAGTCACACAGCAAGTCAGTGGCAGAGATGGGGTGAAGACCAGGCCTCTGGAACTGCAGGCCAGAGCTGCTTTACTGGACCACCCCCCAACCCCAGCCCACCCTTCCCTGACCCGCCTCCCTGTTGTGCCCCTCCATCGGCCCTCAGCCCCGTCCGCTTCCCGTCTGCCTTGGTTCCAGGTCTGCGATGGCAGAAGATGCCTAGTTTTGCCTTCTTGCTCCCAAGCCCAGCATGGGAAAGGAGCTAAGTTAATGCTTGTGGAATTTTTTAAAAAGCTCAGAAGCCTTAGTAATGAGTGGAGGGTCCCTGGTGGCCCAGTGGGTAGGAACCCACCTGCCAGTGCAGGGGATGTGGGTTCATCCCTGGTCCTGGGAGACTCCACACGCCGCGAGGCAGCCTCGCCCCTGCGCCGCAGCTCCGGAGCGCGCGCTGCAGCGGCTGAAGCCGGCGCCTGCAGCCTGTGCTCCGCGGGGAAGCCCCTGCGCGGAGCGAAGAGCAGCCGCGCCACCGCGACTAAAAGCCAGGGCGCAGCGGCGAAGACCCAGCGCAGCCAAAAATACACAAACAGGATCTAAAAACTTCCTTTTTTTAAAAAAGGAGTGGGGGCTCAGGACCTCCCTGGTGGTCCAGTGATTTGGGTTTGACCCCTGGTCGGGGAACTAAGATCCCACATGCCGGGGCGGGGAGTGGGGCCACTAAGCCGGAACGCGGCGCATCTGCCGAGCTGGAACGCCGCAACCAGAGAGTCCGCGAAGAATCACCGAGAGGCTCCTGTGCGTGGTAGCTGAGACGCGATGCGGGCAAATAAGTTAAAAAGCGTAGTTCAAGCGGGGCCCTAGACATGGGCAGGTGACTAACGATCGAAAGTGTATGATGTATAGATTTCATTAAAAAAGAAAAAAGGATTGGAGGATCAGTTGTAGACTCTGGAGCCACACCACCTGGGTTCAAATCTTGTCTCTGCTGCTTGTGATCTGTGTGATCTTGAGTAAGTAACTTAACCTCTCTGTTGCACCATGGCAAGAATACACAGAAGAGCTGGACAGAAAAGATCTTCATGGCCCAGATAACCATGATGGTGTGATCATTCCCCTAGAACAAGACATCCTGGAATGCGAGGTCAAGTGGGCCTTTGTTCATCACTGTGAACAAAGCTAGTGGAGGTGATGGAATTCCAGTGGAGCTATTTCAAATCCTGGAAGATGATGCTGTGAAAGTGCTGCACTCAATATGCCAGCAAATTTGGAAAACTCAGCAGTGGCCACAGGACTGGAAAAGGTCAGTTTTCATTCCAATTCCAAAGAAAGGCAATGCCAAAGAATGCTCAAACTACCGCACAATTACACTCATCTCACATGCTAGTAAAGTAATGCTCAAAATTCTCCAAGCCAGGCTTCAGCAATATGTGAACGGTGAACTTCCAGATGTTCAAGCTGGTTTTAGAAAAGGCAGAGGAACCAGAGATCAAATTGCCAACATCCGCTGGATCATGGAAAAGCAAGAGAGTTCCAGAAAAACATCTATTTCTGCTTTGTTGACTATGCCAAAGCCCTTGACTGTGATGAATATAATAAACTGTGGAAAATTCTGAAAGAGATGGGAATACCAGACCACCTGACCTGCCTCTTGAGAAACCTGTATGCAGGTCAAAAAGCAACAGTTAGAACTGGACATGGAACAGACTGGTTCCAAATAGGAAAAGCAGTACGTCAAGGCTGTATATTGTCACCCTGCTTATTTGACTTATATGCGGAGTACATCATGAGAAATGCTGGACTGGATAAAACACAAGCTGGAATCAAGATTGCCGGGAGAAATATCAATAACCTCAGATATGCAGATGACACCACCCTTATGGCAGAAAGTGAAGAGGAACTAAAAAGCCTCTTGATGAAAGTGAAAGAGGAGAGTGAAAAAGTTGGCTTAAAACTCAACATTCAGAAAACTAAGATCATGGCATCTGGTCCCATCACTTCCTGGGAAATAGATGGGAAACAGTGGAAACAGTGTCAGACTTTATTTTTGGGGGCTCCAAAATCACTGCAGATGGTGACTGCAGCCATGAAATTAAAAAATGCTTACTCCTTGGAAGGAAAGTTATGACCAACCTAGATGGCATATTAAAAAGCAGAGACATTACTTTGCCTACTAAGGTCCGTCTAGTCAAGGCTATGGTTTTTCCCGTGGTCATGTATGGATGTAAGAGTTGGACTGTGAAGAAAGCTGAGCGCTGAAGAATTGATGCTTTTGAACTGTGGTGTTGGAGAAGACTCTTGAGAGTTCCTTGGACTGCAAGGAGATCCAACCAGTCCATCCTAAAGGTGATCAGTCCTGAGTGTTCTTTGGAAGGACTGATGTTGAAGCTGAAACTCCAATAGTTTGGGCACCTGGTGCAAAGAACTAACTCATTGGAAAAGACCCTGATGCTGGGAAAGATTGAAGGTGGGAGGAGAAGGGGACGACAGAGGATGAGATGGTTGGATGGCATCACCGACTCAATGTCATGAGTTTGAGTGAACTCCGGGAGTTGGCGATGGACTGGGAGGCCTGGTGTGCTGCAGTCCATGGGGTCACAAAGAGTCGGACATGACTGCTCGACTGAGCTGAGCTGAGCTGAGCTGTTGCAGGATGAAATGGTGCTAGCAGGCTCTGCCCGCTGTGGCTGTCTTGTGATGCACTTAAAGGGCTTGGTGCCTGGTGGCTGACTGCAGTTCACACAGGCCCTGTGCTGAAGCCTCCCCAAAGGGCTCACGTGGAGCCCCCTAGTCTCATTTCTGTCTGGATCCTGACACTTTGTCTCTGGCTCCATTAAGATGGAGACTTGGGCTGGAAGGGCAGAGGAGCTGCCTTGTGCCTGGGGTCCTCTTCCCAGGAAAAGCACGTGAGGCAGACAGAAGAGGCAGGTTCCTGGGACTTCCTGGTGGTGGTGGTGCTGCTGCTAAGTCCCTTCAGTTGTGTCCCACTCTGTGTGACCCCATAGACGGCAGCCCACCAGGCTCCCCCGTCCCTGGGATTCTCCAGGCAAGAACACTGGAGTGGGCTGCCATTTCCTTCTCCAATGCATGAAAGTGAAAAGTGAAAGTGAAGTCGCTCAGTCGTGTCCGACTCCCAGCGACCCCATGGACTGCAGCCCACCAGGCTCCTCGGTCCATGGGATTTTCCAGGCAGGAGTACTGGAGTGGGGTGCCATTGCCTTCTCCGTCCTGGTGGTGCAGTGGATGAGAATCCGCCGGCCAGTGCCGAGGGCACGGGTCCAATTCCTGGTCCCAGATGATTCCGCATGCCACAGAGCAACTACAGCCCTCGCCCCGCAATCACCGAGTCTGAGCTCTAGAGGCCTCGAGCGGCACCTGCTGAGCCTGGAACCCGTGCTCTGCGACAAGAGGAGCTGCCAAAACGAGAAGCCCCAGCACCGCAAGGACCGCCCATGCTCACCGACCTAGAACCCCCGAGCGCAGCAGCACAGACCCGGCGCCACCAAAAATAATTAATAATAACAATAATAATAATAATAAAGTGGTCAGTTCTCCAAGGCCCTCCTGGGAGACCTGTCTGGGCCCTAGGGGTGGGGGAGGTGGGCCAGAGAAGCACCTGGAAGCCTTGGTTTCCTCTTCCACAAACAAAGATCAGGTCGCACCCTCCCAGGCCCGCTGTGGCAGCCAGAGCCAGATGGTGTTTAGTGTAAGCTTGGGAAGTGCTAAGCTCCTGTAAAATCTCTGTGCTTGTTTTCTGAACGAGGAAACCCAAGCTTCCACCCTCTGACTCTGCCCTCACCCGGGAGAGGGTCCTGAGGAGCAGGGAGGCTGGGGTCTGCCAGGCTGGGGCCCCAGGCAGGAGCCTCTGGCGGCGGGATGGTGCCGTTTGGGGTCAGCGCAGCGCGCCTGGGCTCACCCCGAGCAGCCCCAGGCCCGTCCTGAGCTCTGGAGCCCCCCAGCGCCTGGACTCAGGGGCAGCTCTCCCTGGGGGTCTGAGGCATGCTGTGGGCGGGGGGAGTGGGGGCCCTGGGGAGCCTCCGTGAGGGGCATGAAGCCGGGCCCCTGGGCCCAGAGAGCCGGAGGGGAGAGAGCGTGCCGCGAGCCTGACGCTCCCTCCCTGCTTCCCTCCCTGCCTTCTGCTTCCTCCTCCCTTTCTGCCCTCACAGTTCTTGAGCTGCACCATAGGGCACCGGGGACACAGTCCTGATGGGTGTGGCTGCCAACCCGAGACACCCTCACCGGCTCGCACTGCTCGCTGGTTCAGGAAAGGCTTTCTTCTTTGTCGGTTCGTCCTCTCAACAGCTTTTCGGTAAGTCTCTGTGATCCGGCAGGTGGGTCCAGCTCTGAGGCCCAGCGTTGCCGCTGCAGCTGTTGCAGCCCCGCTCTGCCACCCGCTGTCTGCATGACCTTGGGCCGGTCGCTCCACCCAGCTGGGCCTCAGTCTCCTGACGCGTTCAATGGGATGGTCCCCACGGGCTGTGGGGAAGAGGTGAGGTTTCCTCCTCCACCCGTGTGCCCAGCTCAGGGGGGCCTCAGTCACGTGTTCAACCCTCAGATGCCCCTGCCCTGGGGCCTGCTCCTTGGGGAATGACCCCTGGGGCCTGCTCCGTGGGGAATGATTCTTCGGGATTGCTCCTTGGGGAATGACCCCTGGGGAATGATCCCTGGGAATGATTCTCCGGGATTGCTCCCTGGAGAATGATCCCTGGGGAATGATCCCTGGGAATGATTCTCCGGGACTGCTCCCTGGGGAATGACCCCTGGGGACTGCCCATTCACTCCTCCAGCCCACAGGCGGAGCACCTGCACCTCAGTTCAGGCTTACCACGCTATGACTGCGCAGTCACACTGCCTGGGGGTTGGACTTGGTGACCTTGGGTAAATCATTTCATCTCTCTGTGCCTCACTGTCTTCACAGGTCCAGTGTGAGAGGAACTAAAGTGGCATGTGGTGAGTATAAAACTATCAAAAGCGGCTATTCCGGAGGAAAGGGACACGGATTCGAGTAAAAGCGGGGCTTCTGAAAGCTTGGCCCTCCCCCAGCCCGGAAGGCGGGGCTGCCCCGTCTGAGGCTAGGGCGCCACCTGCTGGCGGGAAGCTAGGCCTGCAGCCCCACCCTCTTCCTGACGGCTCTCAGACTCCCTTCCAGCCCTGTCTGGGGGCTCTGCTAGTCCAGTGATTCTCAGCAAGGGGAGGACAGAGGAGGGGATGTCAACGGTCCAGGCTCCTCTCTCACCACGTCTCTAGGACGGATCATTACTCCCTTTGCCTGGATTAAGATGCAGCTTCCTCCCCTGCCTTCCTCTCCCAGCACAAGAGCTAAGGAATCTTTTTTTATAAGGCAGGTTGTGGTTTCCAGCAGTCCCCACCTCAGAGTAAAATAGAGAGCTCCTCGTGGCCTGCGAGGCCTCCCGTGAGATGGCCCCTGCCGCTTCTCTGGCCTGTTCTCAGTGTGCACGCACATCCTTTCCCCCAGCTGGAGGACAAGCTCCTTGATGGCAAAGCCTTGTCTGTCTGTCACTGCCCATCCCAGGGTCTAGCCCAGAGCCTAGCACACAGTGGGCACCCAACAAATACTTGGTGAACGAGTGAATGGCTACTCCAGCCAGACTGAATGACCGCCCCTTCCCCCTGGAGCGCTCCCCACCCTTGTCGCTTGCCTTGGTGTGACGCACTCACTGGCCAGCTTCTAGTTTAGACGCCACTTCCTGCATGAAGCCCGCCTTGCTCTCCTCTCCTGAGTGGCCTGGGCGCCCTCCTCCAGCCCCAATCTCATTCTGTGTGCCTTACTGCTGCACGTACCAGGAGTCACGACAACAGTCGTCTTCTTTCTCGCCTCCCCTACCAGGCTACGAGCTCCTTGTGGACAGGGTCTGCTCTCTCTCTAAACAGGTCCCCTCTGTTTAGAAGAGACCCTGCCAGGAGGAGAGGCCATCTGCTGTAGGGCTGGTTTGGGTTCTAAGCCCAACTGCACCTGTCTATGGGCCTTGAGTGCAGTCCTCAACTGCTCTGTGCCATGGTTCTCTAATCTGCAAAATGGGTTTTAAAAAAGGCACTTCTCTGTACTGGCATTTGGAAGATGTCATTTCCCTGGCACAGAGCAAACGGTCAATACATGTTAGCCACCAGTGCTTGTGTGTGCATGCTAAGTCGCTTCCGTCGTGTCCGACTCTTTGCATCTCTGTGGACTGTAGCCCACCAGGATCCACTGTCCGTGAGATTCTCTAGGCAAGAAATACTGGAGTGGGTTGCCATGCCCTCCTCCAGGGAATCTTCCGGACCCAGGAATTGAAACTGTGTCTCATATGTCTCCAGCATTGGCAGGCAGGTTCTGTACCATCAGTGCCCCCTGGGAAACCCACCAGTGTTTGTAGGAACCCGGTAAAGCATTAGTGAATAAATGAACATTCAGCAATTTTAATCCAAGAGCCTTGAGAGCCTCTTTGTCAGCTCCTCTCAGACCTCCCTCTCCCCTCACAGCAGTGCCCGCTTCCTGCTGAGGACCAGGACTGCCCCGCGGGGGAGGCCCAGAGCTCCCGCACCTACTTTTCTGTCCCTAGGGGCAGTGCAAGCCTGGCATGCAGTGGATGCTCAATAAATAATACGTCATGTTCATCTGTTCAAGCATGGTACTCCCTTCCCTTTCTGAGTACTTCCACCCCCTCCTGAGAAGCCAGTTCCCCTTATTTCCCACCCCACCTGGTCCTTAAATCGCCCATCCTGAGTCCCGTGCCCTCCCGGTGATCCCTGGTGACCTACACCCTCGCACTGAGCGAGGATGGCTGCAGCCACTTACCGCCCCTGCCCGTTGTGCTGGGAGGTTCTGACTCCTGCCCCTGGGTGAGAAACCAACCCGGTGACCCTGGGGAGGGTAGTTCCCAGTGCTGGCACCTTCTTCATCTTTTAGATCATACTTTGTCCCCACTCAGAGAGGCCGTTCCCAACCACAACATTCCCTATGAGGAATGTTTCCAGGCACTCCCTATGAGCCCAGTGGTTAGGACTCTGCGCCCCCGTCGCAGGGGCACAGGTTCGATCCCTGGTTGGGGCAGCAAGATCCCGCACGCCATGCAGTGCGTGCTAACTGGCTTCAGTGGAGTCCGCCCCTTGCAATCCTGTGGACTGCAGCCCGCCAGGCTCCTCTGGCCATGGGATTCTCCAGTCAAGAATTCTGGAGTGGGCTGCTATGCCCTCCTCCAGGGCGTCTTCCCGACCCGGGGATGGAACCTGTGCCTCATTGCAGGCAGAGTCTTTGCCGCTGAGCCACTGGAGAAAACCCTGCATGTCAAGAGGAGCAGCCTTTAAAACAAAACAAAACAAAACACCCACCTCTTTGTTCGGCCATTTTCTGTCCCACCCCCTTGCTCAGTTTCTACACAGCACTCATTACACTGTTCAAATAGTCTTTATTCGGTTGTTTAACCTTTCTCCCCCACCCTCAAGAATACAAGCTCCAGGAAAGCTGCAGTGTCTTTTCCAGTGCTTTGCAGAGCTGGCGTTTGGGAGATGCTGCATTAGAATACGCTGCGTGAGTGAGTCAGCCTCATTCTACGTGGCGGTGCCTTTTCCTGCTGCCGCTGAAAGGCTAGCGAACATGGAGAGGGAGGAAGGAGTAGGGAACTAGTCTGTTTCAGATGTCCTTTAGGATCTAACTCTCCTTCCCTGGCTCAGGTACAGAAGCCTTCTGCTCGGCTGGGGATTGTGCCCGGACCCCCGGGCCTCTCCGCCACGGCCAGGCTCGGGCAGTTAATCCGCTTGTGCGCAGACGCAGGAGGAGAGGGCCTTGAGGGAGCCGATGACCGTTCCCCACGCGGAGGACCTGGAGGACACGGCCTTCACGGGGCTCCCCTTGGCCTCGGGAGCCTCCGCAAGGCCTCCGGGGCTGGCTGCGGGGGGAGCTGGGGGCGCAGTCGCTCTGCAAGGGCCCCTGGCCTGGGCAAGCCCCCCCCCACCTAGCGGGGCCTCCGGAGGCAGGTTGGGGGCCTGCTTTCCCCCGCATAACAAGATGTAGGTCTTCATCGGAGGGACGGCAGGTCCCGGGCTGGGACCAGGGCTGCGGGGTGGCCCTGGGGCCGCTGCCAGGGGGATCTGCTTCCCTCGCGCACAGTCGATGACGAAGGTCAGGTGGGCTCCGGGGACGGCCTTCTGCCGGCGCGCTGGCCTTCCACCTGGAAGGGAGCAGAGGGCCGGGGGTTCGTGCTGGCGCAGCGCAGGGCTGGCTCCAGCGGTTCGCGTGTTCGTCCTCTCAGCGGGGAGTTTTTCTGTTAATTTAATTTTTATTTTATATTGGGGTATAGTTGATTTGGGCTTCCCTGGTGGCTCGGGGTAAAGAATTCGCTTACCATGCAGGAGACGGGGTTGGATCCCTGGGTTGGGAAGATTCCCTGGAGAAGGAAATGGCTACCCACTCCGGTATTCTTGCCTGGAGAATCCCATGGACAGAGGAGCCTGGGGGGCTACAGTCCACGGGGTCGTAAAAGTCTTAGCAACCAAAGAACAACAGTTGATTTACCATGCTGAGTTAGTTTTAGGTGAACAGCACAGTGATCCAGTTATATACATATCAAAGATCTATCCGTTCTCTTTTAGATTCTTTTCGCATATCTGTTACTACAGAATTCTGTATGAAATATGTATTTACTTATCTATTCGGCTGCACAGGGTCTTAGCTGCAGAATGCCGAATTTTTTACCTTTGTGTCATGTGGGATCTTTTAGTTGAGATGTATGGGGTGTGTTCCCCAACCAGAGATCAAACCCAAGCCCCTGGCATGGAGAGCACGAGGTCTTAGCCAGTGGACCAGGGAAGTCCTGTTATCACAGAATACTAGGTAGACTTCCCTCAACAGGGATTTACCTGTGTTTCGTGTGTGCTGAATTGCTTTAGTCGTGTCTGACTCTGAGACCCTATGGACTGTAGCCCACCAGGCTCCTCTGTCCATGGGGATTCTCCAGGCAAGAATCGTGGAGTGGGTAGTCTTTCCCTTCTCCAGGGGATCTTCCCCACCCAGGGATCCAGCCCATGTCTCTTACGTCTCCTGCGTTGGCAGGCGGGTTCTTTACCACTAGTGCTACCTGGGAAGCTCTAACTGTAGGTTAGTTGACACACAAAAATGGGAAGCCAGTGGGGCTTAAGAGCATGAATTTCAGCACTGGGGAGGCCTGAGTATAAACCTGTCTCCTCCCCACCCCCCATCAGCCCTCTGCCTTCCAGGAGCACAGAGCCCACTGCATCAGAGCCTCTCAACCCCACCACGCCTACAAGCTGCCTGGGCATCTTGTTAGCATGCAGATTCTCTGGTGGTTCCATGGTAAAGAATCTGCCTGCAATGCGGGAGACCTGGGTTCAGTCCTTGGGTTGGGAAGATCCCCTGGAGAAGGGAATGGCTACCCACTCTAGTATTCCTGCCTGGAGAATTCCTTGGACAGGGAGGCCTGGCAGGCTACAGTATACGGCTCTCGAAGAGTCAGACGTGTCTGAGCGACTAACGCTTTCACTTCACTTTCTGGTACAGCAGGCTTGGGCTGGGGCCTGACGGTCTGCATTTCTGAGAGGCGCCCAGGGAATGCTGATGCTGCTGGCCCACAGACCACAGTGTGGTGAGTAGTAGGAGGAAAGCCCGACTTCCTTTTACAGGTGAGGGAGCTGAGGCTCAGCTGGTGCAGGTGTCAGTGGCCTCAGGAAACACTGCTGCTCCCCCACCCCCCACCATACTCTTATCTCCCTGTCCTCTCTGCCCTGGGGATCCTTGCTCTGTCTTTCCCCACCAAACAGGGAGCAGCCATGAGCCAACCCAGGGCTTATCAATGAACCAACCCGGGGATTTATCCATGAAGCAAATGCCAGAGCAGGTCTCTCCGAATCCAAAGCCTTTGCTCTTTGAAAAAAAAAAAAAAAAACAGATTTCAAGTTGCCCAAATGATAAACAAAACCATCCTCTTGACTACGTGCTCGTCACCATGACCCAGGCTCAGAAGGAAGCTTCTCTTCTGCTAAGTTAGTTAACGCAGGAAATGTGGCTGATCCTTGAACAATGCCAGTTTGAACTGTGGACCCACTTACATGTGGATTTGTTTTCGAAAAGTACCCATTCCTACACAATCTGTAGTAGGTTAAGTCTGTGGATGTGGACTCTCAGATACAAAGGGATGATTGTAGTTACAACCTGATTGTCCACTGCCGGGGGCCAGCGTGAGGAACTCCGCCCATGGCAAAGGTCATGAGGAAGGAGGCTTGGCATACTCAAAGGCGCGATCAAGCCTCAGGAAACCCCCTGTTCCCGAGCATCTAACCCCAAAGCCAGAGTCTGTTTTATGCTCTCACCTCCACCTCTGACTTTACGGGGGCTCTCCCCCATAACCGTTTCTCTCGGAGAAGGAGTAAACGTGCAGCTCCAAGGCAATAAAAATTCCTGGGCGTGACAAGAGTGTTTCAGCTTACGGACTCCTCTGAAGGTTATCTAGCCCGCCTGTATAGGTTCGTCCGGCCACATGTGATTGTTTACAGCCTCCCAACCTGAGAGGCACGAGATGTTTTAGACTTACTAAAGGCAAATTCTTTTGGGGAGTTAGAAATTATTAGTATAGTGTGTTGGTTAGGAATTATTTGGTGAAGGGTTTTTCATTTATTGTGTCAATAATTGCTGCTAATTCCCTGCTCTGGGTGGGACAAGGGTGTCTCAGGTCAAACCTCTCTGCTGACAGACAAGCTTGTGTGACAGGATTATCCATACTCCTGCCACATGATTGTTTACTACCTCTCAACCATAAACAGCACAGAGAGTTTTGGAGTATTTTGAGAGTCTTAATTAGCACAGGGCTTTTTCTTCTTGTTGGATCAATGATTGCCGCCAGGCCTCCATATCCTTAGGCACTTGGGAATATATTAATCAATGTATTTGGAGTATAGAAAAGGAAATATAGTAGTTTTTAAGGTTGGCAACACTAGACTTTTTGAGTTAATGGATTTTCTCTTTTGTAATAGATCACTGTACTTATATATCACTGTGTCCTTGCTGTGTAAGAATGTAACTTTATCACTATCTTAAGACTAAATAGATCTTAAGGGGAGCATTGGTGAAAGGATTTTCATTTGTTGGGTTGATGTTTGCTGCTAAATCTCCATGTTCCCTACCCTTATAATGAATATAACTAGCATATAGGAAGAAATAAGTATTAACCTTTAAGCATATAGGAGAAATAAGTATTAACCTTTAAGACTAATCATGTTAACCTTGGGTTGAATAAATTCCTTTCTTGATTGTAACTCACTACACCCTCACCCTATAGGAATGTAACTTTATTTGGAGGGTGGTGCCTGGTTTAAGAAAAAACAGCCTTGGAAGAAATAAGTTTTTTGGTTATCAGAAAGAAAGGATCATAAAATGTAAGCAAGTCTCACTCATGGCCAGAAGATGATGTAATATCCCTAAGACCTTTTTTTTTATACATTTATGTGAAGCACCTGATTTTGACAAAGGTCAGGACTGCTGACCCCCACGTGACTCTGTATTCATCCCTATGTGTAACAAAAGGTATATAAGCAAACCCAAAAATAAAGAAATCGGATCAGTTTCCGGAAAGACTGATTCCCCCATGTCGCTTCTTTCTTGCTCCCGTTTTTCTGGCTGAATTCCCATCTGGAGCATGGATGCTATTTCACGTAATCCAAGTTATTCAGCCTCCTTTTCTCCACTGATCTTCCTACTACACTATCCATTTCTAATCTCTCTATATCTGTGATTAAATATGTATTTTTCCAAAGACGCCAACTCCGTCCCCCCACCTTCGAATCACCCTGGATCCACCGGGGCTGGACCCCAGCAGTCCACTGCTCGGAGGATCAGTGCCCCAGCCCCCAAGTTGTTCAAGGGTCAACTGTAAATGAAGCTCACCTGTGGCTTGAGAGTCTTGGCAGCCCGGGAGGGAGGCTGTCTGTCCTTTCCTGCCACCCCCACTCCACAGCCTCCCCAGCCCCTCTCAGCTGCAGGGCTGAGGCCCCCTCTGTCACCTCTTACCTGAGCTGGTCTCCAGGCTCGCCTCAAGGCCCCCGGGGCGGGCACTCGGGTCTCTGGTGTCTTCTGAGGGGGCCGTGACTGCTGCCATGGCGCCTGGCTCAGCACTGCCAGAGGAAGCCGTTTCCAGCAGCCTTGTCCAGAACGCGGGTCCGCACCCAGGACCAGACCTTTTATATTCACCAGATCCGGATCTGCCGAGTGAATTCCACCGGGAGCCACAGGAACTGGCCTCGAGCAGTTGGGGGATTGCTTTGATCAACAGGTTTATGTCAACAGGATTGCAGTCAGGCGGCTGGGAGGCAGGCCTTCTACCAAACACACACAGTTTCTTCCAAGCTCAGCGGCTTCCTCCCTTGGGACGAGGCTGGGGACCATCTCTTCCAGGTCTCAGTTTCCCGAACCTCAGTCATTGCCTGGCTGCATTCCCAGTTTTTAGCTGTTTTATTTATTTTCAGTCCCACCTAAGAGAAGAGACTGGCAGAGGATGAGATGGTTAGATAGCATGACTGACTCAATGGACAAAAATTTGAGCAAACTCCAGGAGACAATGGCGGACGGAGTTCTGGATGGTGGGAAGTCCAAGATCAAGATGCTTATCGATTCTGGTGTTTTGTGAGGACCTGCCTACGGTTCATAAATAGCTCTCTTTTTGCTGTGTCTTCACCTCACAGAAAGTGCAAGAAAGGTCTCTGGGATCTCTTTATATAAGGGCATTAACCCCATCATAAGGGTTCTACCTTCATGATCTAATCAACCCTCCCCTAAGACCCCACCTCTTCAATTCAGTTCAGTTCAGTAGCTCAGTCGTGTCCGACTCTTTGCAACCCCAATGACTGCAGCACACCAGGCTTCCCTGTCCATCGCAAACTCCCAGAGCTTGCTTAAACTCTTGTCCATTGAGTCCATGAGCCCATCCAATCATCTCATCCTCTGTTGTCCCCTTCTCCTCCCACCTTCAATCTTTCCCAGCATCAGGGTCTTTTCCAATGAGTCAGTTCTTTGCATCGGGTGGCCAAACTATTGGAACTTCAGCTTCAGCATCAGTCCTTCCAATGAATATTCAGGACTGATTTCCTTTAAAATAGACTGGTTGGATCTTCTTGCAGTCCAAGGGACTCTCAAGAGTCTTCTCCAACCCCACAGTTCAAAAGCATCAGTTCTTCGGTGCTCAGCTTTCTTTATAGTCCAACTCTCACATCCATACATGACCACTGGAAAAACCATAGCCTTGACTAGACGGACCTTTGTTGGCAAAGTAATGTCTCTGCTTTTTAATATGTTGTCTAGGTTGGTCATAACTTTCCTTTCAAGAAGCAAGTGTTTTTTAATTTCATGGCTGCAGTCACCATCTGCAGTGATTTTGGAGCCCAAAAGAATAAAGTCTGTCACTGTTTCCCTTGTTTCCCAGCCTATTTGCCATGAAGTGATGGGACCAGATGCCATGATCTTAGTTTTCTGAATGTTGAGTTTTAAGCCAACTTTTTCACTCTCCTCTTTCACTTTCATCAAGAGGCTCTTTAGTTCCTCTTCACTTTCTGCCATACAGGTGGTGTCATCTGCATATCTGAGGTTATTGATATTTCTCCCTGCAATCTTGATTCCAGCTTGTGCTTCTTCCAGCCCAGTGTTTCTCATGATGTTCTCTGCATATAAGATAAATAAGCAGGGTGACAACATACAGCCTTGACATACTCTTTTCCTGATTTGGAACCAGTCTGTTGTTCCATGTCCAGTTCTAACTGTTGCTTCTTGTCCTGCATACAGATTTCTCAGGAGGCAGGTCAGGTGGTCTGGTATTCCCGTCTCTTTCAGAATTTTCCAGTTTTTTTGTGAGCCACACAGTCAAAGGTTTTGACATAGTTAGTAAAGTAGAAGTAGATTTTTCTGGGACTCTCTTGCTTTTTCGATGATCCAGCAGATGTTGGCGATTTGATCTCTGGTTCCTCTGCCTTTACTAGATTTCAAAATATAAATTTTGGGAAGATGTATTCTATCTACAGCATCTTTTAGGTCAATCAAATTTTAAGTCAGTTATTTCTTTTATTGAAAAAGAGAAATACTTGTCTACTGAAAACAATGCACAGCCTAAAGTTCAGGGTCATGTTTTTTCAGTGAATTTACTGAGGACTTAAGTCCGAAAGAAAACCTGATCAGGTGAGTTAAGTGTAGAGCTGGGAGATATAGGAGTTTAAAACAAAACAAAACAAAATGCAACACATCAGGTAGTTGAGGCATGAAAAGATCACTGTCAGGGACTTCCCTGGTGGTCTAGAGGATAAGACTCCCAGCTTCCAGGGCACGGGGCTCAGGTTCGATCTTGGGTCAGGGAATGAAGACCCCACATGGTGTGCACCGCGGCCAAAAAATAAAAAAAGAAGAGAAAAATATTACTGTTAATTAAAGAAAATCAGACATCTCACATTAATGAACTTGGTGCTTTTATATGTGCGGGAAGGTGCGCGAGTTTGGGCTTGTTGGAATTATTCCCTTACAGGCGCCGTAACTGTCCTGCCTCTCTCCCTCCTGAGCCCCATCAGGGTGCACCGCTGGGGCGGCTGCAGCGGCGGCTGGCCTGTCGGCTGCAGTTGTGTTTGTTTGCTGACAAGGCAGGTGGCGTTCTCCGCAGCAGCACTGCTGTGGATGAGCCTGTATGGTAGAAGATGCAGCCCCAAACAAGACCGTGCCCTGATCCCCAGAAGCTGTAAAAATGCTCCTTTACACAGCAGAAGGGATTTTCGCAGGTGTGACTAAGGGTATTCCAATCTGACACCGATTCCGATTGTGCTTTTTTCCACGTTACCAAGCAGTTAACGCTTTTCTGACACTGCCTACCTGGAGATTGCTTCAGATTTCACAGATTAAGAGGTCAGTCCCACAAGACTGCCCCTGGCACAGATAGCAATCACATGTCCTGGTGGTCAGATGGGTTTCTGACCTGCAGATGGGAGGGTCCCAAAACACACTCCTTGGATTCAATTCGTTTGCCAGAGTGGATCAGAGAACTCAGAGGAATGTTTGGCTTATTAGATTGCCGGTTTCTTATAAAAGGATATAACTCAGGGGACTTCCCTGTGGTCCAGCGGCTAAGACTCCACACTCCCAACGCAGGGGGCCTAGGTTTGATCCCTGGTCAGGGAACATAGATCCCACATGCCACAACTAAGCGTCTGAATGCCACAACTTAAGTTCCCGCGTGCTGCAGGGGAGATGAGAGATCCCACATGCCCAGCTGAAAATCCTGCATGTCTCAGTGGAGACCAGAGAGCCCATGTACTGCAGCTGAGGCCTGGGCAGCCTGAACAAATAGATAAATGCATGTCTATTTAGGAGAATGTGAATCACGGAGAGCCGGGTGGAAGAGATGCGCAGGCAAGCTGTGTGAGAGGGCGAGGAGCGTCCACAGCCTCTGAGAACGCCACTCTTCCCCGATCGCCACTAGTTCACCAACCCAGAAGCTCTCAAAACCCTGTTCCTTAGGGTTTTAATGGAGGCTTCAGTGCGATCATGACTGAGTAAGCCATTGGCCATTGCTGGCCACGAATCTCCAGTCCCTCTCTCTTTCTGCAGGTTGGGCGGTGGGCGGGACTTCCGGCCCTCTCACCAAGTGCTTGGTTCTGCTTCCATCCTCAGGTGATATTATTGTCGTTCAGTGTCTGACTCTCTGCGACCCCACGGACCGCAGCACACCAGGCTCCTCTGTCCTCTGCTATCTCCCAGTCTCCAAGAGTTTGCTCAGATTCACGTCCCTGGAGTTGGTGAGGCTATCCAACCGTCTCATCCTCTGCCGCCCCCCTCCTCCTTCTGTCTTCAATCTTTCCCAGGGTCAGGGACTTCTCCAGTGTGTGAGTTCTTCACATCAGGTGGATGTAGGGCCTTTCTAAGAGTCACCTCATTATGATAACAAAAGCCACCGTTTTCCCTCTTCTCAAATGGGAATTTCCAAGGCTGGTAGGAGCTCAGTGCCAGGAACCAGTAGGAAGACCAAATATATGTTTACTTAACAGATCTGGGTTCAATCCATGCATCAGGAAGACCCCCTGGAGGAGGACATGGCAATTCACTCCAGGATTCTTGCCTGGAGAATCCCCTGGACAGAGCAGCCTGGTGGGCCATGGTTTATAGGGTCGAAAAGAATCAGACACGACTGAAGCTACTTGGCACGCGTGCATTTATCAGAGGTGTGGCCTTTGATGTAGGGATATTGGGAGGATTATCTAAGTGAATACACTGTAATCACACCAGTCCTTAAACCGTTTTCCAAGCTGGGTTAGAGAGATGTGGCAATGGGACAAGGCCAGAATGAAATGAAATCAGAGACTCAGTCTGCCATTGCTGGTGTTAAAAGACAAACTGGGATGCGGCAAACATTTTAAGAGTTTATTTGAATAAAAGTCGACTTCAATCAGGTAGCATCCAATCTGGATTATAGAAGGGACCCCTGGGCAGTGGCACAAAGGCAGAGAGGAGCAGAACTGGAAGTTATGCTAGGCAAGAAAGCGGGTTGGTTATCGCAAGGCTACTTTCCCTCTGGAGACAGCAAGGGCCCATTAGGCACGTAACTAGTGCCAGTCAGGTGGTTCCTGATTGACTGGTTTAAGATCCCACTTCTGGAACAGCCAAAACCTTGGTGAAGTTAAATCTTTGTTTGGTGATGTGAGGCTTAGTGTAAGCAATTCCATTCAGGCCTTGTATTGTTTAGGGGCTTTTTTAGCTTTATTTTACATGGAAGTAGACTTCCCTGGTGGCTCAGATGGTAAAGTGTCTGCCTGCAATGCAGGAGACCCGGGTTCCATCCCTGGGTTGGGAAGATCCCCTGGAGAAGGGAATGGCACCCCACTCCAGCACTCTTGCCTGGAGAACCCCGTGGACGGAGAAGCCTGGTGGGCTGCAGTCCGTGGGGTCGCGCGGAGTCGGACGCGGCCGAGCGGCGTCACTCCACTCCATAGTGTATTCACAGCATGGCCTTAGTTTCGGGTGCGCAGCTTTGTTGCTGTTGAGCCACTGAGTCGTGTCCAGCTCTCTTGTGACCCCACGGACTGTAGCCTGCCAGGCTTTTCTGTCTGTGGAATTTTCTAGGAAAGAATAGGGGTTTCCCTGACCCAGGGATCCATTGAGCCCGTGCCTTCCGTGTTGGCAGGCAGATTCTTTACCTCTGAGACACCAGGAAGCCCAGCAGATGTGAAGCATCGTTCCGCAAAACCCATAACCCTGGTCTAATCATGAGAGAAACACTGGAAAGACCCAAACTGAAGGACATTCTCAAAATACCCACTTAGTACAGCTCACAGCGTCAAGATCGTGAAAGACACGGCAGGACTGAGAGAACATCACAGGCAGAGGAGGCTGAAGGAGACGTGGGGACTACACGCCATGTGGGATCCTGGGCCGGATCCTGGGAGAGAGGAAGGGCACTAACAGGAACACTGGGGAAACCAAACAAAGCCTGGAATTCAGTGAGCAGTCACGTATCAGCGCTGCTTCCTCAGTCTAAACAAGTGCTCCCCGGTCACGTAAGGCGCTAACAATGGGGAAACTGGGCGTGCGCTGTACGGGCCTCTCTGCATCCACTTTGCAGCTTCTCAACAAGCCTACAGTTATTTAAAAATTTAAAAAGTATTTTTAAAAAGTTAGTGGGGAAGACGCTCATTGGGTGCTAGTGGGGGTAACCGGGACACCCTCTCATTTCCCTGATCATTCAAAGGAAATGAATGTCAGGAAGAAAGCGCGAGTGAGGGTCTGGGGAATTTGGACTCCTCTTAGATTACTAGTGGGCTTGTTAAGTGTTTCAGTCACTCTGAGTGGGGGGATAAATTAGGAATTTGGGATTAACAGATACACACCACTATACACAAAATATATTAACAGTGAGGGCCTATTGTACAGCACAGGGGACTATGTTCAGTGTCTTGTGACGATCTGCAATAGAAAAGAGTCTTAAAAATAGTATGTATATGTCTGTGCGATGGAACCATGGAGACACTGCCAACCAGCTGTAATTCAGGTTTTAAGAATGGCGCCGTCATCTTGAAAAATGATTTGGCGGTTCCTCACAATGTTAAAGGTCGAGTCATCGTAGGATTCCCTGGTGGTCAGTGGTAAAGAATCCACCTGCGAACACAGGAGACATGGGTTTGATCCCTGATCTGGGACGATCCCACATGCGGCAGGGCAGCTAGGCCCGTGAGCCACAGCACTTTGCTCCTGAGCCCCGGTGCTGAGACCACCGAGGCCGTCACCCCCCGGAGCCCCCGCCCCGCAGAGACGCCGCCCCCGGGAGCAGTGAGGAGCGGCTCTGCAGCGACCCAGCACAGCCAGAAAGAAACGAGTTTGCAGAAAGACCCACAGAAAATCCTGTAATGTGGAGCTTATGTTCCAGTATGATGAGTCAAACAATAAAGGACACAGTGCTTAGAAAGTTATCATAGGAGCCAACAATTCAGTCAATATGTATACCCGAGTGAGAACACGTCCACACAAGACCTGCACACAAATGTTCACGGCATCATTATTCAGAACAGCTTCCCTGGTGGCTCAGCTGGTAAAGAAGGCGCCTGCCGTGTGGGAGACCTGGGTTCAATCCCTGGCTCTGGAGGATCCCCTGGAGGCGGGCCTGGCACCCCACTCCAGTACTCTTGCCTGCTGAATCCCATGGACAGAGGAGCCTGGCGGGCTACAGTCCACAGGATCGAAAAGAACCAGACATGACCGAGCAAGTAAGCACAAAGTGAAAAGGACTCCCATGTCCGTCACCTGTCGAACAGATAAACCACATGTTGTGTATTCGTGCAGCAGGACATTATCCGACCATGAAAAAGAGTGAAGTACTGATACACGCTACAGTGTGGACGAAGCTTAAAGTCTAAGTGGAAGGGGCCAGTCATTAAAGGCCACCTTTGATTCCACTTTATATAATGTCCGGAGTAGGCAAAGCCGTGAAGACCAAAAGCGGATCAGTGCTTGTCAGAAGCTGAGGGGAGGAAGAAGTGCGGTTTGGCAGAGTGATGGAAATGTTCTGAAATTAGAGAGCAGTGTTGGCTGTGCAACTGTTAATATGCTAATAACCAGTGAATCTTATGCTTCACAATGGTGGATTGTGTGCTATGTTTACAATCTCAATAGAGCTGTCATCTTTGAAACAATGAGCGCTGTCCTGTCTTCCCTGATGAACTGTTTTTCTAGAAAATCACGTGGTCCTGGTTGAGGGAAAGCTCTTGTTCACAGAATTTCAGCTAAAAAATGTGGGAACAACGATAGGCTCAGAAATGCGCCATTTTACAGCCTCTAATGAAATTGCTGACTCAGACAAGCATCTTCAAAGGGAGAAAGGACTACGGAAGGTTGATGAGAAGCTTTCCAAAGAAAGAGTCAGGCTGCTGCCACTCAAACCACCCAACCACCCATTTTATCATCACTAAAGGATCGTGAAAATCCCCTGGAGGAGGGCGTGACAACCCACTCCAGTATTCTTGCCTGGAAAATTCCATGGATAGAGAAGCCTTGGGGGCTACAGGTCATGGGGTCTCAAAAGAGTCAGACACAACTGAACACACACAACCACACACAAAGCGCTCAACAGCACCTGGGGAGCCTTCTTACGGAGCTACTCAGGCGTCTATGGCTATTTTACCCGAAGCTGATCGCAGAGCAGCTAATCGCAAAGCAGCTGATCGCAAAGCAGCTAGTCGCAAGACAGCGTAAGGAAGGAAACAGAGAAGTCCAGAGTGTGGGCCATTCTACAGGACAAGTGACCCCAGTTCTGCAATAAAGCAACGGAATGGCAATGAAACGGCAATGAAACAAACAAACAAAAAAGATAAAAATACCAAAAAGTGAGACAAGGAGAAATGATTACTTTGGAACAAAAGTGGCTCAAAAGCCAAAACTAGCAGCTTGAGAGCTGCGAGTTAAGCTTTGTCTGCGGCAGAATGAGGATGCGGCCTGGAAGGCAGCACCGCAGACAGCTCCGAGAGACGGCTGCAAAGCGGCCGTCGGGGAAGGTCAGTACAGGAGGTTTTGTTGAAGGGGGAGCTCAGTGCCATTAGGCACCCATTTTACAAAAGGTTTTTGTGAGGATCTGATGTCACCGCGAAGGGATTTAGTGCTTCTCTAGCAATGAGATGCACGGATTGTGATCACAAAATCTGTTCCTAAAAAGATCCAATCATCCAAAGACCTCTTCCACCAGACTCCCTAGTGCACACAATGCCTGAACTCCCTCAGGGACTGCTGAAGGTCAACACAGAGGCAGATGGCAAATGCCTCTGTTGTTCAGCTGGCAATGCTCTTCGTAACTGCCAGTTTGTAGCTGACAAAACAAAACCCCCCAAAACACCCCGCCCAACTGTTACTGCAGTGAAAGAGGACCTTGTATAAATCCTGGTTGGAAAAAATAATAAGACATTTCAAGGCAATTAGGGAAATTTTGATTCTGGTTGGATATTAAATGATTCCAAAGAACGTTTTGTTAGGCATAATCAGGGCATTGCATAAATGTAAGATCTTTTCAAAAGAATTGCACATTGAAATATATAAAGATGGAATGACTTGATATCTAGGATTTGCTTTGAAATACTTCAGCAAATCTTTTTAAAAAGTGAGTAAGTGAAAGGACTTTCCTGGCCATCAGTGGTTAAGACTCTACTTCTGAAACAAGAGGAAGGGAGAAGGGCACAGCTTCTGAAAGAATGACATAGCCCAAGGATACAACATAAACGGATTAGAATCAAATGGCTCCAAAGGGCAGACAAGTTGACTTTGATTAGACCTTGATCCTCAGCGAGCAAGCTAGATGGCACACCCAGAGGAGCTGTGACAGTTCCAAGGCACCATCCAAGACCAAAAAGTGGGCGGTGGCCCAGCTCTTGGAAATCTCCACCCCTTCCTCAAAGTAGTTGGAATAACCCTCCCACTCATTAGCCTATGGGCTTCCCTTGTGGCTCAGCTAGTAAAGAATCCACCTGCAATGCGGGAGACCTGGGTTCGATCCCTGGGTTGGCAAGATCCCTTGGAGAAGGGGAAGGCTACCCACTCCAGTCTTCTGGCCTGGAGAATTCCATGGACTGTATAGTCCATGGGGTCACAAAGAGTCGGACACAGCTGAGTGACTTTTGCTTTCACTTCATGAGCTCTTAACACTCCATCATTCAGTTCAGTTCCGTTCAATCACTCAGTCGTGTCCGACTCTTTGCGACCCCATGAATCGCAGCACACCAGGCCTCCCTGTCCATCACCAACTCCCGGAGTTCACTCAGACTCACGTCCATCGAGTCCGTGATGCCATCCAGCCATCTCATCCTCGGTCGTCCCCTTCTCTTCCTGCCCCCAATCCCTCCCAGCATCAGAGTCTTTTCCAATGAGTCAGCTCTTCTCATGAGGTGGCCAAAATACTGGAGTTTCAGCTTTAGCATCATTCCCTCCAAAGAAATCCCAGGGCTGATCTCCTTCAGAATGGACTGGTTGGATCTCCTTGCAGTCCAAGGGACTCTCAAGAGACTTCTCCAACATCACAGTTCAAAACCATCAATTCTTCGGCGCTCAGCCTTCTTCACAGTCCAGCTCTCACATCCATACATGAGCAAGGAAAAACCATAGCCTTGACTAGATGGACCTTAGTCGGCAAAGTAATGTCTCTGCTTTTAAATATGCTGTCTAGGTTGGTCATCACTTTTCTTCCAAGGTGTAAGCATCTTTTAATTTCATTCTGCAATCACCATGTGCAGTGATTTTGGAGCCCCCCGCCCCCCCCCAGATAAAGTCTGACACTGTTTCCACTCTTTCCCCATCTATTTCCCAGGAAGTGATGGGACCAGATGCCATGATCTTAGTTTTCTGAATGTTGAGTTTTAAGCCAACTTTTTCACTCTCCACTTTCACTTTCATGAAGAGGCTTTTTAGTTCCTCTTCACTTCCTGCCATAGGGGTGGTGTCATCTGCATATCTGAGGTGTTTGATATTTCTCCCGGCAATCTTGATTCCAGCTTGTGCTTCTTCCAGCCCAGCGTTTCTCATGATGTACTCTGCATAGAAGTTAAATAAGCAGGGTGACAATATACAGCCCTGACGGACTCCTTTTCCTATTTAGAACCAGTCTGTTATTCCATGTCCCGTTCTAACTGTTGCTTCCTGACCTACGTATAGGTTTCTCAAGAGGCAGGTCAGGTCATCTGGTATTCCCATCTCTTTCAGAATTTTCCACAGTTTATTGTGATCCACACAGTCAAAGGCTTTGGCATAGTCATTAAGCCTATGAAATTACCCAGTCCATAAAAACTAACCATGCCACATCTTGGGCTGCCAGACGCACCCTCTGCAATGGCCCACCCTCTCTCTACGGAATGTGTTTCTCTCTAAATAAATCTATTTATTATGTATCACCTTGTCTCTCACTGAGTTCTTTCTGCAATGAGACATCAAGCTTCTGTAGGTCCTGAAACCAGGGACTGTGGGTTTTAGATGGGTTCAAGTCCCAGCCACGTGGGTTAGAGTCCCCAAACTGGACTTTGGCTGAGTTCTGGTCCCAGCCGTGTGAATGCTGCAAGGAGCCAGACACGACTGAGCGACTGGACTGAACTGATGTTAGTTCAAGTCCCAATCTAAGGTAATCAGTTTCACTTCCCTGCAGGAGGCACGGGTTCGACCCCTGGTGGGGAAGGGGTGGGGTGGGGGGAAGAAATGTCCTAGGTACATTTAGCGAAAGTTAGCTGCTGAGTCTGGGTGATAGGCCTGCCGCAAATATCTCACTATTTCACTACTCTGTGTTCTTCACAAAGCTTTCTTTTCTCTTAACTATTTATTATTATTTTTGGCTCACTGAGTCTCCGTCGCTGCAGGTGGGCTTTCTCTAGCTGCGGTGAGCTGGGGGCGGCTACTCCAGCTGTGCTGTCCAGGCCTCTCGTAGCCGCGGCTTCTCTCGTTGCAGAGTGCAGAGCTCATCAGCTGTGAGCACGCACGGGCTCAATTGCCTCGAAGTGTGTGGGACCTTCTTGGACCAGGGGCTTAACCAGGGTCCCCTGCTTTGGCAGGTGGGTTCTCTACCACTGGACCACCAAGGGAATCCTACAAAATTTTCAAAATGAAAAGGAGTTTAAAAGTGAATGTCAAGGGTTTATGCCGAGGATGTCCGTGGAGAGTAAAGAAAACCATTACATGACAGGTGAGCAGAGAAAGCGTAAGAGCAGCATTTATAAGTTAAACACTGCTATATAATTCCCGGTTGCAAAGCGTTTGTAGTCAGCGTGAGAAACTACATTGTGTAAATAGACAGCTGTCGGTTTATCTACAGTGTTTTAGGTTTATATCCTCAGGCTGGTCAACCAAATAAAAAAATTCTGCTTATTCGGAAAATGCAAGGTATTCCACATGTCAGCAGTGACTGAGCTTTGGGAAGACTTTAGGGTGGGAGGGGGGGATGAGTTTTAGGCTGGAAACTCTGGAGATGGTGAAGGGCCCTGTGCATCACTCTGAGGGGAGGGGCTTCTGGAGCGGAGAAGCTCGGGGTGAGGGAGCTGGCTGGCAGCACACCGGGGCACTAGCCCTTCGTGAGAAAGCAGGCGAGGCAGTCCTCAGTCAGCCAGTGTGCGTGCACTTACTCCGGCCTTCTCCCAGCCACCCACCCCAGGGTTCTGGATTCCTTCTCTATTTCTCTGAAGAGTTTCTGGCATCTCAGTGTCGTTTAATGAAGATCACTAGTGAGTCCAGATTTTATTCAGCCACCTGTGCTGTTAGACCCATTCTCAGCCGAATCATTAAAACACACAAATCTCTGTGACGGGCATTTATATAATGATCCATTCTGCCAATGTAATTCCGTACATTCGAATGTGAGCTCCCTTCCTCCTGGACCTAGCGCCTTTAGAACCCAGTTGCATCCATATTCCCCGGTTTCAGCTCCTTCATTAGTTAAGGCTCTTCCTTAACTCTCTTCCTCTTCCTCCTTCCTCCCTTTCCTTTCTTTCTTGTGGGTGAGCCACTTCCAAGGTCAGACTGGGGCATTTTGGAATTAGACTTTCTGTACAGATCTGGAGAGAAAAGAAGGGTGGTGGACGGAGTGGTCTCTGAGAGGAACCAGCGGCTCCCTGCAGAATAGCTTCCTTGCTGTTTGTTGCTCAGTTGCTAAGTTATGTCCAGCGTTTTGCAACCCTACGGACTGTAGCACATCAGGTGCCTCTGCCCTCCACTAACTCCTGGAGTTTGCCCAGATTCAAGTCCATTCAGGTCATTTCACATGCTAGCAAAGTTATGTTCAAAATCCTTCAAGCTAGGCTTTAGCAGTACGTGAACCCGGAACTTCCAGATGTACAAACTGGGTTCTGAAGAGGCAGAGGAACCAGAGATCAAATTGTCAACATTTGTTGGCTCATGGACAAAACAAATAAGTTTCAGAGGAACATCTGCTTCACTAACCACGCTAAAGCCTTTGACTGTGTGGAACACAACAAAATAACTTCCCAATTGGGCTTCCCTGACAGCTCAGTTGGTAAAGAATCCGCCTGCAATGCAGGAGACCCTGGTTCAATTCCTGGGTTGGGAAGGTCCCCTGGAAAAAGGATAATCTACCTGCTCCAGGATTCTAGGGCTTCCCTTGTGGCTCAGCTGGTAAAGAATCTGCCTGCAGTGTGGGAGACCTTGGTTCCATCCCCGGGTTGGGAAGATCTCTTGAAGAAGGGAAAGGCTACCCACTCCAGTATTCTGGCTTGGAGAAGTCTGTGGACTGTATAATCCACGGGGTCTCAAAGGGTTGGATGCTGAGGACTCTCATTTTCACACGAGGCTGTTACATGCCCTCCAGGGAAAGCAGTTTGGCTTCCTGCCATGGGGGGAGGGGCTGCCTCTGCTGGCAAGGGCGTTTCCTTGAATTTTGGATTTCGGGAATCAGGGGAACTCAGTCATCTGCATCCACCCAAACACCCCATTTCAATTCCTAAGTGCACCTTGTTCCCATTCAATGCATCTGGCCAGGTGCAATTATATCGCAATTATATTACGGTTTCGCAACCCACTGGTCACTTCTGTTGAATTTTTGACTACACAAGCCCTGTGGCTACAAGAGATAAGAAAACATAGAATAGTCAGGAATGGCCTAGTTCTCTGGCTCTGTCTTGAAATTTTAAATCCTATTTCTTTTTTGAACATCTTCAGTGTAATTATCACAGTTATATTAATTCACAGTTCACCCCACAGTTCTTATAGCCTTCACTCCCATCATAATGGCCAGCTACAGCAACTGCAGCTAAAGAGAATCTTGATGAAAGTGGAAGAGGAGAGTGAAAAAGCTGCCTTAAAACTCAACCTTCAAAAAACTAAGATCGCGGCATCCAGTCCCATCACTTCATGGCAAATAGATGGCGAAAAAGCAGTGGAAACAGTGACAGACTTTTTTTTCTGGGCTCCAAAATCGCTGCAGGCGAAGAGGTGACTCATTGGAAAAGACTCTGATGCTGGGAGGGATTGGGGGCAGGAGGAGAAGGGGACGTCTGAGGATGAGATGGCTGGATGGCATCACTAACTCAATGGCCATGATTTAGAGCAAGCCCCCAGAGTTGATGATGGACAGGGAGGCCTGGCGTGCTGCGATTCATGGGGTTGCAAAGAGTCGGACATGACTGAGTGACTGAACTGAACTCAACTGAACTGAAAAGCACTGCAGATGGTGACCGCAACTGTGAAATTAAAAGATGCTTACTCCTTTGAAGAAAAGCTGTGATCAACCTAGACAGCATATTAAAAAGCAGAGACATTACTTTGCTGACAAAGGTCTGTCTAGTCAAAGCTATGGTTTTTCTAGTAGTCATGTATGGACGTGAGAGTTGGACTATAAAGAAAGCTGAGCACCAAAGAATTGATGCTTTTGAACTATGGTGCTGGAGGAGACTGTTGAGAGTCTCTTGGATGGCAAGGAGATCCAACCAGTCCATCCTAAAGGAGATCAGTCCTGAATACTCATTGGAAGGAGTGATATTGAAGCTGAAACTCTAATACTTTGGCCATCTGATGAGAAGAACCAACTCTTTGGAAAAGACCCTGATGCTGGGAAAGATTGAAAGTGGGAGGAGAAGGGGATGACAGAGGTTGAGATGGTTGGATGGCATCACCGACTCAATGGCCATGATTTAGAGCAAGTGCCCAGAGTTAATGATGGACAGGGAGGCCTGGCATGCTGCAGTCCATGGGATGGGAAAGAGTTGGACACATCTGAGCGACTGAACTGAACTGAACAGCAGCTGCTCCATCCACCAAAGCTTTATCTTCATTAGACAGTTTCCTCTAGGCAACAATACTTATTGTACTATTTTTTTTTCCCTGAATGAAATAGACTACATCTGAATTACCTTCAGATTTAATGGCCTGATTTCCATCTTTGAAGGTTCGTTTTATGCAGAAATAGAAATCTCACTGGGCTTTCTCTTTAATTAAACCTTATATTTTGATTTTTTAAAATTTTAAATAGTTTTTGGCTGCACTATGGGGCACGTGGAATCCTAGTTCCCCAGTCAAGGATTGAACCTGTCCCCCCCCTGAATTGGAAGTGTGTAGTCTTAACCACTGAAC
Source organism: Ovis aries (assembly GCF_016772045.2). Taxonomy (NCBI): domain Eukaryota; kingdom Metazoa; phylum Chordata; class Mammalia; order Artiodactyla; family Bovidae; genus Ovis; species Ovis aries. Next base: position 249,783,998 of record NC_056055.1, read on the forward strand.
TGACTGCCAAGGAAGTCCCAGATTTTTTTTCATTTTGAAATAATCGTAGGTTCACATGCAATCGTAAGAAACAATATATAACAATTCCATCCTCTTCCCCATCCTTCATGGGCTTCCCAGGTGGCTCAGTGGTAAAAGAATCCATCTGCCAATGCAGGAGACACTACTTCAATCCCTGGTCTGAAGATCCCCTGGAGGAGGAAATGGCAACTCACTCCAGTGTTCTTGCCAGGAAAATCCCATGGACAGAGGAGCCTGGTGGGCTACAGTCCATGGGGTCACAAAGAATCGGACTTAGCGACTAACAAAATGATCTCCTTAGGAAAGACAAAGAGCTGCATCCCAGCCCTTTAACGTCACCTGCTTGTCTGGCAGGCATCACCTGTGGGCACCGCCCAGGGGCACCTGCGAGGTGGGGGAACCTCACGGCCCGCATGCAATGTGCGGGGTCGCTGGGTCTCTAGTGTGGTGCTCACGGGCCGGTCGGGGGTTGGAGTCCATGGGGACACAGTTGAGGAAGGTTCTGGTCCGGTATTAGAGCAACTTAGGTGAGGAAGGTGGGGCCTCGAGCCCCGTGGCCTTGCACACTGCAGACAGGAGTGTGTGCAGGTGTGCACTGGTTCATGAGGGTGCCTTTCACTCTGGTGGTGTCCCTGGAGGATCAGGTCAAGAGAGAGCCACGTGGGCTGCCAGAGGAAGCGTGTTAGATGCAGCTGATTTGAGATGGTGACTTTTATCTCATGAGCAGACAGAGCAGACTGGGCCTCGTGGAGGCTATCCCAGGACCATGGGTGGGAGGCCTTGTGCTGAGGCCCAGAGGCAGAGCCCAGAAACAAGGTCGTCTCCAGACCTGACTGAGCCCCTTCGTAACCATCACTGGAAGCCCCCGGATCACCACCAGCAGGCTTCCTGACTCCACATTAGGCAAAACCACCCAGCCCAGAGCGCACCGCTGCTGCTGCGCTGGTCATTCACTCAGTCGTGTGTGGCTGTTTTGCATCCCTATGGACGGCAGCCCACCACGCTCCTCTGTCCCTGGGATTCTCCAGGCAAGAACACTGGAGCGGGTTGCCATTTCCTTCTCCAATGCATGGAAGTGAAAAGGGAAAGTGAAGTCTCTCAGTCATGTCTAGCAACCCCATGGACGGCAGCCCACCAGGCTCCTCTGTCCATGGCATTTCCCAGGCAAGAACACTGGAGTGGGTTGCCATTTCCTTCTCCAGGGGATCTTTGTAACCCAGGGATCGATCCCTGGTCTCCTGTATTTGTGTCCCCTCGGCTCTCCCTGGCCTGTCGGGCACTGTGCTCACAGCACCTTCCTTATCTTTGCTCCTTGCTCTTAATAAACTCACTCCCTTTGAAAATGCTCTGTGTCTGAAAATTCTTTCCCAACCTGCGATCACACTGCTGTGACAGGTCTGCTCCCTAAGACTCACAAGGAACGTAACCCTGGCCTGTGGATGTTAAGGTCATCCTTGCCCTTGGGCTGTTGACCAGGCACTTTAAGGTCAACTCAGCTGCTTTAGATTCTTGGGCCATGAGTGATGGTGGTTCTCAAGGTGAAGCTCAGAAACGTTCCAAGCAAAAGGAGCAGAGACACTGCGGGGAAATTGTTTCCACATTGGCATTCTTGCAGCTTTGGACAAACTACAAATGTTCTCTGCACAGGTGCAGATTACTCGGTAGCTTCGTGGGGCCCTAGAGGCCTTTCCAGCAAAATACCTGGATGCTGGCACTGCTGCGCCCTCTGCCCCTGTGCCCACTTCTTCCCAGCTGCATGTAAAGCACTGGTGGGCACCATGGGGCAGAAACAGGTATTTTGGTGTAGTGCCACAGCTGGGCACTGATGCTTGGGGTCCAGGACTCACCCCCACCAGAGCCAGCCCCCCATGAAGTCCCAAAGCTCTCCCAGCACACCTGCCCTATGCCCCCCTTCCTCAGAAGCCCCAGAACCTGAATTAGGAACAACTCTGAGTACTTGTGGGCTTCCCTGGTAGCTCAGATGGTAAAGAATCCGCCTGCAACACAGGAGACCCAGCTTCGATCCCTGGATTGGGAAGATCCCCTGGAGAAGGAAATGGCAACCCACTCCAGTGTTCTGGCCTGGAGAATCCTATGGATAGAGGAATCTGGTGGGCTACAGTCCACGGGGCCACAAAGAGTTGGACACGACTGAGCGAGTGACACTTTCTAAGCACTTGTGGGGAGCTGCCCGCCGAGTCCTGGTCTCCTTGTGGAGGTGATGGGCTCTGGTGTCTCAGAAAGGCTCCTCCCCTGAGGGCTGTGCGATGAGCGCAGCCCTGGCTTTGCCAAGCGGTGCATCCCTGAGGAAACGCTGTGACCCTAACTGCAGGCTGCCAGCTCTCCCTGTTGACAAGCTTAGCTGTGAAATAGCGAAAGTCACTCAGTGGTGTCCGACTCTGTGGCCCCATGGACTGCAGCCTGCCAGGCTCCTGTGCCCATGGAAGTCTCCAGGCAAGAATGCCAGCGTGGGTATGCATTCCCATCTCCTGGGGACCTTCCCAACCCAGGGATGGAATCTGGGTCTCCTGCATTGCAGGCAGATTCTTTACCATCAGAGCCACCATTTATCCTGAGACTTGTCAATCTTTGAAGAGTCTTTTTCAGTTAGCACCATTTGTTTTTTAAAAACTCTTGCATCCAATGAGAAAAAGGAAAACCTGTTATACTTACTTGTTGGCACTCCCTTCATTACTGTCCATTAGGCCCTTTCACATCAGACCTATTTTTGGGAATGGGCAGCATTTACACATTTAAGACCAAATCTGGAAGGGCTCTGTGAGTGCCCCTGGTGGCTCTAAACAGAGGGGCCAAGCTCTGAGAGCTCAAACTTCTCTCTAGGGGTGACTCTGCATGCCCACTGTCCAATGCCCACTGGAGCATTTGGTCCAGGGGACGGTTGTGCCCATGGTTGGGAAGTCACCCCCTTAGGCTCCCCTGTTGGTGCCCTTCACGAGGCTCTGGGAGGCCCGCTTCCTGGTTTACTGGCTTCGCTTGGGTGGGATTCCTGCCTTCTAGATGCAGTTCCAAGGGGCAAGACATGGCTGTGCTTGGCACTGTGTTGGCTCCCCCAAGTCAGCCCTTGGCCAGTAAAGCAGGAGGTGGTGGGGCTGGAGGAAGGCGGGGTCTCTGTGCACTAAGGGAACAGAAGGCTGGAAGGCCTGCTGACGTGGGCAGGTTGGTGGTCAGTAGTGGGACAGTGAGCCCCGAGTTTTGCCCATGTACTCAGGATACAGCAGGTGAGAGTTAAAAACCCAAGGCTGTAGCATGAATACCTGCTTTTGCAGAAGTGGTGCTTTTTGTAACTTGCAATGCAAACCTAGGAAAATGGAGTGATATGTAATCCAAGGATAAAACAAGATTCAGTAAATGCTCCGATTTTCAGGGGAGAGAAAATGCCCATTGTAGGGCAGAGCTGGGCGTTGAGGCTGACTCTCTGGTGGGTCCGATGGACAGCCCTGGGACACCTATGGGCTCTGCTGGTCCTCCTTCGGGCTGGGGCTGGAGATCTGGCTCCACCTGCCCTCCCTGGACATGTAGGAGGTGTCTTTCCTTTGGCTGCCTCTCTGGTGGGTGTCCTCAACTATGAGACGGTCCACCTGCTTCAAGTGCATGGTCCACGGGCACCCAGCAGACTGTGGAATAGTCTCACCCCAGGAAGCCCTGCACCCGCTGGCCCCCTCCCTGCCTGAGCTCTGCCTCTTTGTGATCCACGGTCGTACCACATGGGAACTTAGGAGGTGGCATCTGCCTAACATCTGAGGTTTGTCCAGGATGCAGTGAGTCTTCAGGTGTCCTTTTTTCAGTGTTAATTCCCCCTCCCTCCCACAAACTTGACCTTACTTTTTTTTTCTTCCTTTTACCTTGGAGTCCTTTGGAATGCAGAGCAACTTCAAACTTGATGTTCCGTGTGGGTCCCAAGTGTAGCTCCTTGGTCAAGTTGGTGGGGGCTTCCAGATCATTTTCTGCCAGAGTTAGTTTTCATACCTGAGTTTCCTTTTAGGGCTCCCAGCGTCAACTGAGCAGACTCGGGCTGAGCCGTCCACCCTACTTGGAGCACCTTTGGGGAAAGGTAAGTCGTTTTATTCTATTCCCTCTGGGGTTTAGATGGATTAAAAAAAAAAAAACTATTTGTTTATTCATTTTCATCTTCTCAATTGCATCATCTTTTCGGCCTTTGATTAATTTCTGTAACTGGGTTCTTTTTGCTGTCATGGGGTGAAAGGTAGAGATAAGCGCGATGTCCAGGCCTCAGGGTGACTAAGCTCGGGCGTCAGGGCTGCCAAGCCTGCGCTGCAGAGCCCGAAGGCCGCGCTACGGAAGCCCGCGAGCCCTGGAGCCTGAGCGCCCAACCAGAGAAGCCGCCTCAGTGAGAAGCTCGAGCACCGCAGCGGAGAGCAGCCCCTGCTTCCCGCAAGGACAGAAAGTCCAGCAGCCGTGGAGATCCAGCACAGCCAAAGAAATGCACACAAGTAAGCATTAAAAAGGAAACGTGATTTCTAAGACTTGAAAAAGCAACCATCACCACAGCGAGGGTCCGTGGGTCTAGATTTGGGGCTAGACGCTGGTTTCCAGGCACCAGAGCGCTGAGTTAGGCGGCCCCCATCTCACAGATGCTTCGGAACACTCAGGAAGCTGCAGACAGGCTGCAATGTGCTGCCCGCTGCAGCAGCCCGCACTTGCATGAGCTTTCTTGCCAGCAAAACTCGGCCAACCTCAGCAGGCCAATGGCTTCCAAATCTTACCTACTGGCAGAACCTACCTGTACCTGGGATTCCAACTGCTACTGAGTCTGGGAAATAAAACGTTTAACTTTTTAGATTCTGAAAGGAATGGAGGGCAAGTCTCAATTGACTACATCCAACACAGATAGACTCAGAATTAGAAACTTACATGTTTAGTATTGGGAAGACAAGAGGTTTCCTATCAGATTTGGTAATATTAATATTTTCCTGTAAAAGAAAGGGTGACATCAACTGTTGCTGAGTGTTGTAGTTTCTCTAGCTATTGTGAAGAGAGGAGCAGTGAACTGGCCAGACTGACATTTGTTGAAGTCCCTCTGAAGGCTGGCAGTCATGAGTTTGTAGAGAACAGGCTGCCCCACTGGGTACTTTCTCCAGCTGTGCTTGGCTCTTTAGGTGTTGGCAAAGGGAAAAAGGAGCAGTTGGATTGATCCAGGGTTGAAATTCTTACAAAATCCACGTAACAAAAAGACAAGAAAGCAAAGGAGATCAGGGTTTTTGCAAGGGTGTTGTTAAAGCTATGGATCATGAAAATAAACAGGGTCAAAAATGAAGAAAGGAGAACTGTTAGGAACTATTAGGAAGTAGAAAAGGCAATGGCCTGGTGGTGCTGAAAAGCTGGAAAGACACCGCGGAGGCGCAGGTGAAGTCTGCAAGCTTTTATTTTCAGGCACCCTCACTGACACACAGGCTAACCCTGGACATCCCCTAAACAGGTAAAGGGGCAATGTTTAGCTCAGGAGATAGAAAAATGTAACTGTGGTTCTACAGCTTTGAAGCCACAACTAGGTTCACATCTCTGCTTCACCACTTGTAAGATGAGTGACAAAGGGCAATTCATTTACCCTGAAACTCCGTTTTCCCTTCTTCAAAGTGGAAGAAAAATATCGTATGATGGTGAGAGGACGAGATAATGCACGTAAAGCGGTTGACACAGTGCCTGGCACACAGGAAGCTCTGAACACGTAAAAGCTGTTACTTTTATGTTTGAAGCGTAGAAGTTTCAAGGAACGGTTGAACCCTTCCTAACCCAAGGAAGGGTTACAACGAGAACAATTCTAAGTGGAAGAATGGATGCTTTTGAACTGTGGGTTTGCAGAAGACTCTTGAGAGTCCCTTGGACTGCAAGGAGATCCAACCAGTCCATCCTAAAGGAGATCAGTCCTGGGTGTTCATTGGAAGGACTGACGTCGAAGCTGTAACTCCAATACTTTGGCCACCTGCTGCGAAGAGCGGACTCATTTGAGAAGACCCTGATGCTGGGAAAGATTGAGGGCAGGAGGAGAAGGGGACGACAGCGGATGAGATGGTTGGATGGCCTCTCCGACTCGATGGACATGTGTTTGGATAGACTCCAGCGATTGGTGATGAATAGGGACGCCTGGCGTGCTGCAGTTCCTGGGGTCGCAAAGAATCGGACACGACTGAGCGACTGAACTGGACTGAACTGGATTACTAGGCGCATGCGCCTGTCCGCGAGCTGCTCCAAGGGCGGGCGCTGCGCATGCGCCCGAAGTTGCGCCGGGAAGCCAGCGCGGTTCGTTCCGCCCGACTCTAACATGGCGGCGCCCTCGGTCTGCCCTGAAGTGCCGTCCCGCCTTCTTGCGGCCGTGACGCCCTCTGCTGCGGTGGGGCCCGGGCCGCGGCGGGTGAGGGTGAGCAAGCACTGGGGCCGGGGGCGTCCCAGGAGTCGGGCGCAGGCGGCAGCGGATGCGGCGCGGGGGGCCGCCGGGGACGGCTGTGTGTGGGAGGGGAGGGCGGTGGACTGGGACCGGACCCGGACTGAGGGGTCCCCGCCCAACACGAGCGTGCGGGGCGCTGCCCGCCGGGCGGGGCCGAGGACACAGGCCTGCGAGGGCCTGGGGGGGCTGGTCGTGGTGGAGCCCGATGCTGCGCCTGCGGGACCATCCTTCTCTCGTTCGCTCCGCCAGCGGTGGCCCAGCTCCTCGTGGGTTCTGAGGGTGGAGAGAGCGACCCAGACCGGCGTCGTGGTTACAGAGTGCAGGCTGTGGAGCCAAGCCGCCGGGTTTGGATCCTGCCTTGGTGCTTGCCAACTGTGTTCTTAGGCACGTTGGTCCCTCGCCTCCTGCCTCCGTTTCCGCATCCTTAAAGAGAGTTGAGAATGAAATCTGCCTCCTAAAACGATTATAACGGTTAAATGAGATAACAGGTGTCAAGTGCTGAGAAGGCTTGCTGGCACAAAGTAAATGCTGTGTGTGCTTGTTGCTGTTATTTTTCGTATCATCACCACCACCCAGAGCTCAGAACCTCACGTGGGAGACATCCAGAAAGGTAGACAGTTCTGATAGGATGGAAGAAAAGCAGAAAAGCTCTTGCTCTGGAAACACTGAATGGAGGCGCCTCATTCCATTTAGGCGAATCCAGGAAGGCTTCTGTTCCCCAGGAAACAGAACTGAAGGATGCTTGGGGACTGCGGGCAGAAAAGGGGAAGAGTGTTCTCAGTTGAAGATGGAATGTGTGAGAAAGCTGCGGGGGGACAGAGCTGAAAGAGGCTAGTCTGCGGTCTGGTCCTCAGGCTTGATTTGGGGAGGGGAAGCAGGCATGGGGCATGAGGTGTCCTTAGATCCCCAACCACCGGTCCTGTAGTGCAGTCTCCCCTAGGGAGGCTTTTGAACCTAGCTGTGGACTTGCAGTTTGGGGTTAATGACTACACATGTGAGAATGAGATTTGTGGATTACAAAGGTCACTCTGGTGAAGACTAGATTAAAGGGAATGGGCCTGGAGGCCCATGAAGAGGCTATCAGAACTGTGGAGGTAAGAGATGACTATGGCCTTGAGTTGGATTAGAGGCAGAAGGTGGGGAGAGATGACCAAAGTTGGTGATGACTTAGATGGGGGATTTAGAGGCTGCGGGAGAGGTCAGGCTTGGCTCCGAGTTTTTGACTGGTGGATGTGATGCTGCTCAGTGGGATAGGGAACAGGATGGGGAGGGCGTTTAAGGAGGAAAGATACAGTTTGTTTTGAGTATGTCTGTAGTAAATGCCTGTAAAACATTCAGATGGAGCTGTCCCGTGGTGATCTAGCATCCATCAAAGGTCTCTACAGTTGTGGGAAGGGGTGTGTCACCTGGGTGAGGGTCTGGAGCGAGAAGCTCAGGGTCTGGGACATCCCAGAGGATGCTAGTGCTGGAAGACTACTTGGGCACAGCCTCGTTGCTTTTGCTTATCAACCTTGTGCTGTCGTTGGTCAGCAGGCTTTCCTGAGCGTAGCGGGTGGGACTGGATGAGTCCACCTTTGTGTCCCAGCTGCCCAGCACAGGCCCTGGCGTGCAGCAGCGACGTCACAGTCCGGCGTGGCGCGTCTGAGCACTGGCTTTGTGGCGCCAGGCTCTGCGCCCAGTGCTCTGCATTTGCCTGTGTTCGGGGGACACAGAGCAGCTCTTAGAATCCTACCGGTTCTCTTCAGATTCTCCACTTGGTCTTTGATTCAGGTAATGCGCTGGAGGGGGAGAGTCAAGCGGGAGTTTCCCTGGACAAGCCATCGGAACAGAGTAGCCTGGGCTTCTTGGAAATCTGAGGTATGTCTGTTAAGACTCAAAGATGAAACAAACCAGGAGGTCGGTTTGTTTGTCCTTCGTCTCTAGGCTCACCATGATTCAACTCACCTTTTCAAGACAACCTTTTCTTTACAAGTGTTCAGTAATGACAAAATCCTGGTAGTTTGCTTAGGAGAATGGTGATGTTGTCCTTTTGCTGACAAAGGTCTTGCTAGGTTAATCCCTGGGCAGTGGTCACACCTTGTTTTAATTAAGTACAGTCTAGTCTAAAATGCTCCAAAATACAGTGACTGAAAGGAAGTAAAAGTTTATTCCTGCCCCTTATCAGTCTGGAAGTGTGCAGTCCAGAACTGGTCAGGGCAGCTTGCTCTGTTCTGTGAAGTGATCCAGAAGCAAGGTTCCGTTGATGGCGTAGCTCTCCTTGCTCAGACCCAGGCTCCCGTCTCATGGACCGAGCAGGCTGCTCTGGTGCCTGCCGTTGTGTGTGCACTCCGTATGGCAGTGAGAGAAAGAGTAGGGAGCACATGCCCTTTCCTTTTAGGGTTCTAGTGTTTAAATGCATATTTTTGTACAGTGTGTCCCCAAACCGCCGCCTCTGGTGTACAACCAAAGGAGGAGTCACGACTGTTCCAGTGCTGGAGGGAAAGCTGGCTGAGAGAACCCGTTCTGTCCCCAGCGCGACTGGATTGCTGACTCTGATGGTAGGCCTGAGGGAAGGCCACTCACTGGTGACACAGGGTGGGGTGTGTCCCGGGCCTCTGGGCCCCGAAGGCCGGCCCCTCTGGCTTTGGGTTGTTTGTGTCGCTTGGCCCAGCGAGCCCAGGCTTGCTCACACAGTGCTTTCTGTGCCTGGTGTGTCAGACACTGCACTGAGGCTCAGGCTGTGGAGGTCAGGGAGCTGGGTCCTGGGGTCAAGGAGCCCTTAGCCACATGGTAAGCATGGTATGGGCTTCCCAGGCGGCTCAGTGGTAAAGAATCCAGCTGCCAACGCAGGAGACGCAGGAGTGACTGTGTAGGAGGAAACGGCAACCCACTCCCGAATCTTGCCTGGGAAATCCCATGGGCAGAGGAGCCCAGCAGATTACAGTCCATGGGGCCACAAAGGGTCGGACACGGCTGAGCACGTGTGGACTCACAGCGCAGCGGGAAACGCCAGAGGCCTGTGCAGAAGCGTGTGGAGCACAGGAGGATGCCGGATGTTGCACGGCTCTGTGAGCTGGTGAAGAGCCGCTGCACACCACGTGCTTCGGAGTGCGCTAGGCCCCCGCAGATCGGGCCGCGAGGCTCTGGGGCCGGGTGTGTATCTCTGCTTCCCTGGTTAGAGGCTCTCTGTCCGAGGGCCAGTCTCTCCCTTGTTGCTTCTTAGGTTCCTCATCTGTGAAACAGCGGCAGCAGTGTTGACTCTGGAGAATTGCTTTGAGTGTGACAGGAAATCAAGCATGCGGCTCACAGGGCCTGCTGTGAGCGTGTCGGTGCCCTCCTGCTGCACCGTGCGGGATGGTTCGAAGCCAGAGAGACTGGTTCGAACTGCAGTCACAGAAGGCCCAAACCTTGGGGAGGCCAGGCTGTGAGCTGTCCGTCTTGAGGCAGCTTGTCCAGGTTGGACTCAGAGGATCAGGGACTGCTCTGTGCGCTCCCCGTGTTTCTCAGGAGCTCCACCAAGCTTTCTGATTAAAGTGGTCTGTCCGGATTCTCAGAGGCTCTCCTCTGAAAGGGCTGGTGAGGGGTCCTTTGGGAAGGAAAGGATTCCCTCTGCCTGATTAACTCCTTCAAGCTCAAATGCTTCTGGGAAACTTTCTCCCAGTCCTAGCCACCCTTCCCACCCGCTCCTCAGCTGATTTTGGGCTCCTCCTCCGTGGCTTCCTAGCATCCTTCTATGGCCTAGCAGTACGTTCTTACCCCCTGTGATGTTACGGGTTTCCTCGCCTGTCTGCCTGGGAGGCCACAAGCAGCTCACGTGCAGGCACGGGGCCTTGTCTCCCCAGGTATTCCCACTGTGTGGGTCATTTCCTGGCACGGAGCTGGTGCTCAGTAAACACTGGAATGGATGGATGCTCAGCCAGTGGGGTTAGAGAGACCTCCGGTGCGGCGAGGGTTTGGCGTGCTGTTGATCACGAGAGGACACGTGATGGTTTCGTTGGTGTCTGTGTGTAACATGGCACGTGAACGTGGTGAACTGTGGCCTGAACTATGAGAGTTTAGGTCAGAGACTGTCTCTCTGTCTTTCTGTCCTTTTCTAGTAGAGCAGTTTCTCAGCTCTGACGTGGTGCCGTTTGGGGCTTGGTGAGTCTTTGTCGTGGGGCTGTCTCGTGCACTTCAGGGTGCTGAGCAGTACTCCGGGCCTCTGCCTGCAGGTGCCAGCAGCCCCTGTCTACCTCCAGCTGTGACAAATGGAAACGCCTCCAGAGGAGGCCATGTGTCTCCTGGGGCAGAATTGCCCTCAACTGAGAACCTCTGAGGGCTTCCCAGATGGCTGAGTGGTAAAGAATCCACCTGCCAATGCGGAAGAAATGGGATCGATCCCTGGGTCAGAAAGATCCTCTGGAGAAGGAAATGGTAGCCCACTCCAGTATTCTTGCCTGGAGAACCCCAAGGACAGAGGAGCTTGGTGGGCTACAGTCCATGGGGTTGCAAAGAGTGGGACACACCGGAGCGACTAGACAACAAAAACCAACAGAGAATCTCTGGGGCACAGGATGCTGGTTAGAAGCATGAACTTCTAAGTCAAAGATACTTGAGCCGAACGTAGCTGGTCCTTGTACTTACTAGCTGGGTGCCTTTGGACAAAGTACTTGACCTCTCTAAGCCTCCATTTCCTCGGGTGTGTAGTGGGAATAATGATGGCCTCACGCTAGCTTTATTGGCTGGAATTATTAATGAGGTGATGTGTGTGAACTGCTTTATCTAGTCTTTGAGTCCACAGCTGGTATCTAGTCTCACCGTGTGTTAGTTAGGAGAGGATGGTCTAACCACAGCCTGTGAGGGTCGAGAGAGCAAGCGTGCGGAGTTGAGGCAGAAGAATGCTTAGGGTAGGAAGGTGAGTGGCCCTCTCAGGTCTGACCCGGTTCCTCTCCCAGATGACTGTTAACGGTGTCTGTGTGTCCTTGTGTCTGGGCCCTTCTGTACACGTGTGTGTCTGTTTGTGTGTATAGGGGAGACATTTTAAAAAGCGTCACGCGGCTTGATTTTGTTGCACATAAACTGAGCCTTCGGTCTAGAATGCCGAAAGGGCAGCCTCTGTGGGCAGAGCTTCAGTTGGAACAGTTTGCCACAAAAAAGACCCAGGTGTCCCACTCTGTGCCGTCCTGGAATTCCCTCGAGAATGGTGCCACATGGGTGGCAGAGGTTCTCAGACTTGGCGTGTGGCAGGGTAACTGACACCACCAGAGGAAGGGACCCCAACCTCAGGAAATGAAAACCTCCAAGCACATTTAGTGCACAGAGCATATCGTCCTAGAGACCGTAATTCACCACAATTTACTTTTGCCAGCTGCATTTTTAAATGATTGAAATAATGGAGGTCTCAAGAGTAGGCATTTTTGCAGTGAGTGATTTTAGCATTTGCTCCAGGTGTCTGGCACTCTCGGAGGTCCTCATGGGTATCACTAGGTTGACCTCAATGATACAGTCACAGATGCTACAGAAAGCCCGGGCGTGGGCTGTTATGTTCACACCCGCTTGTTAGGAGAGATCAGCCTTGAGCTTCAAAGGAAGGAAGCGGAGGGCAGGGTTAGAGTTGAGAGTTGCTCACTCGAGTCTGAAGAGCAGTGTGCAGAGGCTCAGAGGTGGCAGTTCCTGCTGGGAGTCTGCCGAAAGCAGCCCTGGTGGGTTCGCTGTCGCAGCAGAAATGTCCTCAGCTTCTGGTCTTAAAAGGCCTGGCAGTAGAACCTGTTCTCCCCACCCCACCCACCCCATTTCCTCTACTGACCCGATTCATCTAAGCAGTGCCTTTCCTGTCCTGAGTGGAAGGCTCCAGGGCCCAGTGGGAAGTTGTCTCCAGCTCAGGAGCCTGGCTGAGGCTCATCTTTGTAGTCTCAGGGCTGGGTGGGCCCCTGTCAGGGACTTTCCTGGTTGAGTGTAACTCAGTCAGCTGCCCAAGTTAATGCTTCAAATCATGGCTTAAAGTCAGAAATAACATCGGTTATTTTTGTAAGCTGTCTTGTTAAATATTGAGTAGATACAAAAGAATATCCTAAAAAGCCTTTTGATGAAAGTGAAAGAGGAGAGTGAAAAAGTTGGCTTAACGCTCAACGTTCAGAAAACAAAGATCATAGCATCTGGTCCCATCACTTCATGGAAAATAGATGGGGAAACAGTGGAAACAGTGTCAGACTTTATTTTTTTGGGCTCCAAAATCACTGCAGATGGTGACTGCAGCCATGGAATTAAAAAGACACTTACTCTTTGGGAGAAAAGTTATGACCAACCTAGGCAGCGTATTAAAATGCAGAGATATTACTTTGCCAACAGAGGTCTGTCTAGTCAAGGCTATAGTTTTTCCAGTAGTCATGTATGGATGTGAGAGTTGGACTATAAGGAAAGCTGAGCACCGAAGAACTGATGCTTTTGAACTGTGGTATTTGAGAAGACTCGTGAGAGTCCCTTGGACTGCAAGGAGATCCAACCAGTCCATCCTAAAGGAGATGAGTCAGGAATATTCATTGGAAGGACTGATGTCGAAGCTGAAACTCCAAAACTTTGGCCACCTGATGCTGGGAAAGATTGAAGGCGGGAGGAGAAGGGGACGACAGAAGATGAGATGGTTGGATGGCATCACCGACTCAATGGACATGAGTTTTAGTAAACTCCGGGAGTTGGTGAGGGACAGGGAGGCCTGACATGCTGTGGTCCATGGGGTCACAAAGAGTCGGACACGACTGAGCGACTGATCTGAACTGATATATATCATGTGACAAATGCTGACTCCCCACTCAAAAACTCGAGTTTTGGGGAAAGCTATTGCTTTGGAGATGAACGGCTTGGTAATAGCCGCTCTCCCCACTGGGAATCAGGCGGTCCCAACTGCAGAACCAGACTGGGACTACAGCGCGGCTAAAGGAAGATGGGGTCAGAGTCGTTTTGTCAGAGGTGTTCTTGAAGGACTCAGGCAAGCGCGTGCCAAGACTTTAACCTCTGCCGAATTGGCAGACACAGAGCAGGAGGAGAGGGAAGCTCCCGGTAAATTCCCAGATAGACTGAGGGAAGCCCATCGCAGACTCGCTAGGGTTGATCCTGGAAGTGAAGAGGGGAGAGTGACAGGCAGACAGATTAAAAGGTAGATTCTCACTCAGCCGGCCCCAGTATTAGAACAGGCGTACGGACCAAAGCAGTCTTCAGATCATCTGTTGCCTCTGGCTCGAACAGTCAATTACAGCAGGGAATATGAGGAAAGAAAGAAAGGCAGAGAAAGATAAGGGAACAGGGGGAAGCCCTTGTTATGTCTGTCAGAACCGTTCTTAAACAGCCTGAGAAAAATTTCCGGAGGGACCCAGGTGCAAAGGGATGGGCTTGCTATTACTGTGGAAAGGAGGGGCACCTCAAGTGGGATTGTCCTCAGGTGTCTAACCACCCCCGGCTCCGGGTCTGGTCTGCAAGGGACCACACTGGAGTAAAGGCTGCCCCCAGAGGCATAGGTTTCAGGGACCTAGGTTTCAGGAAAACCAGGACTGAAGGTGCCCGGGGGTCCCCACACAAGCTGCCTTGCTAATTACATCTGAGGAACCCCTGGGGGCAAATCCATCGATTTCCTTTTGCACACTGGGCCAACTTACTCTGTGCTCGCGAAGCCCCGGCCCACTTTCTGCCCGATCCGCTTCTACAGTGGGACCATCAGGACGAGCCAAGCGCCAGTATTTCAGTCGTCTCTAAGCTGCAGCTGGGACTCTGTGCTATTATCACACGAGTTTCTGATCCTGCCAGTCTCCCTCACCCCTTATGGGGAGGGATATGCTGAGCAAGGTCCATGCCTGTTTTCATGAATATGGTGCCCTCCCTTTCTCTCCCATTAACTGAACAAAATGTAAGTCCTAGAATGTGGGCTGATGGAAAATCTGTGGGTCAAGCGCAAAATGCTACTCCTGTAGTTGTTAAGCGCAAAGACCTGCACTTATTTCCACATCAAAAGCAGCACCCACTGAAACTGAGGTTAAGGAAGGGTTAAAACCCACCAGCAAGAATTTAAAGGCGCAGGGACTACTGATTTCCTGCAGCAGCTCACGCAGCACTCCTATTTTGGGTATGAAGAAGTCAAATGGTAAGGGGAGACTAGCTCAAGATTTACCAGTAATGAATGAGGCTGCGGTTCCTTCATACCCCGCGGTGCCTCATCCTTATTTATGCTCTATTGTCTGAAATCCCTAAACGAGCCACATATTTCTCAATGTGCTTTCTAAAATTGAGCCTATTCTAACTCATCCCCTGCCTATGACTTTAAGACAACTGAGAGGCTTTTTGGGAATCACGGCTACTGTCGCCTTCGGATCCTGGGTTGTGGGGAGCTTGCTGGCTTTTATAGGAACTTATAACTGAAACTCAGCAGGCCCAAACCGACAGACTGGTGTGGTCTCCAGATACAAGGCTTTAAGGCTCTTCAGACTGCTCTCCAGCAAGCTCCTGCTTGAGCTCGCCTACAGGGTCAGACTTTAATTTGTTTGACACTGAAAGAAAAGGTACGGCCTTGGGAGTTTTGACACAACCCTGAGGACCTCACCAGCAGCCTACAGGAGTAGAATCTTAAACTCTGAAGTTAATATTTGAGTGACAGACATTTGGCTTCTTAAATATCAGTCACTGTTGTTAGAAGGACCAATAGCTAACCTTAAAGTTTGTGGGAACTTAAATCCTGCCACTTTCCTTCCTGAGAAGGAAAATGAGACGCCTGATCACTTCTGGGGACAATCCCCATTTCTAACTTTAAACTATGCAGCTCGGGAAGACCCCATTAGACAATCCTGACATGAAAATATTTACAGATGGCAGTTCCTTGGTGTGGGATGGGAAGCGGGTTATGCCATGGTGACAGCTATAAACAGGTTTTAGAAGCAAAATCCCTCCCCCAGCGAACGAGCGCTCAGTCAGCGGAGCTGGTGGCTCTGACCCGAGCTCCAGAGTTAAGCAGAGAGCACCAAGTAAATATCTACACGGATTCTAAGTATGCTTGTTTGACTTTACATGCTCATGGTGCAATATGGAAAGAAAGACAGTTTAAAACGGCAACAGGAGAACCTATTAAGTATTTCAGAGAGATTGAGAGACTTACAACTGCTGTGCGTTGCAAAGGGCACAGCAGGGATGGGAGTTAAGTAGCTGAAGGTAACCAGCTGGCTGACCGTCAAGCCAGAAAAGCGGCGCTTGACGAAACCCCTTCACTGCAGACGCATTTGATCTGGACAGGTCCTGTGGAGCAGGAAAAACCACAATATACTGAGGAAGAATTAGACATGAGACAAGAGGAGCCACGATCACTGATAAAGGATGGTTACAGTCCGAGGATGGACGATTAATAACTCCTGAAAGTGTTCAGTGGAAAATTCTTAAGGGTTTACACCAGAGTTTTCATTTAGGTGTTGAAAGTACTTAGCAGATGGCTTCTCGTTTGTTTGAAGATAAAAATATAATGAAAACTTTAAAGAGCATTATCAAAAGATGTGAGGTTTGTTAGAAAAATTACCCAAAGACTGGAAAACTAGCAAAATCTGGGTGACAATGAAGTGGAAAATACCCTAGAGAGGAAAATACCCTGGAAAATTGACTTTACTCATATGCCAAAAGCAAATGGACATTCTTGCTTCCAAGTTTGGGTGGATACTTTTACTGGATGGATTGAAACTTTTCTCTGTCCTAGTGAACAGGCTAAGGAGGTTATAAGAATTTTAATCCTTGAAATTATCCCCAGGTTTGGGCTGCCACAGAGTCTTCAGAGTGACAATGGCTCCGCCTTTAAAACTGCTGTAACTCAGGAATTGTCAAAAGCTCTAGGAATAGAATATCACGTACCCTGTTCCTGGAGGCCCCAATCCTCAGGAAAGGTTGGAAAAGGTAATGACATTATTAAGAGACCTCTGCGCAAATCAACTCAAGAGACTCAGGACCAGTTGGCTTAAAGTTCTACCCTTAGCCTTAATGAGGGCTTGAACTGGCCCCCAAAGGAGGGACTGTCTCCCTTTGAATGTATTTATGGAAGGCCTTTCTTATGCACAGACGTTGTTATAGACCCTGAAGCATTGGAATTAACTAATTATGTAACTCAGCTCTCAGCTTTTCAACAGGCATTAAAGGAACTCCGAGAGGTGACTTCTGACCCAGTCTCTGAGTCAAGCAGGCCTCTATTTGAGCCGGGAGCCGAGGTCCTCATAAAAACACTGGGGTCTGGGGCGCAGCCCTCGAGCCCCTCCGGGCAGGCCCTTACCAGGTTGTTCTTTCTTCTCTCACAGCTGTCAGGGTGCCAGGAACTGATTCGTGGGTGCATCACACTCGAGGAGAGAGGCGGCACCCTGGCCAGAACTAAGTGATGGCATTCTATGTGTTTCCTTTCTATGCTGGGACTTTGTGCTGTTCAGATGGGCCTGGTAATCTCCTTCTGCTGACTCCAAAAGTCCTGAGTCGGCCGTTTGACCCTCAAGACAGCGCCTTCCTGTCCTGGGCTCGCTCCTACGCTGCCTTCCGCAGTCGGCCTAACTGCTGGGTCTGCGGAGCACTCCCCTCTTCATCGGTGGAAGGCTTCCCTGGTGGACGTCTCCACTTCAAGGAAAAGACTTTCTCTAAGTCTGCGAATACCTTTGGCAACCACAATCATATGCGATGCCTCTTCTTCATCTGATGACATCTCACAGTTGTAAAGTGGGCTGGTGTAACACTTTGTGCCTCAGCTATGGGCGTAATGTGACTTTTACCGTTGCGGATTGTTCTGTTCTCGCTGTTTGCGCCCTGCATCTGTAACTGTGTAGCTGGATTTGTTTCTAGGTGCATGAAAGCTTTTAAGTTACAAATGGTTGCTCAAACTCCTGCCACTGCGCAGCTTCCTCCAGCTACTCCTCCAACTACTGCCAGGGGCCCCTGGATCAGAGACCCTGAATATGAGGGTTAGGAGAGTATGTTGCCTCACCAATTCAGAGATGGTGCCCCTTTGCTTAGGCGACATAATCCTCCTAAAAGAAAAGGGGGACCGAGAGGGTAACTGGCAGGAAGGCCAGGGGTCTCCAAACGGAGGAAATGGGCTGCACGTGCCCGACGCTTTCTCTCTTAAGTGACAGGAGGAGGCAGACTGCAAATGTCAGGTCTTGGGCGCCCCTGGGGCTCAGCTGGTGAAGGATCCCCTGCAAGGCGGGAGGCCCCGGTTCGATCCCTGGGCTGGGAAGATCCTCTGGAGAAGGGAAAGACTGCCCACTCCAGTACTCTGGCCTGGAGAATCCCATGGGCAGAGGAGCTGCAGTCCATGGAGTTGCGAAGAGTCGGACACGACTGAGCGACTTCACTTTCACTTCACTTTCAAAACTATATTACACAGAAGCTCTGAGTGAGCAAGCCTCGTCACTGGCCCAGGATTGAATTCCTCTCTGGAGGCCAAGAATCCTGGCGTCATTCATAGCTCAGCAACAACCTTTCGTCTACCTTTGGGCTACTGTGAACAATGTTGCTAGGAATAGTTGTATACCAGTTGTTTGAACAGCTGTTTTCAGTTATTGACATGGATATCCAAGAGTAGAGTTGGTGAAATAAACAGTAAGCGCATTTTCATCTTCCCGAGGAAGTGCCAAACCATCGCTCATCTAGTCTACTGGTTTCCGTGCCCACAAGCAAAGTGTATGGCTTCTGATATTCTGCATTGCTGTTAACATTTGATCTTGATTCTAATTGTTTAGTGAATGTGAACAGACATTGCTTTGTGACTTTAATCTGTATTTCCATCATTACAGAAAGGGAATACACCCAAGACAATTTTTAATTTAAACGTCAGCATACTGCCGTAGCTGTTGCATTACCCAAAGCTACTAACAGTTACCCTATATATTAAAAAAAATTAGTCCCCCAGATCACTCATCAAAATTCGTTAGGATAACGCAAACAGTTCTACCATGTTAATAAATCCAAACCTACTACAAATTTATGAAGATTTTGGAAAAGACCTCATAAAACTAACAATACAATGAATGTCATCAATATTCTTACTTGGAATTGAAACATGGCATTGAAAGGAAAAATCATTGTATTTTGACTGTAAGAACAGTAATGATGAACATTTGAAAATTCAAGATGTTAATCATAATTGTTAACAGTGCACTTATTGATCTGCCGTCCCCATCAAATATCATAACGAAATTCCCATTGTTTGCTTTGCATTTGTTTACTTTTGCAAATAAAATCACAACAGATTTATTTCTAGCAACACATTGTACATGAAGTACAAGTCATATGTACCAATATGTGAACAGTCTCTAGATTATTTGTCACTTACATGGAAATGGAGGTTCCATGTTCTTTCTTTTATTCATGTAGCAAGAAGCCTGCCATGTGAATTTTACACTGTATCAGAATTGTGAACATTAGAGTCACCTCACTGTTTCTTCAATAGCCATAGTGTCCGTGTGTTCCTGTCGCAATGAGTCTAAATGTCCTTTTGAGGAGAAACAGGTTTGTCAGGCTTTCTTTTAGCCATTCCTCCCATTGGCACTAAGTTGTTCAACAGGATCAGCGGAGGATTCCGGTCCTCATTCGATTCTTTGCCTTCCGTTTTATCCTCCCTTTCTTTTTTCACTTTTTTTTTAATAAATTGCAGTTTTAGCAGTCGATTACTAATCTTTCATGAAACAGAGTCTAGTAATCCAACAGGAATCTCATCCAGTTCTAGCAAAATCTCATTTCATCCGAACTACAAAGTTGAGGATCCCTTGGTTGCTCTGTTCTCATCAACAGTCTTAATAATTCTAATAGTATTCTCATCTGACCCTCTAGGAAACCCAGCAAATTATACGCCGTCTAACTCCTTCAACACTCCACCTTCACATCAAACTGAACTAATGCTCGTAATTTGCATATGCTGTTCTGTGGTCTGTCCACACTAAGTGGGTGTATTGTCTCTAATGCTCCCAAATGCCATTTGGCAGTCATCCCAGTAGTCTGTATATCAGAACAATAAAGTGCGACATTGACGCCCCTCAGCTCATCTTTTTTTGATTCCCAGTAGGGAGAAGGCAATGGCACCCTACTCCAGTACTCTTGCCTGGAAAATCCCATGGGCAGA
The DNA here is from genome assembly GCF_016772045.2 of Ovis aries. Taxonomy (NCBI): domain Eukaryota; kingdom Metazoa; phylum Chordata; class Mammalia; order Artiodactyla; family Bovidae; genus Ovis; species Ovis aries. Next base: position 249,803,518 of record NC_056055.1, read on the forward strand.
GGAGCCTGGTGGGCTGCAGTCCATGGGGTCGTGAAGAGTCAGACATGACTGAGCGACTTCACTTTCACTTTTCACTTGCATGCATTGGAGAAGGGAATGGCAACCCACTCCAGTGTTCTTGCCTGGAGAATCCCAGGGATGGGGGAGCCTGGTGGGCTGCTGTCTATGGGGTTGCACAGAGTTGGACACGACTGAAGTGACTCAGCAGCAGCAGCAGCAGCAGCAGGGAGAAGGCAATGGCACCCCACTCCAGTGCTCTTGCCTGGAAAATCCCATGGGCAGAGGAGCCTGGTGGGCTGAAGTCCATGGGGTCCCTAAGAGTTGGACACGACATTAGCGACTTCACTTTGACTTTTTCACTTGCATGCATTGGAGAAGGAAATGGCAACCCACTCCAGGGTTCTTGCCTGGAGAACCCCAGGGACGGGGGAGCCTGGTGGGCTGCCATCTGTGGGGTCGCACAGAGTCGGACACGACTGAAGCGACTGAGCAGCAGCAGCAGTGGGCCTATTGACACGCCCGAGTTGGAAGAGACTCTATCGATCACCGATTTATTAGCGGTGGAGAACTAGCATCTGTTCTATACTGTGTTGTAGATCTCGTTGTTACAGCACTAATAAGCATTATTAAAAGTGACCTGCCGAAGTGTAAGAGTCTTTGTCAGAGATGGAGAGTGATGTATCTCCTTAAGACTCAAGGAAGGTGCTCTAGCTCTCCCATCAGCACAGGAAGTTGAAATTCAGCTTAAACTGTTTCCCGAACAATTTGCTTACAGGACATGAACACTGTCATTAAGTAGCACACAAGCATTCAAAATTGAGGCCATAAAAGCAAACAGTACTGTTTGCTTGGAGAATTATATCCCTTCTACATATATAAGTACAGTACTATGGTTTATTATAGTAGTTTAATAAACCGTGGTAATTCTAATTTAAATATTCATTACATGATATGTAAAATCATGAGTGATCTGATGTGTATAAGTATGGATATCAGCCAGTTGAAATTGCAGAAGACATTGAACAGCCCAATCCACTCTAGATCCCAGCTGGTATTCGCTTTTACAGGGTCGCTGGAGTCACTGATGCTCTGTGAGAGCCGCGTGTATCTGTCACATGTAGCATATTAAGCCAGATCATCTGTGGTCGACATGCTTAGCATTGCTGATAATCAGAGCTTAGTTATGGAGATGTGGGAAGTCCATGTCCATTTGCCCCCAAATATGCCTCTTAATTTCTGGCCCATGCTCCCTGTGGATTTCTATAAATGAACTGTATGTGATATCTGGTCCTTACTTCAGGGCCATCTCACGTAAAATCATCTACTTTCCCCCTTAAATAAGACATCACGATGAGCTTAGGCCTAACCCACCATGCTCACACAAGTGGTTTCATGCAATTGCTATTTTTTAATTTTGGGGAGTTTTGGGAGTCTGCTATGGATAATTTGGCCACCTGATGTGAAGAACTGACTCATTTGAAAAGACCCTGATGCTGGGAAAGGTTGAAGGTGGGAAGAGAAGGGGACGACAGGATGACATGGTTGGATGGCGTCACCGATTCAGTGGACGTGCGTTTGAGTGAACTCCGGGAGTTGGTGATGGACAGGGGGGCTGGGCGTGCTGCCGGACACGCCTGAGAGCCTGAACTGGACTGGACTGTGGGTGTCAAGCAGCTTCTGGCTGACACTGAGTATTGTATGCTGACGTCAGGAACCGTTGCATGCTATTGGTTGAATGGTCACAGGACAGAGAGCGATGGCGTTCATAGGCACACACGCCCGTTCCGGGCAAGTAGTCTGTTTAATCAAACCCTCGGGAAAGAAGGAGAGAGAGAAAGAGAGTGCTGACTCACGTCCCACTCTTGCGACCCTACGGACTGTGGCCTGCCAGGCTCCTCTGTCCATGGGATTCTCCAGGCAGGAATACTGGAGTGGGTTGCCGTTTTCTTCTCCAGGGATCTTTCCGACCCAGGAATCTAACCCAGGTCTGCAGCATCGCAAGCAGACTCTTGCACGCTTCAGATAAATAGTCTGTTTATGTGTTTCCATGCACAGACAACCACATACACACAGTGGACTATTACTGAGCCGTAGAGTAGGATGGAGTAACGCCTTTTACAGCCACATGGAGAGGGGCCTGGAGACTCTCAGGCTAAGTGAAGTCAGAGAACAACACGTGTGCTGCGGCATCAGTCATACGTGGAATGGACGTTGAAACGATGATGCTAGTGAGCTCAGCCATGGAGCTGAGGCAGACTTGCAGGAATAGGGACGAGCATGTGGTCACCAAGGGAAAGGCGGGGGGCACCCAAGGGAAAAGGCGGGGGGCACCGAAGGGAAAAGGCGGGGGTCACCAAGGGCAAAGGCGGGGGTCACCGAAGGGCAAAGGCGCGGGTCACCAAGGGCAAAGGCGGGGGTCACCGAAGGGAAACGCGGGGGTCACCGAAGGGAAAAGGCGGGGGTCACCGAAGGGCAAAGGCGGGGGTCACCGAAGGGCAAAGGCGGGGGTCACGGAAGGGCAAAGGCGGGGGTTAATTCGGAGCTTGGGCTTCTTAGCAGATGCACGCTACTGCACGTGAAAGGCGCCACCAGGACCTTGTGTGCAGTGTGGCGGCGGTGGTTTAGCTGCCAAGTTGTGTCCAACTCTTGTGGCCCCGTGGACAGAAGAGCCCGCCAGGCCCCTCATTTCACGGGAGTCTCCAGGCAAGGATACTGAAGTGGGGTGCTATTTCCTTCTCTAGGGGATCTTCCCGACCCAGGACTCAAACCCAGGTCTCCCGCATTGCAGGCAGACTCTTTGCCGGCTGAGCTGTGAGGGAGCCCCCTGGATAGTATAGGAAGCTATATGAAGGCCCTGTGACGGTGTGCGATGGACCAGAGTCTCAGAAGGAGCATATGGAGAAGACATGGAGAAACAGGCATCGTGCCAGCACCTAGAGCGACCGCAGCGCCGCTCAGCACGCGCTTAGACACGCCACGAAGACACTCGCCGGTAAGCCCCCCGTCACTGGCCAGTTACACGTGGCTCCTTGTTCTCCACAGCTGCTCCAGCATTTATTTGCTGACTTTTTAATGATGGCCATTCTGACAGCTGTGAGGTGGTAGCGCTGAAATTTATATTTTATTTTCTTCTGAGTAAATGTCAAAACTATGGACTGTCTGTCTCTTTGAGCCTTGCGTATCTAAGTACTTGATTAGTACATTTCAAAAGCTGGGTCGTAGTTCTAATAACTTGGGTTAGAAAAATAAGGGCAATATATTATTTTTTTTTTTTCTAAAAGAAATCCCTATGCTGCTTTGCGTATTTCCTGTACATGTTTGCATACCAACAAGGAGGAAAGGAGGATTTCTTTTCTCTAAGCCCTCTGTGGGACTTAGTTTCAGTAGATCTTTCTGATCCCGGTGTTTCTGAGCAGTATAAGGTGATTCGCCGTGGTGGGTGTGACTGGCCTCGTTTTAGGAGGTAGTCACTCCAGTCCTCCAGCCTGGAAAATCCCATGGGCGGAGGAGCCGGGTAGGCTGCAGTCCGTGGGGTCGCGAAGAGTCGGACACAACCGAGCGACTTCCCTTTCCCTTCCACGTGGAGTGTGCTTCCACGCGCTCTTGGACTTTGAACAGTGTGAGTAGGACGTGCCTCTTGAAATTGGTTTGAGTTCTTTTTTTGATGATTTTCCTAGGGATGTTACTTGAAGGGCGGGTGTCATTTACAGCCTCTCAGGCCTTTTGAATAAAACTAGGCTTCCCTGGTGGCTTAGTTGGTAAAGAATCTGCCTGCTATGAGGGAGACCCGGCTTCGATCTCCGGGTCGGGAAGTTACTCTGGAGAAGGAAATGGCAACCCACTCCAGTATTCTTGCCTGGAAAGCCCCATGGACAGAAGAGCCTGGCGGGCCACAGTGCATGGGGTCTCAAAGAGCTGGACACGACTGAGCTACTAAACCACCACAGGCCTTTTGAATAGTAAGACTCCTTGAGAACTGGTTTTAAAGTTGTTCTACTGGATGTAGCCACAAGGTGGCAGCAGTTCTTCGTGCTCAACTCTGGTTCCATGGACAAGCAGAGCCTCAGGGAAAATCCTATATGTGGACTGTCAATTAGAGTGAAATCCTTTGATTTCTGACTCATTGGAAAAGGCCCTGATGCTGGGAAAGATTGAAGGCAGCAGGAGAAGGGGGTGACAGAGGATGAGATGGTTGGACGGCATCACCAACTCAATGGCCATGAGTTTGAGCAAGCTCCGGAGTTGGTGATGGACAGGGAGGCCTGGTGTGCTGCAGTCCACAGGGTCGCAAAGAGTCGGCCACGCCTGAGCGACTGAACTGGGCCAGGAGAAACACCAGACACCCAAAGCTTTGGCGTTCTGCCTTACCCTTGATCCACAAGACACGTCCTAACTCCTCTTGCCTGGGTCGGGAAGATCCCCTGGAGAAGGAAATGGCAACCCACTCCAGTGTTCCTGCCTGGGAAACCCCGCTGACAGAGTAGCCTGGCGGACCACAGTCCGTGGGGTCGCAGAGGGCTGAGCGAGCCAGAGCACACAGGCGGTGCAGGAAGCACAGACCTGGGTCGGCAGCACACGTGGGGCAGAGCGTCGGGAGTCTCAGCACCTGTGAGCTCCTGATGCCCAGCCCAGTGTGCGATGAGTGCAGAGAAAGTGCCCCTATGTCTCACGCAACCTGGGGAGCTCAGGGGAAGGTTTCGCTGCCCACACTGAGGGGCAGGCCGGACGCTCACCTTGGTGTGTAAATACATAAAGCCCAGGTGCTGCTGCTGCTAAGTCACTTCAGTCGTGTCCGACTCTGTGCAACCCCACAGATGGCAGCCCACTAGGCTCCTCTGTCCCTGGGATTCTCCAGGCAAGAACACTGGAGTGGGTTGCCATTTTCTTCTCCAATGCATGAAAGTGAAAAGTGAAAGTGAAGTCGCTCAGTCGTGTCCGACTCTTAGGGACCCCATGGGCTGCAGCCCACCAGGCTCCCCTGTCCCTGGGATTCTCCAGGCAGGAGCACTGGAGTGGGCGCCATCGCCTTCTCTGAAGCCCAGGTGAGTCCATGGTAAATGTTATGTTCTCGAGGTATTGACTCTTATTGTTCACTTTGTGGTTCTAGTAACTATTTGCTCCAGGAAAAATGTAAACAATTCTGAATAATGAACATTGGATTTCTGATCAGCTATATCTTCTGAAATTCAGTTTTTCTGATGGCTCCATGTGGCTTCTGAAGGGAGAAAATTGTGAGCACACAAAGAATCACTTCGACCCGCATCCTAGTTAACAGGTGAGGCCAGTGAGAGTGTAAAGGAAAAACAGACCACTGCAGGTCCTGGAGATGGGCCAGTCTCCTCCCGTCCCCAGCAGCATGTTAAAGGGCATAATTCAGGGCTGAGGTTAAGGGTTCCATCTCCCGTCTGTCTCCTTGGAAGCAGGAAATCAGTCTCTCCTGTGAAAGGTACACTCTGGAATCTGAGGCCTGAGGGTGGAGGGCTGCAGGCCCAAACATCAAAGTGGCTAACCAAGTTAACGCGATGGTTTTCAGCACGTGAGCTGGGTATTTTGGGTATGTCGTCTGTCGCCTGCGTGGTGTAATGTCGATCTGTTAATGTCTCTGTTTGATCTCGGTCAACTTAAACAGGTCTGCCTGGACGTGGAGCATTGTCCAGCGAGAAACCTCCAGCATAAAACTTCACAAACCACTTTGAACACATTGAAACACTGTGGGCTCTGGGGATGCCTGGACCCCCCAAAACTGGAAAAGGCAGGAAGGAGCCTGGGAGAGCCTCTGGAGGGAGCGCTGTGCTGGGACACCCTGACCTCAGACATCTGGTCTCCAGGACTGACCAGGGGCAGGCTTCTGTTGCTCCAAGCATCTGTGTGTGGTCGTTTGTCTCCACCGCCCCAGGAAGCTCCTGCAGCTGGTGGGTAGCTCCCTGTCCTGCTCTAAAGCCTCCTGCCCACTAGGGGCAGCCCCCTGCGCCTGTGCTGTCTGCACCCACCATGAGGTTCATGCTGAGCGCTGGCTCCCCTGCTGGCACTGGCGTTTTGGAGGCTGTGGGCGGACACCACCATGTGCCCAGCCTCCAGCCGGGTGCCAAGTCTTTAGTGCGCTTTCCTGAGGGGACAGGGTGGGGGTGACTGTCAGGGTTCCGCCCTTCATCGCTGGGGGAAAGAGACACCCAGACACCCTCGAGGGACGGGGCGGGAAGGTGGTGAGTGACCGGCTCAGGACCCCTCCCCCGGGCAGCCCCACTGCGCCCTGAGGCGCGTCTCAGCTGTGAGCACCCGGCCTGTGGGAGCTGGGAGCCTCCCAGCAGGTCCCGAGGTGAGGTGGCCCCGCAGACCCCGCCCCTTCCGCCAGGTCTAGTAGGGGGCGCCCCTTTTGCCACTACAGGAGCGGTTCTGGAGCTGATCTGTGAGTGGTTCTGGGGTTTGCAGGCGGAGCCCGTTGCTGTGCCCCTCCTCCCCACGTGAGCCTCTAGAGCAAGCCTGACCTGCGGCCTGAATGCCCCCCGCCCTGCAGGATTCTCAGGAAATGATCGAGGGTGCTGTAGCAGCATCTGGACCCTCCTTTAGCAGGGGTGTCCTTGTTCTCAACCCTTTAACCTTGTTCACCCCTTTCACAGGATGTAACGAAAGTCTTTAAGGTCAGTGGTCTAGAGAGAAGAGAGGAAGCTGCGAACAAAGCCGGATGGAACCAGCTGGGACCACAGTGGTGGTGAATCTGACTTCCGGCAGACCCGAGTCTCATTTTGTGGTGTATTATTGATGTAGGGGATAGATGTACGGGATAGATGGGCTCTAGATTAGACATTTATAACTGGCCTCTTGTTTGCATTTCATGGGACGTGAAGAAGTGGGCTTCAGGCTGGATGCTTACAACTGTTAGCATTTCTGAGAGAAGGGAGAGGTGGGCTTCAGTCTAGGCATTTGCAGTCAGCCTCCTGTTTGCCCTCTGAAGTGGAAGTAACAGCAGAGAGTAACTAGCCAGCGTTCGTCCCTTATAAACACCTTAAGGTAATAGTCATGGCGAGGACGGGGAGAGGGCGGCAGCCTGTGTGATAAAGGGCTCGGGGATCTCTGCCCGAGACTTCTGGGACGCGGGGGCCGCTGCACATGCGCAGGAAGGCTCTCGGGTCAGAACTCAGGGGAGGGTGCCAGGCCATGTGCGTCCTGCTCCTCCCAGGAGCCTTCACTGCGCGGTCCATCCTGCCTGAGGGCTGAGTGTGTGCCCAGGGGAGGGTCCCGGGGCCGGTCAGGTGTGGGATGAGAAACCAGGTAATCGGCCTGAAGGATGACAAAGACCCGGAAGAACTGCCCTAAATGACTGACTGCCATAAATGGCTGCCTCTTTGCTGCGCTCTCCCTCGCTGGGGACACCCACACCGTCCCCCTGCCTTGCTTCTGTCTTAGCCATTCCTCTGTGTGCTCTCCCGCTTGTTGCTACGCTGTGTCCCTAATAATAAATTTTATATCTGCATTTGCAGTTTCGGCCTCCATGGTAAAAACATTCTTCACGGAGGGCAAAGATCTGGGGAGAAATAACTCCTGGCCTCTAGCCCCTGCTGGTGTGGTGGCTAGGAGTCCTGCTTTGCATCCAGGCTTCCCAGGCTCCATTCCTGGGCAGGGAATTAGACCTCACTTCAGGTCGCTGCTCGCTGCTCACTTGACCATTATAAGTGATACACCAACCACTGGCCATGACTGAACATGAAGAGCCAAAAAAAGGTAGGAAGGAGGAGGCACGCCACTGACTCGGAGGCCCGCCCTCCGCCGACGCCGTGAGCTGTGTCCCCGCTCCTGCATTCTGCGGCCTCTGAGCAAGGCCTGTGCTGTGTCAGCCTCAGCTTTGGCTTCATAGTCGCCTGCTTGAACCTTCCCTGTTGAGGCAGAGCCCCGGCCAGGCTAGGGCCCGAGCAGGGCCCATGGACTGACCTGGCGGCAGTCTGCAGGGGGCGGTGGTCTCTGCCTGGGGGCCGGGAGGGAGCGCCTACATCGCAGTACCGCCCCCGGGGCCTGGCCTGCGCGCTCGTCCCTGCCCCGACGCCGCCCGACGGCCTGCCTCGGTGACGCGGGCTGCCGGGCGTGTGGTCAGGAGGGATCCAGAAGCAGCAGCTGGAGCCAGGTCAGCCGTGCCTCCTCACGGGCGGTGGGTGTCCTGGGGGTCAGGACTTGGCGTGCAGAAAACACGCAGAGCCGCAGAAGCTCACGCGCGCTGCGGGCTTGAAGCGCGCGTGCAGGGCAGGCGCTGCCACCGGGCCCTGCTCAGAAGCTTGTGCAGTGGCGGCCGCGCCCGCGCCCCTCGCCGAGCGCTCCAGGCCCCCTGGTGGGCACAGCTGGACCCGCGCCCCAGGGGCGCCCCGGCCCTGAGCCTTCAGGGCCAGTGCTGGCAGGGCCGGGGCATGGGAGCGGTCACTCTGCCAACCGCCAGGCCCAGCCCGCCCCAGGCTCCGCTGCAAGTCTGCTCTCCGGGTCCTGCAGACAGACCTGCAGGAAACGGGGGCTGCGAGTCCTGTCCTGATGGTGTGCTGTGGGATTTCCATGAGGCCCCTTTCTGCGCTGTTCTGAGCGAATGGCTCATCAGTCCATGCTACCATCAGCCCACAAGCAGACTGAGAGGCTGAGGCTCTGAGAAGCCAGGTGACCCACCCAGAAGGACAGATGTGCGGCCGTGGAGCGGGCTGTGCGCCCCCTCCCAGGGCTAGTGCCCACTCCCAGCAGCTTCACATGTGCTCCCTCCTCCCCGGGTGGCTCCAGAGCCTCCTCTTAGGGGGACTCAGCGCCTTTTGCCAGGACTCCTGCCCACACCCTGTGTCTGGGGTCATCCGGAAGGCCGCCCCTCTGAGGCAGGTTCAGTCACTGTCAGCAGGGCTGCTTTCCTGGACCACACTCACCGCCAGCTCGCCCACTCCCCCTCAGACCACAAAAGCCCCCTCGGGCCCTGCGCCCCTTGGCTCTGCCTGGGCGCTCACTCCCCTCCGGCCTGGCCCTTCCCTCTCACGGCCCCTGCAGGGTCTCCAGGAGCTCCCACCGCCCAGGGCAGGCTGTCTGCTGTCCTGGGGAGGCCCCATGGTGTCAGGTGCAAGAAGCAACAGGTTCCTGTGGGGACTCCCACTCAGCACAGCAGCCAGCACCCACCTCCCGCCGTCCTCACTCTGGATGGGCCCAGGCGGGTTCAAGGCCCCACTGTGTGCTGGTTCTCATCTCCCGGCGCTGCCTATGGGCGAGTCGCCAAGCTACTCTGTGCCTGCTGCACAGAGGGGGTGCTCATTCACACACCCCTCCCAGGAGCACAGGGTTCTGCTGGGCAGGCTCCTCCAAGGGTATGGGGCTCACCTGGGCAGGTACCCACAGGGCTCAGCACCCAGGAACCGAGTACAGGGCCCTCATTGCAGAGCACCCCCAGTCCACCTTTTGGTCAGGTCTGACTCTGAGCCCCTCAGAGCAGGACCTGAGCTAACAAACAGCTGCTCCTGGACAGGGCAGTGACCCTGGGCTTCACTACACAGCCTCCTTCCACCGAGTCTTCCAGAGACTTCCACTGCACCTGGGTACTGAGCCCTGTCTCCACACCTCACCCCTCCTCTCCCTGACTTGTGGGTTCCCCTCATTAGGAGAGGGTCTTCTTGAAATTACCTCCCACTCATGGGCCATATAAAATGATTAGAAAACAAGCCAGAGCTCCAGCCCCATGTCTGTCCTGACCCCCAGGACCCACCCCTGTTCCTTGCACCCGGCAGGCACATCAAGGCCCCTTTCTGCAACTGTGAGCCCCAATGGGGCAGGGTTGGCTGACCTGAGCCCCGGCCAGCCCTTCCAGGTGAGCCTGAGCGGGTGTCAGAGCGCCTGCAGGTAGACTCGACGCATACTCTGCGGGCCGTGCGGGCTGGGCTGGCGAGACGGCCTTGCGGTTGCTGTTTGTGATCAGGTCTTCTCTAGACCAGGTAAGGAAGCGGTGGGTCACCTGTGCCTGCTGGGGGCCGGGGGCCAGGGGTGAGGAAGCCAGAGAAGAGGCGGTGGAGCAGGACTGGAGAGGCAACTCAGGGAGGGGACGGGAAGCTTCCCGAAGAGCCCCGGGGCAGGACCACCTCGGCAAGCACGCTGTCGCTGGGGCGGCCCCATCCCTTCCCTCCAGCCTGTGAGGTCTTTGCTCATATCCGGGTGTTTTACCTGGGAATGGTGGATGAGGTTCAGGAGCAGCTAGCCTGGGGCTCGGCCAAGGTTTACTTAGAGAGGCCTCCGTTGGGTCCCCAAACTTCCCACTGAGGATGCTCCTTGGGGAGTAGGGTAGAGGAGGAGGTGGGGTAAGGGGGTGGGGACGGTGAAGGGCTGCTGGCTGCACGTGAGTCCCCACCCCTGACCATCTTCACAATTGATCATCAGTGTGGCGAGTATCCTAACTGGGTTTCACCTGTGTAACTGGTGAAATCAGCAGTGTCCTCAGTCAGGACTGAGATGTTACCCCACTTGTTCTGGTGTAAGAACCTGGGGAGGCGTGTGCAGCCCTAGGGACAGGCTTCAGACGTGACCCCTCAACATTCTGGGGTCCAGCCACTGCTTTAGCATTTCTGAGGGCCCAGTGCTGACTCTGAGGGCTCTGTAACACACCCTCCATCTGCCTTTACTGAGACCCCTGCTTCTAGGATCCTACAGAGCAGGGTCTGTGTGGCTGCTCTGTGGCCTAACAAATGATCACAAGCTGGGTGGCTTAAAACAACAGGAGTTCATCCTCCCCCAGTCTTGGAGACCAGACCCCTGAGATCAAGGCGGCACAGGGCTGAGGTCCCTCCAGAGGCTCCGGATAGGGTCCTTCCTGCCTTTTCCAGCTTCAGGGGCTTCAGAGGTCCCTGGGCTTGTGGCCCCTCCTGCCCATCTCTGCCTTCCTCTTCATGTGGCTTGTCCTCTGTGTCTGTCTTCCTTCTTTTGTCCCTTACAAGGAACATTCTAGTTAGATTGAGGGCCAGCCACACCCAACGTGA